>NC_089842.1:11942003-12242003 GCF_035609145.1 Eleutherodactylus coqui
TGCTCCATAGTGTGACAGCTCTTACTGTAGAGCTCCATAGTGTGACCGCTCTAACAGTAGAGCTCCATAGTGTGACCGCTCTTACAGCAGAGGCTCCATAGTGTGACCGCTCTAACAGTACAGGCTCCATAGTGTGACCGCTCTTACAGTAGAGCTCCATAGTGTGACCGCTCTTACAGTAGAGGCTCCATAGTGTGACCGCTCTTACAGCAGAGGCTCCATAGTGTGACCGCTCTTACAGTAGAGATCCATAGTGTGACCGCTCTTACAGTTGAGGCTCCATAGTGTGACCGCTCTTACAGTAGAGCTCCATAGTGTGACCGCTCTTACAGTTGAGGCTCCATAATGTGACTGCTCTTACAGTAGAGGCTCCATAGTGTGACCGCTCTTACAGCAGAGGCTCCATAGTGTGACCGCTCTTACAGTAGAGCTCCATAGTGTGACCACTCTTACAGTAGAGGCTCCATAGTGTGACCGCTCTTACAGTAGAGCTCCATAGTGTGACCGATCTTACAGTAGACGCTCCATAGTGTGACCACTCTTACAGTAGAGGCTCCATAGTGTGACCGCTCTTACAGTAGAGCTCCATAGTGTGACCGCTCTTACAGTAGAGCTCCATAGTGTGACCGCTCTTACAGTTGAGGCTCCATAGTGTGACCGCTTTTACAGTAGAGCTCCATAGTGTGACCGTTCTTACAGTAGAGGCTCCATAGTGTGACCGCTCTTACAGTAGAGCTCCATACTGTGACCACTCTTACAGTTGACCTCCACAGGGTGACCGCTTTTACAGTAGAGGTCCATAGTGTGACCATTCTTACAGTAGAGGCTCCATAGTGTGACCGCTCTTACAGTAGAGCTCCATAGTGTGACCTCTCTTACAGTAGAGCTCCATAGTGTGACCGCTCTTACAGTAGAGCTCCATAGTGTGACCGCTCTTACAGTACAGCTCCATAGTGTGACCGCTCTTACAGTAGAGGCTCCATAGTGTGACCGCTCTTACAGTAGAGGCTCAATAGTGTGACCGCTCTTACAGTAGAGGCTCCATAGTGTGACCTCTCTTACAGTAGAGGCTCCATATTGTGACAGCTCTTACAGTAGAGGCTCCATAGTGTGACCGCTCTTACAGTAGAGCTCCATAGTGTGACCGCTCTTACAGTAGAGGCTCCATAGTGTGACCGCTCTTACAGTACAGCTCCATAGTGTGACCGCTCTTACAGTTGAGGCTCCATAGTGTGACCGCTCTTACAGTAGAGCTCCATAGTGTGACCGCTCTTACAGTACAGCTCTATAGTGTGACCGCTCTTACAGTAGAGCTCCATAGTGTGACCGTTGTTACAGTAGAGCTCCATAGTGTGACCGCTATTACAGTAGAGCATCATAGTGTGACCGCTCTTACAGTAGAGCTCCATAGTGTGACCGCTCTTACAGTAGAGGCTCCATAGTGTGACCGCTCTTACAGTAGAGCTCGATAGTGTGACCGCTCTTACAGTAAACCTCCACAGGATGACCGCTCTTACAGTAGAGCTCCATAGTGTGACCGCTCTTACAGTAGAGGCTCCATAGGGTGACCGCTCTTACAGTAGAGGCTCCATAGTGTGACCGCTCTTACAGTAGAGATCCATAGTGTGGCCGCTCTTACAGTAGAGCTCCATAGTGTGACCGCTCTTACAGTAGAGCTCCATAGTGTGACCGCTCTTACAGTAGAGGCTCCATAGCGTGACCGCTCTTACAGTAGAGCTCCATAGTGTGACCGCTCTTACAGTAGAGGCTCCATAGTGTGACCGCTCTTACAGTAGAGGCTCCATAGTGTGACCGCTCTTACAGTAGAGCTCCATAGTGTGACCGCTCTTCCAGTAGAGCTCCATAGTGTGACCGCTCTTACAGTAGAGGCTCCATAGTGTGACCGCTCTTACAGTTGAGCTCCATAGTGTGACCGTTCTTACAGTAGAGGCTCCATAGTATGACCGCTCTTACAGTAGAGAGCTCCATAGTGTGACCGTTCTTACAGTAGAGGCTCCATAGTGTGACCGCTCTTACAGTAGAGCTCCATAGTGTGACCGCTCTTACAGTAGAGCTCCATAGTGTGACCGCTCTTACAGTAGAGGCTCCATAGTGTGACCGCTCTTACAGTAGAGGCTCCATAGTGTGACCGCTCTTACAGTAGAGCTTCATAGTCTGACCGTTCTTACAGTAGAGGCTCCATAGTGTGACCGCTCTTACAGTAGAGGCTCCATAGTGTGACCGCTCTTACAGTAGAGGCTCCATAGTGTGACCGCTCTTACAGTTGAGGCTCCATAGTGTGACTGCTCTTACAGTAGAGATCCATAGTGTGGCCGCTCTTACAGTAGAGCTCCGTAGTGTGACCGTTGTTACAGTAGAGCTCCATAGTGTGACCGCTCTTACAGTAGTGGCTCCATAGTGTGACCGCTCTTACAGTAGAGGCTCCATAGTATGACCGCTTTAACAGTAGAGGCTCCATAGTGTGACCGCTCTTACAGTAGAGGCTCCATAGTGTGACCGCTCTTACAGTAGAGGCTCCATAGTATGACCGCTCTTACAGTAGAGGCTCCACAGTGTGACCGCTCTTACAGTAGACCTCCATAGTGTGACCGCTCTTACAGTAGAGGCTCCATAGTGTGACCGCTCTTACAGTAGAGGCTCCATAGTTGACCGCTCTTATAGTAGAGGCTCCATAGTGTGACCGCTCTTACAGTAGAGGCCCCATAGTGTGACCGCTCTTACAGTAGAGGCTCTATAGTGTGACCGCTCTTACAGTAGAGGCTCCATAGTGTGACCGCTCTTACAGTAGAGGCTCCATAGTGTGACCGCTCTTACAGTAGAGCTCCATAGTGTGACAGCTCTTACAGTAGAGGCTACAGAGTGTGACTGCTCTTACAGTAGAGCTCCATAGTGTGACCGCTGTTACAGTAGAGGCTCCATAGTGTGACCGCTCTTACAGTAGAGGCTCCATAGTGTGACCTCTCTTACAGTAGAGGCCCCATAGTGTGACCGCTCTTACAGTAGAGGCTCCATAGGGTGACCGCTCTTTCAGTAGAGGCTTAATAGTGTGACCGCTCTTACAGTAGAGCTCCATAGTGTGACTGCTCTTATAGTAGAGCTCCATAGTGTGACCGCTCATACAGTAGAGCTCCATAGTGTGACTGCTCTTACAGTAGAGCTCCATAGTGTGACCGCTCTTACAGTAGAGCTCCATAGTGTAACCGCTCTTTCAGTAGAGGCTTAATAGTGTGACCGCTCTTAGAACAGAGGCTCCAAATTGTAACCGCTCTTACAGTAGAGGCTCCATAGTGTGACCGCTCTTACAGTAGAGCTCCATAGTGTGACCGCTCTTACAGTAGAGCACCATAGTGTGACTGCTCTTACAGTAGAGGCTCCATAGTGTGACCGCTCTTACAGTAGAGGCTCCATAGTGTGACCGCTCTTACAGTAGAGCTCCATAGTGTGACCGCTCTTACAGTAGAGGCTCCATAGTGTGACCGCTCTTACAGCAGAGGCTCCATAGTGTGACCGCTCTAACAGTACAGGCTCCATAGTGTGACCGCTCTTACAGTAGAGCTCCATAGTGTGACCGCTCTTACAGTAGAGGCTCCATAGGGTGACCGCTCTTTCAGTAGAGGCTTAATAGTGTGACCGCTCTTACAGTAGAGCTCCATAGTGTGAGCGCTCTTACAGTAGAGCTCCATAGTGTGACTGCTCTTACAGTAGAGCTCCATAGTGTGACCGCTCATACAGTAGAGCTCCATAGTGTGACTGCTCTTACAGTAGAGCTCCATAGTGTGACCGCTCTTACAGTAGAGCTCCATAGTGTGACCGCTCTTTCAGTAGAGGCTTAATAGTGTGACCGCTCTTAGAACAGAGGCTCCAAATTGTAACCGCTCTTACAGTAGAGGCTCCATAGTGTGACCGCTCTTACAGTAGAGCTCCATAGTGTGACCGCTCTTACAGTAGAGCTCCATAGTGTGACTGCTCTTACAGTAGAGCTCCATAGTGTGACCGCTCATACAGTAGAGCTCCATAGTGTGACTGCTCTTACAGTAGAGCTCCATAGTGTGACCGCTCTTACAGTAGAGCTCCATAGTGTGACCGCTCTTTCAGTAGAGGCTTAATAGTGTGACCGCTCTTACAACAGAGGCTCCAAATTGTAACCGCTCTTACAGTAGAGGCTCCATAGTGTGACCGCTCTTACAGTAGAGCTCCATAGTGTGACCGCTCTTACAGTAGAGGCTCCATAGTGTGACCGCTCTTACAGCAGAGGCTCCATAGTGTGACAGCTCTTACAGTAGAGCTCCATAGTGTGACCGCTCTTACAGTAGAGGCTCCATAGTGTGACCGCTCTTACAGCAGAGGCTCCATAGTGTGACCGCTCTAACAGTAGAGGCTCCATAGTGTGACCGCTCTTACAGTACAGCTCCATAGTGTGACCGCTCTTTCAGTTGAGGCTCCATAGTGTGACCGCTCTTACAGTAGAGCTCCATAGTGTGACCGCTCTTACAGTAGAGCTCCATAGTATGACCGCTCTTACAGTTGAGCTCCATAGTGTGACCTCTCTTACAGTACAGCTCTATAGTGTGACCGCTCTTACAGTAGAGCTCCATAGTGTGACCGTTGTTACAGTAGAGCTCCGTAGTGTGATCGCTCTTACAGTAGAGCATCATAGTGTGACCGCTCTTACAGTAGAGCTCGATAGTGTGACCGCTCTTACAGTAGACCTCCACAGGGTGACCGCTCTTACAGTAGAGACTCCATAGTGTGACCGCTCTTACAGTAGAGGCTCCATAGGGTGACCGCTCTTACAGTACAGGGTTAATAGTGTGACCGCTCTTACAGTAGAGGCTCCATAGTGTGACCGCTCTTACAGTAGAGCTCCATAGTGTGACCGCTCTTACAATAGAGAGCTCCATAGTGTGACCGCTCTTACAGTAGAGCTCCATAGTGTGACCGCTCTTACAGTAGAGCTCCATAGTGTGACCGTTCTTACAGTAGAGGCTCCATAGTGTGACCGCTCTTACAGTAGAGCTCCATAGTGTGACCGCTCTTACAGTAGAGCTTCATAGTGTGACCGCTCTTACAGTAGAGGCTCCATAGTGTGACCGTTCTTACAGTAGAGCTCCATAGTGTGACCGCTCTTACAGTAGAGCTCCATAGTGTGACCCTTCTTACAGTAGAGGCTCCATAGTGTGACCGCTCTTACAGTAGAGGCTCCATAGTGTGACCGCTCTTACAGTAGAGGCTCCATAGTGTGACTGCTCTTACAGTTGAGGCTCCATAGTGTGACCGCTCTTAAAGTAGAGCTCCATAGTGTGACCGCTCTTACACTTTAGCTCCATAGTGTTACCGCTCTTACAGTAGAGGCTCCATAGTGTGACCGCTCTTACAGTAGAGCTCCATAGTGTGACCGCTCTTACAGTAGAGCTCCATAGTGTGACCGTTTTTACAGTAGAGGCTCCATAGTGTGACCGCTCTTACAGTAGAGGCTCCATAGTGTGACCGCTCTTACAGTAGAGGCTCCATAGTGTGACTGCTCTTACAGTAGAGATCCATAGTGTGGCCGCTCTTACAGTAGAGCTCCATAGTGTGACCGTTGTTACAGTAGAGTTCCATAGTGTGACCGCTCTTACAGTAGAGGCTCCATAGTGTGACCGCTCTTACAGTAGAGGCTCCATAGTATGACCGCTCTTACAGTAGAGGCTCCATAGTGTGACCGCTCTTACAGTAGAGGCTCCATAGTGTGACCGCTCTTACAGTAGAGGCTCCATAGTATGACCGCTCTTACAGTAGAGGCTCCATAGTGTGACCGCTCTTACAGTAGACCTCCATAGTGTGACCGCTCTTACAGTAGAGGCTCCATAGTGTGACCGCTCTTACAGTAGAGGCTCCATAGTTGACCGCTCTTATAGTAGAGGCTCCATAGTGTGGCCGCTCTTACAGTAGAGGCCCCATAGTGTGACCGCTCTTACAGTAGAGGCTCTATGGTGTGACCGCTCTTACAGTAGAGGCTCCATAGTGTGACCGCTCTTACAGTAGAGGCTCCATAGTGTGACCGCTCTTACAGTAGGGCTCCATAGTGTGACCGCTGTTACAGTAGAGGCTCCATAGTGTGACCGCTCTTACAGTAGAGGCTCCATAGTGTGACCTCTCTTACAGTAGAGGCCCCATAGTGTGACCGCTCTTACAGTAGAGGCTCCATAGTTGACCGCTCTTACAGTAGAGGCTCCATAGGGTGACCGCTCTTTCAGTAGAGGCTTAATAGTGTGACCGCTCTTACAGTAGAGCTCCATAGTGTGACCGCTCTTACAGTAGAGCTCCATAGTGTGACCGCGCTTTCAGTAGAGGCTTAATAGTGTGACCGCTCTTACAACAGAGGCTCCAAATTGTAACCGCTCTTACAGTAGAGGCTCCATAGTGTGACCGCTCATACAGTAGAGCTCCATAGTGTGACCGCTCTTACAGTAGAGCTCCATAGTGTGACCGCTCTTACAGTAGAGGCTCCATAGTGTGACCGCTCTTACAGCAGAGGCTCCATAGTGTGACCGCTCTAACAGTAGAGGCTCCATAGTGTGACCACTCTTACAGTAGAGGCTCCATAGTGTGACCGCTCTAACAGTAGAGGATCCATAGTGTGACCGCTCTTACAGTAGTGGCTCCATAGTGTGACCGCTCTTACAGTAGAGCTCCAAAGTGTGACCGCTCTTACAGTAGTGGCTCCATAGTGTGACCGCTCTTACAGTAGAGCTCCAAAGTGTGACCGCTCTTACAGTAGAGCTCCATAGTGTGACCGCTCTTAAAGTAGAGGCTCCATAGTGTGACCACTCTTACAGTAGAGCTCCATAGAGTGACCGCTCTTACAGTAGAGCTCCATAATGTGACCGCTCTTACAGTAGAGGCTCCATAGTGTGACCACTCTTACAGTAGAGCTCCATAGTGTGACCGCTCTTACAGTAGAGCTCCATAGTGTGACCGCTCTTACAGTAGAGGCTCCATAGTGTGACCGCTCTTACAGTAGAGGCTCCATAATGTGACCGCTCTTACAGTAGAGAGCTCCATAGTGTGACCGCTCTTACAGTAGAGGCTCCATAGTGTAACTGCTCTTACAGTAGAGGCTCCATAGTGTGACCGCTCTTACAGTAGAGAGCTCCATAGTGTGACTGCTCTTACAGTAGAGGCTCCGTAGTGTGACCGCTCTTACAGTAGAGGCTCCATAGTGTGACCGCTCTTACAGTAGAGGCTCCATAGTGTGACCGCTCTTACAGTAGGGCTCCATATTGTGACAGCTCTTACAGTAGAGGCTCCATAGTGTGACCGCTCTTACAGTAGAAGCTCCATAGTGTGACTGCTTTTACAGTAGAGGCTCCATAGTGTGACCGCTCTTGCAATAGAGGCTCCATAGTGTGACCGCTCTTACAGTAGAGGCTCCATAGTTGACCGCTCTTATAGTAGAGTTACATAGTTGACCGCTCTTACAGTAGAGGCTTCATAGTGTGACCGCTCTTACAGTACAGCTCCATAGTGTAACTGCTCTTGCAGAAGAGGCTCCATAGTGTGACCGCTCTTACAGTAGAGCTCCATAGTGTGACCGCTCTTACAGTAGAGCTCCATAGTGTGACCGCTCTTACAGTACAGCTCCATAGTGTGACCGCTCTTACAGTAGAGGCTCCAAATTGTAACCGCTCTTACAGTAGAGGCTCCATAGGGTTTCCGCTCTTACAGTAGAGCTCCATAGTGTGACCGCTCTTACAGTAGAGGCTCCATAGTGTGACCGCTCTTACAGTAGAGGCACCATAGTGTGACCGCTCTTACAGTAGTGGCTCCATAGTGTGACAGCTCTTACTGTAGAGCTCCATAGTGTGACCGCTCTAACAGTAGAGCTCCATAGTGTGACCGCTCTTACAGCAGAGGCTCCATAGTGTGACCGCTCTAACAGTACAGGCTCCATAGTGTGACCGCTCTTACAGTAGAGCTCCATAGTGTGACCGCTCTTACAGTAGAGGCTCCATAGTGTGACCGCTCTTACAGCAGAGGCTCCATAGTGTGACCGCTCTTACAGTAGAGATCCATAGTGTGACCGCTCTTACAGTTGAGGCTCCATAGTGTGACCGCTCTTACAGTAGAGCTCCATAGTGTGACCGCTCTTACAGTTGAGGCTCCATAATGTGACTGCTCTTACAGTAGAGGCTCCATAGTGTGACCGCTCTTACAGCAGAGGCTCCATAGTGTGACCGCTCTTACAGTAGAGCTCCATAGTGTGACCACTCTTACAGTAGAGGCTCCATAGTGTGACCGCTCTTACAGTAGAGCTCCATAGTGTGACCGATCTTACAGTAGACGCTCCATAGTGTGACCACTCTTACAGTAGAGGCTCCATAGTGTGACCGCTCTTACAGTAGAGCTCCATAGTGTGACCGCTCTTACAGTAGAGCTCCATAGTGTGACCGCTCTTACAGTTGAGGCTCCATAGTGTGACCGCTTTTACAGTAGAGCTCCATAGTGTGACCGTTCTTACAGTAGAGGCTCCATAGTGTGACCGCTCTTACAGTAGAGCTCCATACTGTGACCACTCTTACAGTTGACCTCCACAGGGTGACCGCTTTTACAGTAGAGGTCCATAGTGTGACCATTCTTACAGTAGAGGCTCCATAGTGTGACCGCTCTTACAGTAGAGCTCCATAGTGTGACCTCTCTTACAGTAGAGCTCCATAGTGTGACCGCTCTTACAGTAGAGCTCCATAGTGTGACCGCTCTTACAGTACAGCTCCATAGTGTGACCGCTCTTACAGTAGAGGCTCCATAGTGTGACCGCTCTTACAGTAGAGGCTCAATAGTGTGACCGCTCTTACAGTAGAGGCTCCATAGTGTGACCTCTCTTACAGTAGAGGCTCCATATTGTGACAGCTCTTACAGTAGAGGCTCCATAGTGTGACCGCTCTTACAGTAGAGCTCCATAGTGTGACCGCTCTTACAGTAGAGGCTCCATAGTGTGACCGCTCTTACAGTACAGCTCCATAGTGTGACCGCTCTTACAGTTGAGGCTCCATAGTGTGACCGCTCTTACAGTAGAGCTCCATAGTGTGACCGCTCTTACAGTACAGCTCTATAGTGTGACCGCTCTTACAGTAGAGCTCCATAGTGTGACCGTTGTTACAGTAGAGCTCCATAGTGTGACCGCTATTACAGTAGAGCATCATAGTGTGACCGCTCTTACAGTAGAGCTCCATAGTGTGACCGCTCTTACAGTAGAGGCTCCATAGTGTGACCGCTCTTACAGTAGAGCTCGATAGTGTGACCGCTCTTACAGTAAACCTCCACAGGATGACCGCTCTTACAGTAGAGCTCCATAGTGTGACCGCTCTTACAGTAGAGGCTCCATAGGGTGACCGCTCTTACAGTAGAGGCTCCATAGTGTGACCGCTCTTACAGTAGAGATCCATAGTGTGGCCGCTCTTACAGTAGAGCTCCATAGTGTGACCGCTCTTACAGTAGAGCTCCATAGTGTGACCGCTCTTACAGTAGAGGCTCCATAGCGTGACCGCTCTTACAGTAGAGCTCCATAGTGTGACCGCTCTTACAGTAGAGGCTCCATAGTGTGACCGCTCTTACAGTAGAGGCTCCATAGTGTGACCGCTCTTACAGTAGAGCTCCATAGTGTGACCGCTCTTCCAGTAGAGCTCCATAGTGTGACCGCTCTTACAGTAGAGGCTCCATAGTGTGACCGCTCTTACAGTTGAGCTCCATAGTGTGACCGTTCTTACAGTAGAGGCTCCATAGTATGACCGCTCTTACAGTAGAGAGCTCCATAGTGTGACCGTTCTTACAGTAGAGGCTCCATAGTGTGACCGCTCTTACAGTAGAGCTCCATAGTGTGACCGCTCTTACAGTAGAGCTCCATAGTGTGACCGCTCTTACAGTAGAGGCTCCATAGTGTGACCGCTCTTACAGTAGAGGCTCCATAGTGTGACCGCTCTTACAGTAGAGCTTCATAGTCTGACCGTTCTTACAGTAGAGGCTCCATAGTGTGACCGCTCTTACAGTAGAGGCTCCATAGTGTGACCGCTCTTACAGTAGAGGCTCCATAGTGTGACCGCTCTTACAGTTGAGGCTCCATAGTGTGACTGCTCTTACAGTAGAGATCCATAGTGTGGCCGCTCTTACAGTAGAGCTCCGTAGTGTGACCGTTGTTACAGTAGAGCTCCATAGTGTGACCGCTCTTACAGTAGTGGCTCCATAGTGTGACCGCTCTTACAGTAGAGGCTCCATAGTATGACCGCTTTAACAGTAGAGGCTCCATAGTGTGACCGCTCTTACAGTAGAGGCTCCATAGTGTGACCGCTCTTACAGTAGAGGCTCCATAGTATGACCGCTCTTACAGTAGAGGCTCCACAGTGTGACCGCTCTTACAGTAGACCTCCATAGTGTGACCGCTCTTACAGTAGAGGCTCCATAGTGTGACCGCTCTTACAGTAGAGGCTCCATAGTTGACCGCTCTTATAGTAGAGGCTCCATAGTGTGACCGCTCTTACAGTAGAGGCCCCATAGTGTGACCGCTCTTACAGTAGAGGCTCTATAGTGTGACCGCTCTTACAGTAGAGGCTTCATAGTGTGACCGCTCTTACAGTAGAGGCTCCATAGTGTGACCGCTCTTACAGTAGAGCTCCATAGTGTGACAGCTCTTACAGTAGAGGCTACAGAGTGTGACTGCTCTTACAGTAGAGCTCCATAGTGTGACCGCTGTTACAGTAGAGGCTCCATAGTGTGACCGCTCTTACAGTAGAGGCTCCATAGTGTGACCTCTCTTACAGTAGAGGCCCCATAGTGTGACCGCTCTTACAGTAGAGGCTCCATAGGGTGACCGCTCTTTCAGTAGAGGCTTAATAGTGTGACCGCTCTTACAGTAGAGCTCCATAGTGTGACTGCTCTTATAGTAGAGCTCCATAGTGTGACCGCTCATACAGTAGAGCTCCATAGTGTGACTGCTCTTACAGTAGAGCTCCATAGTGTGACCGCTCTTACAGTAGAGCTCCATAGTGTAACCGCTCTTTCAGTAGAGGCTTAATAGTGTGACCGCTCTTAGAACAGAGGCTCCAAATTGTAACCGCTCTTACAGTAGAGGCTCCATAGTGTGACCGCTCTTACAGTAGAGCTCCATAGTGTGACCGCTCTTACAGTAGAGCACCATAGTGTGACTGCTCTTACAGTAGAGGCTCCATAGTGTGACCGCTCTTACAGTAGAGGCTCCATAGTGTGACCGCTCTTACAGTAGAGCTCCATAGTGTGACCGCTCTTACAGTAGAGGCTCCATAGTGTGACCGCTCTTACAGCAGAGGCTCCATAGTGTGACCGCTCTAACAGTACAGGCTCCATAGTGTGACCGCTCTTACAGTAGAGCTCCATAGTGTGACCGCTCTTACAGTAGAGGCTCCATAGGGTGACCGCTCTTTCAGTAGAGGCTTAATAGTGTGACCGCTCTTACAGTAGAGCTCCATAGTGTGAGCGCTCTTACAGTAGAGCTCCATAGTGTGACTGCTCTTACAGTAGAGCTCCATAGTGTGACCGCTCATACAGTAGAGCTCCATAGTGTGACTGCTCTTACAGTAGAGCTCCATAGTGTGACCGCTCTTACAGTAGAGCTCCATAGTGTGACCGCTCTTTCAGTAGAGGCTTAATAGTGTGACCGCTCTTAGAACAGAGGCTCCAAATTGTAACCGCTCTTACAGTAGAGGCTCCATAGTGTGACCGCTCTTACAGTAGAGCTCCATAGTGTGACCGCTCTTACAGTAGAGCTCCATAGTGTGACTGCTCTTACAGTAGAGGCTCCATAGTGTGACCGCTCTTACAGTAGAGGCTCCATAGTGTGACCGCTCTTACAGTAGAGCTCCATAGTGTGACCGCTCTTACAGTAGAGGCTCCATAGTGTGACCGCTCTTACAGCAGAGGCTCCATAGTGTGACCGCTCTAACAGTACAGGCTCCATAGTGTGACCGCTCTTACAGTAGAGCTCCATAGTGTGACCGCTCTTACAGTAGAGGCTCCATAGTGCGACCGCTCTTACAGCAGAGGCTCCATAGTGTGACCGCTCTAACAGTAGAGGCTCCATAGTGTGACCGCTCTTACAGTACAGCTCCATAGTGTGACCGCTCTTACAGTTGAGGCTCCATAGTGTGACCGCTCTTACAGTAGAGCTCCATAGTGTGACCGCTCTTACAGTAGAGCTCCATAGTATGAACGCTCTTACAGTTGAGCTCCATAGTGTGACCGCTCTTACAGTAGAGCTCTATAGTGTGACCGCTCTTACAGTAGAGCTCCATAGTGTGACCGTTGTTACAGTAGAGCTCCGTAGTGTGATCGCTCTTACAGTAGAGCATCATAGTGTGACCGCTCTTACAGTAGAGCTCGATAGTGTGACCGCTCTTACAGTAGACCTCCACAGGGTGACCGCTCTTACAGTAGAGACTCCATAGTGTGACCGCTCTTACAGTAAAGGCTCCATAGGGTGACCGCTCTTACAGTAGAGGCTCAATAGTGTGACCGCTCTTACAGTAGAGGCTCCATAGTGTGACCGCTCTTACAGTAGAGATCCATAGTGTGGCCGCTCTTACAGTAGAGCTCCATAGTGTGACCGCTCTTACAGTAGAGCTCCATAGTGTGACCGCTCTTACAGTAGAGGCTCCATAGTGTGACCGCTCTTACAGTAGAGGCTCCATAGTGTGACCGCTCTTAAAGTAGAGCTCCATAGTGTGACCGCTCTTACAGTAGAGAGCTCCATAGTGTGACCGCTCTTACAGTAGAGCTCCATAGTGTGACCGCTCTTACAGTAGAGCTCCATAGTGTGACCGTTCTTACAGTAGAGGCTCCATAGTGTGACCGCTCTTACAGTAGAGCTCCATAGTGTGACCGCTCTTACAGTAGAGCTCCATAGTGTGACCGCTCTTACAGTAGAGGCTCCATAGTGTGACCGTTCTTACAGTAGAGCTCCATAGTGTGACCGCTCTTACAGTAGAGCTCCATAGTGTGACCCTTCTTACAGTAGAGGCTCCATAGTGTGACCGCTCTTACAGTAGAGGCTCCATAGTGTGACCGCTCTTACAGTAGAGGCTCCATAGTGTGACTGCTCTTACAGTTGAGGATCAATAGTGTGACCGCTCTTAAAGTAGAGCTCCATAGTGTGACCGCTCTTACACTTTAGCTCCATAGTGTGACCGCTCTTACAGTAGAGGCTCCATAGTGTGACCGCTCTTACAGTAGAGCTCCATAGTGTGACCGCTCTTACAGTAGAGGCTCCATAGTGTGACCGCTCTTACAGTAGAGGCTCCATAGTGTGACCGCTCTTACAGTAGAGCTCCATAGTGTGACCGCTCTTACAGTAGAGCTCCATAGTGTGACCGCTCTTACAGTAGAGGCTCCATAGTGTGACCGCTCTTACAGTAGAGCTCCATAGTGTGACCGTTTTTACAGTAGAGGCTCCATAGTGTGACCGCTCTTACAGTAGAGGCTCCATAGTGTGACCGCTCTTACAGTTGAGGCTCCATAGTGTGACTGCTCTTACAGTAGAGTTCCATAGTGTGACCGCTCTTACAGTAGAGCTCCATAGTGTGACCGCTCTTACAGTAGAGCTCCATAGTGTGACCGCTCTTACAGTAGAGGCCCCATAGTGTGACCGCTCTTACAGTAGAGGCTCCATAGTATGACCGCTCTTACAGTAGAGGCTCCATAGTGTGACCGCTCTTACAGTAGAGGCTCCATAGTGTGACCGCTCTTACAGTAGAGGCTCCATAGTATGACCGCTCTTACAGTAGAGGCTCCATAGTGTGACCGCTCTTACAGTAGACCTCCATAGTGTGACCGCTCTTACAGTAGAGGCTCCATAGTGTGACCGCTCTTACAGTAGAGGCTCCATAGTTGACCGCTCTTATAGTAGAGGCTCCATAGTGTGACCGCTCTTAGAGTAGAGGCTCCATAGTGTGACCGCTCTTACAGTAGAGGCTCTAAAGTGTGACCGCTCTTACAGTAGAGGCTCCATAGTGTGACCGCTCTTACAGTAGAGGCTCCATAGTGTGACCGCTCTTACAGTAGAGCTCCATAGTGTGACCGCTGTTACAGTAGAGGCTCCATAGTGTGACCGCTCTTACAGTTGAGGCTCCATAGTGTGACCGCTCTTACAGTAGAGGCTCCATAGTGTGACCTCTCTTACAGTAGAGGCCCCATAGTGTGACCGCTCTTACAGTAGATGCTCCATAGTTGACCGCTCTTACAGTAGAGGCTCCATAGGGTGACCGCTCTTTCAGTAGAGGCTTAATAGTGTGACCGCTCTTACAGTAGAGCTCCATAGTGTGACCGCTCTTAAAGTAGAGCTCCATAGTGTGACCGCTCTTTCAGTAGAGGCTTAATAGTGTGACCGCTCTTACAACAGAGGCTCCAAATTGTAACCGCTCTTACAGTAGAGGCTCCATAGTGTGACCGCTCTTACAGTAGAGCTCCGTAGTGTGACCGCTCTTACAGTAGAGCTCAATAGTGTGACCGCTCTTACAGTAGAGCTCCATAGTGTGACCGCTCTTACAGCAGAGGCTCCATAGTGTGACCGCTCTAACAGTAGAGGCTCCATAGTGTGACCACTCTTACAGTAGAGGCTCCATAGTGTGACCGCTCTTACAGTAGAGGATCCATAGTGTGACCACTCTTACAGTAGAGCTCCATAGTGTGACCGCTCTTACAGTAGTGGCTCCATAGTGTGACCGCTCTTACAGTAGAGCTCCAAAGTGTGACCGCTCTTACAGTAGAGCTCCATAGTGTGACCGCTCTTAAAGTAGAGGCTCCATAGTGTGACCACTCTTACAGTAGAGCTCCATAGAGTGACCGCTCTTACAGTAGAGCTCCATAATGTGACCGCTCTTACAGTAGAGGCTCCATAGTGTGACCACTCTTACAGTAGAGCTCCATAGTGTGACCGCTCTTACAGTAGAGCTCCATAGTGTGACCGCTCTTACAGTAGAGGCTCCATAGTGTGACCGCTCTTACAGTAGAGGCTCCATAATGTGACCGCTCTTACAGTAGAGAGCTCCATAGTGTGACCGCTCTTACAGTAGAGGCTCCATAGTGTGACCGCTCTTACAGTAGAGAGCTCCATAGTGTGACTGCTCTTACAGTAGAGGCTCCGTAGTGTGACCGCTCTTACAGTAGAGGCTCCATAGTGTGACCGCTCTTACAGTAGAGGCTCCATAGTGTGACCGCTCTTACAGTAGGGCTCCATAGTGTGACCGCTCTTACAGTAGGGCTCCATATTGTGACAGCTCTTACAGTAGAGGCTCCATAGTGTGACCGCTCTTACAGTAGAAGCTCCATAGTGTGACTGCTTTTACAGTAGAGGCTCCATAGTGTGACCGCTCTTGCAATAGAGGCTCCATAGTGTGACCGCTCTTACAGTAGAGGCTCAGTAGTTGACCGCTCTTATAGTAGAGTTACATAGTTGACCGCTCTTACAGTAGAGGCTCCATAGTGTGACCGCTCTTACAGTAGAGCTCCATAGTGTGACCGCTCCTACAGTAGAGCTCCATAGTGTGACCGCTCTTACAGTACAGGCTCCATAGTGTGACCGCTCTTACAGTAGAGCTCCATAGTGTGACCGCTCTTACAGTAGAGCTCCATAGTGTGACCCTTCTTACAGTAGAGGCTCCATAGTGTGACCGCTCTTACAGTAGAGGCTCCATAGTGTGACCGCTCTTACAGTAGAGGCTCCATAGTGTGACTGCTCTTACAGTTGAGGATCAATAGTGTGACCGCTCTTAAAGTAGAGCTCCATAGTGTGACCGCTCTTACACTTTAGCTCCATAGTGTGACCGCTCTTACAGTAGAGGCTCCATAGTGTGACCGCTCTTACAGTAGAGCTCCATAGTGTGACCGCTCTTACAGTAGAGGCTCCATAGTGTGACCGCTCTTACAGTAGAGGCTCCATAGTGTGACCGCTCTTACAGTAGAGCTCCATAGTGTGACCGCTCTTACAGTAGAGCTCCATAGTGTGACCGCTCTTACAGTAGAGGCTCCATAGTGTGACCGCTCTTACAGTAGAGCTCCATAGTGTGACCGTTTTTACAGTAGAGGCTCCATAGTGTGACCGCTCTTACAGTAGAGGCTCCATAGTGTGACCGCTCTTACAGTTGAGGCTCCATAGTGTGACTGCTCTTACAGTAGAGTTCCATAGTGTGACCGCTCTTACAGTAGAGCTCCATAGTGTGACCGCTCTTACAGTAGAGCTCCATAGTGTGACCGTTGTTACAGTAGAGCTCCATAGTGTGACCGCTCTTACAGTAGAGGCTCCATAGTGTGACCGCTCTTACAGTAGAGGCTCCATAGTATGACCGATCTTACAGTAGAGGCTCCATAGTGTGACCGCTCTTACAGTAGAGGCTCCATAGTATGACCGCTCTTACAGTAGAGGCTCCATAGTGTGACCGCTCTTACAGTAGACCTCCATAGTGTGACCGCTCTTACAGTAGAGGCTCCATAGTGTGACCGCTCTTACAGTAGAGGCTCCATAGTTGACCGCTCTTATAGTAGAGGCTCCATAGTGTGACCGCTCTTAGAGTAGAGGCTCCATAGTGTGACCGCTCTTACAGTAGAGGCTCTAAAGTGTGACCGCTCTTACAGTAGAGGCTCCATAGTGTGACCGCTCTTACAGTAGAGGCTCCATAGTGTGACCGCTCTTACAGTAGAGCTCCATAGTGTGACCGCTGTTACAGTAGAGGCTCCATAGTGTGACCGCTCTTACAGTTGAGGCTCCATAGTGTGACCGCTCTTACAGTAGAGGCTCCATAGTGTGACCTCTCTTACAGTAGAGGCCCCATAGTGTGACCGCTCTTACAGTAGATGCTCCATAGTTGACCGCTCTTACAGTAGAGGCTCCATAGGGTGACCGCTCTTTCAGTAGAGGCTTAATAGTGTGACCGCTCTTACAGTAGAGCTCCATAGTGTGACCGCTCTTAAAGTAGAGCTCCATAGTGTGACCGCTCTTTCAGTAGAGGCTTAATAGTGTGACCGCTCTTACAACAGAGGCTCCAAATTGTAACCGCTCTTACAGTAGAGGCTCCATAGTGTGACCGCTCTTACAGTAGAGCTCCGTAGTGTGACCGCTCTTACAGTAGAGCTCAATAGTGTGACCGCTCTTACAGTAGAGGCTCCATAGTGTGACCGCTCTTACAGTAGAGCTCCATAGTGTGACCGCTCTTACAGTAGAGGCTCCATAGGGTGACCGCTCTTACAGTAGAGGCTCCATAGTGTGACCGCTCTTACAGTAGAGATCCATAGTGTGGCCGCTCTTACAGTAGAGCTCCATAGTGTGACCGCTCTTACAGTAAACCTCCACAGGATGACCGCTCTTACAGTAGAGCTCCATAGTGTGACCGCTCTTACAGTAGAGGCTCCATAGGGTGACCGCTCTTACAGTAGAGGCTCCATAGTGTGACCGCTCTTACAGTAGAGATCCATAGTGTGGCCGCTCTTACAGTAGAGCTCCATAGTGTGACCGCTCTTACAGTAGAGCTCCATAGTGTGACCGCTCTTACAGTAGAGGCTCCATAGCGTGACCGCTCTTACAGTAGAGCTCCATAGTGTGACCGCTCTTACAGTAGAGGCTCCATAGTGTGACCGCTCTTACAGTAGAGGCTCCATAGTGTGACCGCTCTTACAGTAGAGCTCCATAGTGTGACCGCTCTTCCAGTAGAGCTCCATAGTGTGACCGCTCTTACAGTAGAGGCTCCATAGTGTGACCGCTCTTACAGTTGAGCTCCATAGTGTGACCGTTCTTACAGTAGAGGCTCCATAGTATGACCGCTCTTACAGTAGAGAGCTCCATAGTGTGACCGTTCTTACAGTAGAGGCTCCATAGTGTGACCGCTCTTACAGTAGAGCTCCATAGTGTGACCGCTCTTACAGTAGAGCTCCATAGTGTGACCGCTCTTACAGTAGAGGCTCCATAGTGTGACCGCTCTTACAGTAGAGGCTCCATAGTGTGACCGCTCTTACAGCAGAGGCTCCATAGTGTGACCGCTCTAACAGTACAGGCTCCATAGTGTGACCGCTCTTACAGTAGAGCTCCATAGTGTGACCGCTCTTACAGTAGAGGCTCCATAGTGCGACCGCTCTTACAGCAGAGGCTCCATAGTGTGACCGCTCTAACAGTAGAGGCTCCATAGTGTGACCGCTCTTACAGTACAGCTCCATAGTGTGACCGCTCTTACAGTTGAGGCTCCATAGTGTGACCGCTCTTACAGTAGAGCTCCATAGTGTGACCGCTCTTACAGTAGAGCTCCATAGTATGAACGCTCTTACAGTTGAGCTCCATAGTGTGACCGCTCTTACAGTAGAGCTCTATAGTGTGACCGCTCTTACAGTAGAGCTCCATAGTGTGACCGTTGTTACAGTAGAGCTCCGTAGTGTGATCGCTCTTACAGTAGAGCATCATAGTGTGACCGCTCTTACAGTAGAGCTCGATAGTGTGACCGCTCTTACAGTAGACCTCCACAGGGTGACCGCTCTTACAGTAGAGACTCCATAGTGTGACCGCTCTTACAGTAAAGGCTCCATAGGGTGACCGCTCTTACAGTAGAGGCTCAATAGTGTGACCGCTCTTACAGTAGAGGCTCCATAGTGTGACCGCTCTTACAGTAGAGATCCATAGTGTGGCCGCTCTTACAGTAGAGCTCCATAGTGTGACCGCTCTTACAGTAGAGCTCCATAGTGTGACCGCTCTTACAGTAGAGGCTCCATAGTGTGACCGCTCTTACAGTAGAGGCTCCATAGTGTGACCGCTCTTAAAGTAGAGCTCCATAGTGTGACCGCTCTTACAGTAGAGAGCTCCATAGTGTGACCGCTCTTACAGTAGAGCTCCATAGTGTGACCGCTCTTACAGTAGAGCTCCATAGTGTGACCGTTCTTACAGTAGAGGCTCCATAGTGTGACCGCTCTTACAGTAGAGCTCCATAGTGTGACCGCTCTTACAGTAGAGCTCCATAGTGTGACCGCTCTTACAGTAGAGGCTCCATAGTGTGACCGTTCTTACAGTAGAGCTCCATAGTGTGACCGCTCTTACAGTAGAGCTCCATAGTGTGACCCTTCTTACAGTAGAGGCTCCATAGTGTGACCGCTCTTACAGTAGAGGCTCCATAGTGTGACCGCTCTTACAGTAGAGGCTCCATAGTGTGACTGCTCTTACAGTTGAGGATCAATAGTGTGACCGCTCTTAAAGTAGAGCTCCATAGTGTGACCGCTCTTACACTTTAGCTCCATAGTGTGACCGCTCTTACAGTAGAGGCTCCATAGTGTGACCGCTCTTACAGTAGAGCTCCATAGTGTGACCGCTCTTACAGTAGAGCTCCATAGTGTGACCGTTTTTACAGTAGAGGCTCCATAGTGTGACCGCTCTTACAGTAGAGGCTCCATAGTGTGACCGCTCTTACAGTTGAGGCTCCATAGTGTGACTGCTCTTACAGTAGAGTTCCATAGTGTGACCGCTCTTACAGTAGAGCTCCATAGTGTGACCGCTCTTACAGTAGAGCTCCATAGTGTGACCGTTGTTACAGTAGAGCTCCATAGTGTGACCGCTCTTACAGTAGAGGCTCCATAGTGTGACCGCTCTTACAGTAGAGGCTCCATAGTATGACCGCTCTTACAGTAGAGGCTCCATAGTGTGACCGCTCTTACAGTAGAGGCTCCATAGTATGACCGCTCTTACAGTAGAGGCTCCATAGTGTGACCGCTCTTACAGTAGACCTCCATAGTGTGACCGCTCTTACAGTAGAGGCTCCATAGTGTGACCGCTCTTACAGTAGAGGCTCCATAGTTGACCGCTCTTATAGTAGAGGCTCCATAGTGTGACCGCTCTTAGAGTAGAGGCTCCATAGTGTGACCGCTCTTACAGTAGAGGCTCTAAAGTGTGACCGCTCTTACAGTAGAGGCTCCATAGTGTGACCGCTCTTACAGTAGAGGCTCCATAGTGTGACCGCTCTTACAGTAGAGCTCCATAGTGTGACCGCTGTTACAGTAGAGGCTCCATAGTGTGACCGCTCTTACAGTTGAGGCTCCATAGTGTGACCGCTCTTACAGTAGAGGCTCCATAGTGTGACCGCTCTTACAGTAGAGCTCCATAGTGTGACCTCTCTTACAGTAGAGGCCCCATAGTGTGACCGCTCTTACAGTAGATGCTCCATAGTTGACCGCTCTTACAGTAGAGGCTCCATAGGGTGACCGCTCTTTCAGTAGAGGCTTAATAGTGTGACCGCTCTTACAGTAGAGCTCCATAGTGTGACCGCTCTTAAAGTAGAGCTCCATAGTGTGACCGCTCTTTCAGTAGAGGCTTAATAGTGTGACCGCTCTTACAACAGAGGCTCCAAATTGTAACCGCTCTTACAGTAGAGGCTCCATAGTGTGACCGCTCTTACAGTAGAGCTCCGTAGTGTGACCGCTCTTACAGTAGAGCTCAATAGTGTGACCGCTCTTACAGTAGAGGCTCCATAGTGTGACCGCTCTTACAGCAGAGGCTCCATAGTGTGACCGCTCTAACAGTAGAGGCTCCATAGTGTGACCACTCTTACAGTAGAGGCTCCATAGTGTGACCGCTCTAACAGTAGAGGATCCATAGTGTGACCACTCTTACAGTAGAGCTCCATAGTGTGACCGCTCTTACAGTAGTGGCTCCATAGTGTGACCGCTCTTACAGTAGAGCTCCAAAGTGTGACCGCTCTTACAGTAGAGCTCCATAGTGTGACCGCTCTTAAAGTAGAGGCTCCATAGTGTGACCACTCTTACAGTAGAGCTCCATAGAGTGACCGCTCTTACAGTAGAGCTCCATAATGTGACCGCTCTTACAGTAGAGGCTCCATAGTGTGACCACTCTTACAGTAGAGCTCCATAGTGTGACCGCTCTTACAGTAGAGCTCCATAGTGTGACCGCTCTTACAGTAGAGGCTCCATAGTGTGACCGCTCTTACAGTAGAGGCTCCATAATGTGACCGCTCTTACAGTAGAGAGCTCCATAGTGTGACCGCTCTTACAGTAGAGGCTCCATAGTGTGACCGCTCTTACAGTAGAGAGCTCCATAGTGTGACTGCTCTTACAGTAGAGGCTCCGTAGTGTGACCGCTCTTACAGTAGAGGCTCCATAGTGTGACCGCTCTTACAGTAGAGGCTCCATAGTGTGACCGCTCTTACAGTAGGGCTCCATAGTGTGACCGCTCTTACAGTAGGGCTCCATATTGTGACAGCTCTTACAGTAGAGGCTCCATAGTGTGACCGCTCTTACAGTAGAAGCTCCATAGTGTGACTGCTTTTACAGTAGAGGCTCCATAGTGTGACCGCTCTTGCAATAGAGGCTCCATAGTGTGACCGCTCTTACAGTAGAGGCTCAGTAGTTGACCGCTCTTATAGTAGAGTTACATAGTTGACCGCTCTTACAGTAGAGGCTCCATAGTGTGACCGCTCTTACAGTAGAGCTCCATAGTGTGACCGCTCCTACAGTAGAGCTCCATAGTGTGACCGCTCTTACAGTACAGGCTCCATAGTGTGACCGCTCTTACAGTAGAGCTCCATAGTGTGACCGCTCTTACAGTAGAGCTCCATAGTGTGACCCTTCTTACAGTAGAGGCTCCATAGTGTGACCGCTCTTACAGTAGAGGCTCCATAGTGTGACCGCTCTTACAGTAGAGGCTCCATAGTGTGACTGCTCTTACAGTTGAGGATCAATAGTGTGACCGCTCTTAAAGTAGAGCTCCATAGTGTGACCGCTCTTACACTTTAGCTCCATAGTGTGACCGCTCTTACAGTAGAGGCTCCATAGTGTGACCGCTCTTACAGTAGAGCTCCATAGTGTGACCGCTCTTACAGTAGAGGCTCCATAGTGTGACCGCTCTTACAGTAGAGGCTCCATAGTGTGACCGCTCTTACAGTAGAG
This sequence comes from Eleutherodactylus coqui, assembly GCF_035609145.1. Classification (NCBI taxonomy): domain Eukaryota; kingdom Metazoa; phylum Chordata; class Amphibia; order Anura; family Eleutherodactylidae; genus Eleutherodactylus; species Eleutherodactylus coqui. The sequence goes on from NC_089842.1 coordinate 11,963,952, forward strand.
CTCCATAGTGTGACCGCTCTTACAGTAGAGCTCCATAGTGTGACCGCTCTTACAGTAGAGGCTCCATAGTGTGACCGCTCTTACAGTAGAGCTCCATAGTGTGACCGTTTTTACAGTAGAGGCTCCATAGTGTGACCGCTCTTACAGTAGAGGCTCCATAGTGTGACCGCTCTTACAGTTGAGGCTCCATAGTGTGACTGCTCTTACAGTAGAGTTCCATAGTGTGACCGCTCTTACAGTAGAGCTCCATAGTGTGACCGCTCTTACAGTAGAGCTCCATAGTGTGACCGTTGTTACAGTAGAGCTCCATAGTGTGACCGCTCTTACAGTAGAGGCTCCATAGTGTGACCGCTCTTACAGTAGAGGCTCCATAGTATGACCGATCTTACAGTAGAGGCTCCATAGTGTGACCGCTCTTACAGTAGAGGCTCCATAGTATGACCGCTCTTACAGTAGAGGCTCCATAGTGTGACCGCTCTTACAGTAGACCTCCATAGTGTGACCGCTCTTACAGTAGAGGCTCCATAGTGTGACCGCTCTTACAGTAGAGGCTCCATAGTTGACCGCTCTTATAGTAGAGGCTCCATAGTGTGACCGCTCTTAGAGTAGAGGCTCCATAGTGTGACCGCTCTTACAGTAGAGGCTCTAAAGTGTGACCGCTCTTACAGTAGAGGCTCCATAGTGTGACCGCTCTTACAGTAGAGGCTCCATAGTGTGACCGCTCTTACAGTAGAGCTCCATAGTGTGACCGCTGTTACAGTAGAGGCTCCATAGTGTGACCGCTCTTACAGTTGAGGCTCCATAGTGTGACCGCTCTTACAGTAGAGGCTCCATAGTGTGACCTCTCTTACAGTAGAGGCCCCATAGTGTGACCGCTCTTACAGTAGATGCTCCATAGTTGACCGCTCTTACAGTAGAGGCTCCATAGGGTGACCGCTCTTTCAGTAGAGGCTTAATAGTGTGACCGCTCTTACAGTAGAGCTCCATAGTGTGACCGCTCTTAAAGTAGAGCTCCATAGTGTGACCGCTCTTTCAGTAGAGGCTTAATAGTGTGACCGCTCTTACAACAGAGGCTCCAAATTGTAACCGCTCTTACAGTAGAGGCTCCATAGTGTGACCGCTCTTACAGTAGAGCTCCGTAGTGTGACCGCTCTTACAGTAGAGCTCAATAGTGTGACCGCTCTTACAGTAGAGGCTCCATAGTGTGACCGCTCTTACAGTAGAGCTCCATAGTGTGACCGCTCTTACAGTAGAGGCTCCATAGGGTGACCGCTCTTACAGTAGAGGCTCCATAGTGTGACCGCTCTTACAGTAGAGATCCATAGTGTGGCCGCTCTTACAGTAGAGCTCCATAGTGTGACCGCTCTTACAGTAGAGGCTCCATAGTGTGACCGCTCTTACAGTAGAGCTCGATAGTGTGACCGCTCTTACAGTAAACCTCCACAGGATGACCGCTCTTACAGTAGAGCTCCATAGTGTGACCGCTCTTACAGTAGAGGCTCCATAGGGTGACCGCTCTTACAGTAGAGGCTCCATAGTGTGACCGCTCTTACAGTAGAGATCCATAGTGTGGCCGCTCTTACAGTAGAGCTCCATAGTGTGACCGCTCTTACAGTAGAGCTCCATAGTGTGACCGCTCTTACAGTAGAGGCTCCATAGCGTGACCGCTCTTACAGTAGAGCTCCATAGTGTGACCGCTCTTACAGTAGAGGCTCCATAGTGTGACCGCTCTTACAGTAGAGGCTCCATAGTGTGACCGCTCTTACAGTAGAGCTCCATAGTGTGACCGCTCTTCCAGTAGAGCTCCATAGTGTGACCGCTCTTACAGTAGAGGCTCCATAGTGTGACCGCTCTTACAGTTGAGCTCCATAGTGTGACCGTTCTTACAGTAGAGGCTCCATAGTATGACCGCTCTTACAGTAGAGAGCTCCATAGTGTGACCGTTCTTACAGTAGAGGCTCCATAGTGTGACCGCTCTTACAGTAGAGCTCCATAGTGTGACCGCTCTTACAGTAGAGCTCCATAGTGTGACCGCTCTTACAGTAGAGGCTCCATAGTGTGACCGCTCTTACAGTAGAGGCTCCATAGTGTGACCACTCTTAAAGTAGAGCTCCATAGTGTGACCGCTCTTACACTTTAGCTCCATAGTGTGACCGCTCTTACAGTAGTGGCTCCATAGTGTGACCGCTCTTACAGTAGAGGCTCCATAGTGTGGCCGCTCTTACAGTAGAGGCTCCATAGTGTGACCGCTCTTACAGTAGAGCTTCATAGTCTGACCGTTCTTACAGTAGAGGCTCCATAGTGTGACCGCTCTTACAGTAGAGGCTCCATAGTGTGACCGCTCTTACAGTAGAGGCTCCATAGTGTGACCGCTCTTACAGTTGAGGCTCCATAGTGTGACCGCTCTTACAGTAGAGCTCCATAGTGTGACCGCTCTTACAGTACAGCTCTATAGTGTGACCGCTCTTACAGTAGAGCTCCATAGTGTGACCGTTGTTACAGTAGAGCTCCATAGTGTGACCGCTATTACAGTAGAGCATCATAGTGTGACCGCTCTTACAGTAGAGCTCCATAGTGTGACCGCTCTTACAGTAGAGGCTCCATAGTGTGACCGCTCTTACAGTAGAGCTCGATAGTGTGACCGCTCTTACAGTAAACCTCCACAGGATGACCGCTCTTACAGTAGAGCTCCATAGTGTGACCGCTCTTACAGTAGAGGCTCCATAGGGTGACCGCTCTTACAGTAGAGGCTCCATAGTGTGACCTCTCTTACAGTAGAGGCCCCATAGTGTGACCGCTCTTACAGTAGATGCTCCATAGTTGACCGCTCTTACAGTAGAGGCTCCATAGGGTGACCGCTCTTTCAGTAGAGGCTTAATAGTGTGACCGCTCTTACAGTAGAGCTCCATAGTGTGACCGCTCTTAAAGTAGAGCTCCATAGTGTGACCGCTCTTTCAGTAGAGGCTTAATAGTGTGACCGCTCTTACAACAGAGGCTCCAAATTGTAACCGCTTTTACAGTAGAGGCTCCATAGTGTGACCGCTCTTACAGTAGAGCTCCGTAGTGTGACCGCTCTTACAGTAGAGCTCAATAGTGTGACCGCTCTTACAGTAGAGGCTCCATAGTGTGACCGCTCTTACAGCAGAGGCTCCATAGTGTGACCGCTCTAACAGTAGAGGCTCCATAGTGTGACCACTCTTACAGTAGAGGCTCCATAGTGTGACCGCTCTAACAGTAGAGGATCCATAGTGTGACCACTCTTACAGTAGAGCTCCATAGTGTGACCGCTCTTACAGTAGTGGCTCCATAGTGTGACCGCTCTTACAGTAGAGCTCCAAAGTGTGACCGCTCTTACAGTAGAGCTCCATAGTGTGACCGCTCTTAAAGTAGAGGCTCCATAGTGTGACCACTCTTACAGTAGAGCTCCATAGAGTGACCGCTCTTACAGTAGAGCTCCATAATGTGACCGCTCTTACAGTAGAGGCTCCATAGTGTGACCACTCTTACAGTAGAGCTCCATAGTGTGACCGCTCTTACAGTAGAGCTCCATAGTGTGACCGCTCTTACAGTAGAGGCTCCATAGTGTGACCGCTCTTACAGTAGAGGCTCCATAATGTGACCGCTCTTACAGTAGAGAGCTCCATAGTGTGACCGCTCTTACAGTAGAGGCTCCATAGTGTGACCGCTCTTACAGTAGAGAGCTCCATAGTGTGACTGCTCTTACAGTAGAGGCTCCGTAGTGTGACCGCTCTTACAGTAGAGGCTCCATAGTGTGACCGCTCTTACAGTAGAGGCTCCATAGTGTGACCGCTCTTACAGTAGGGCTCCATAGTGTGACCGCTCTTACAGTAGGGCTCCATATTGTGACAGCTCTTACAGTAGAGGCTCCATAGTGTGACCGCTCTTACAGTAGAAGCTCCATAGTGTGACTGCTTTTACAGTAGAGGTTCCATAGTGTGACCGCTCTTGCAATAGAGGCTCCATAGTGTGACCGCTCTTACAGTAGAGGCTCAGTAGTTGACTGCTCTTATAGTAGAGTTACATAGTTGACCGCTCTTACAGTAGAGGCTCCATAGTGTGACCGCTCTTACAGTAGAGCTCCATAGTGTGACCTCTCCTACAGTAGAGCTCCATAGTGTGACCGCTCTTACAGTACAGGCTCCATAGTGTGACCGCTCTTACAGTAGAGCTCCATAGTGTGACCGCTCTTACAGTAGAGCTCCATAGTGTGACCCTTCTTACAGTAGAGGCTCCATAGTGTGACCGCTCTTACAGTAGAGGCTCCATAGTGTGACCGCTCTTACAGTAGAGGCTCCATAGTGTGACTGCTCTTACAGTTGAGGATCAATAGTGTGACCGCTCTTAAAGTAGAGCTCCATAGTGTGACCGCTCTTACACTTTAGCTCCATAGTGTGACCGCTCTTACAGTAGAGGCTCCATAGTGTGACCGCTCTTACAGTAGAGCTCCATAGTGTGACCGCTCTTACAGTAGAGGCTCCATAGTGTGACCGCTCTTACAGTAGAGGCTCCATAGTGTGACCGCTCTTACAGTAGAGCTCCATAGTGTGACCGCTCTTACAGTAGAGCTCCATAGTGTGACCGCTCTTACAGTAGAGCTCCATAGTGTGACCGTTTTTACAGTAGAGGCTCCATAGTGTGACCGCTCTTACAGTAGAGGCTCCATAGTGTGACCGCTCTTACAGTTGAGGCTCCATAGTGTGACTGCTCTTACAGTAGAGTTCCATAGTGTGACCGCTCTTACAGTAGAGCTCCATAGTGTGACCGCTCTTACAGTAGAGCTCCATAGTGTGACCGTTGTTACAGTAGAGCTCCATAGTGTGACCGCTCTTACAGTAGAGGCTCCATAGTGTGACCGCTCTTACAGTAGAGGCTCCATAGTATGACCGATCTTACAGTAGAGGCTCCATAGTGTGACCGCTCTTACAGTAGAGGCTCCATAGTATGACCGCTCTTACAGTAGAGGCTCCATAGTGTGACCGCTCTTACAGTAGACCTCCATAGTGTGACCGCTCTTACAGTAGAGGCTCCATAGTGTGACCGCTCTTACAGTAGAGGCTCCATAGTTGACCGCTCTTATAGTAGAGGCTCCATAGTGTGACCGCTCTTAGAGTAGAGGCTCCATAGTGTGACCGCTCTTACAGTAGAGGCTCTAAAGTGTGACCGCTCTTACAGTAGAGGCTCCATAGTGTGACCGCTCTTACAGTAGAGGCTCCATAGTGTGACCGCTCTTACAGTAGAGCTCCATAGTGTGACCGCTGTTACAGTAGAGGCTCCATAGTGTGACCGCTCTTACAGTTGAGGCTCCATAGTGTGACCGCTCTTACAGTAGAGGCTCCATAGTGTGACCTCTCTTACAGTAGAGGCCCCATAGTGTGACCGCTCTTACAGTAGATGCTCCATAGTTGACCGCTCTTACAGTAGAGGCTCCATAGGGTGACCGCTCTTTCAGTAGAGGCTTAATAGTGTGACCGCTCTTACAGTAGAGCTCCATAGTGTGACCGCTCTTAAAGTAGAGCTCCATAGTGTGACCGCTCTTTCAGTAGAGGCTTAATAGTGTGACCGCTCTTACAACAGAGGCTCCAAATTGTAACCGCTCTTACAGTAGAGGCTCCATAGTGTGACCGCTCTTACAGTAGAGCTCCGTAGTGTGACCGCTCTTACAGTAGAGCTCAATAGTGTGACCGCTCTTACAGTAGAGGCTCCATAGTGTGACCGCTCTTACAGTAGAGCTCCATAGTGTGACCGCTCTTACAGTAGAGGCTCCATAGGGTGACCGCTCTTACAGTAGAGGCTCCATAGTGTGACCGCTCTTACAGTAGAGATCCATAGTGTGGCCGCTCTTACAGTAGAGCTCCATAGTGTGACCGCTCTTACAGTAGAGGCTCCATAGTGTGACCGCTCTTACAGTAGAGCTCGATAGTGTGACCGCTCTTACAGTAAACCTCCACAGGATGACCGCTCTTACAGTAGAGCTCCATAGTGTGACCGCTCTTACAGTAGAGGCTCCATAGGGTGACCGCTCTTACAGTAGAGGCTCCATAGTGTGACCGCTCTTACAGTAGAGATCCATAGTGTGGCCGCTCTTACAGTAGAGCTCCATAGTGTGACCGCTCTTACAGTAGAGCTCCATAGTGTGACCGCTCTTACAGTAGAGGCTCCATAGCGTGACCGCTCTTACAGTAGAGCTCCATAGTGTGACCGCTCTTACAGTAGAGGCTCCATAGTGTGACCGCTCTTACAGTAGAGGCTCTATAGTGTGACCGCTCTTACAGTAGAGCTCCATAGTGTGACCGCTCTTCCAGTAGAGCTCCATAGTGTGACCGCTCTTACAGTAGAGGCTCCATAGTGTGACCGCTCTTACAGTTGAGCTCCATAGTGTGACCGTTCTTACAGTAGAGGCTCCATAGTATGACCGCTCTTACAGTAGAGAGCTCCATAGTGTGACCGTTCTTACAGTAGAGGCTCCATAGTGTGACCGCTCTTACAGTAGAGCTCCATAGTGTGACCGCTCTTACAGTAGAGCTCCATAGTGTGACCGCTCTTACAGTAGAGGCTCCATAGTGTGACCGCTCTTACAGTAGAGGCTCCATAGTGTGACCACTCTTAAAGTAGAGCTCCATAGTGTGACCGCTCTTACACTTTAGCTCCATAGTGTGACCGCTCTTACAGTAGTGGCTCCATAGTGTGACCGCTCTTACAGTAGAGGCTCCATAGTGTGGCCGCTCTTACAGTAGAGGCTCCATAGTGTGACCGCTCTTACAGTAGAGCTTCATAGTCTGACCGTTCTTACAGTAGAGGCTCCATAGTGTGACCGCTCTTACAGTAGAGGCTCCATAGTGTGACCGCTCTTACAGTAGAGGCTCCATAGTGTGACCGCTCTTACAGTTGAGGCTCCATAGTGTGACCGCTCTTACAGTAGAGCTCCATAGTGTGACCGCTCTTACAGTACAGCTCTATAGTGTGACCGCTCTTACAGTAGAGCTCCATAGTGTGACCGTTGTTACAGTAGAGCTCCATAGTGTGACCGCTATTACAGTAGAGCATCATAGTGTGACCGCTCTTACAGTAGAGCTCCATAGTGTGACCGCTCTTACAGTAGAGGCTCCATAGTGTGACCGCTCTTACAGTAGAGCTCGATAGTGTGACCGCTCTTACAGTAAACCTCCACAGGATGACCGCTCTTACAGTAGAGCTCCATAGTGTGACCGCTCTTACAGTAGAGGCTCCATAGGGTGACCGCTCTTACAGTAGAGGCTCCATAGTGTGACCGCTCTTACAGTAGAGATCCATAGTGTGGCCGCTCTTACAGTAGAGCTCCATAGTGTGACCGCTCTTACAGTAGAGCTCCATAGTGTGACCGCTCTTACAGTAGAGGCTCCATAGCGTGACCGCTCTTACAGTAGAGCTCCATAGCGTGACCGCTCTTACAGTAGGGCTCCATATTGTGACAGCTCTTACAGTAGAGGCTCCATAGTGTGACCGCTCTTACAGTAGAAGCTCCATAGTGTGACTGCTTTTACAGTAGAGGTTCCATAGTGTGACCGCTCTTGCAATAGAGGCTCCATAGTGTGACCGCTCTTACAGTAGAGGCTCAGTAGTTGACCGCTCTTATAGTAGAGTTACATAGTTGACCGCTCTTACAGTAGAGGCTCCATAGTGTGACCGCTCTTACAGTAGAGCTCCATAGTGTGACCTCTCCTACAGTAGAGCTCCATAGTGTGACCGCTCTTACAGTACAGGCTCCATAGTGTGACCGCTCTTACAGTAGAGCTCCATAGTGTGACCGCTCTTACAGTAGAGCTCCATAGTGTGACCCTTCTTACAGTAGAGGCTCCATAGTGTGACCGCTCTTACAGTAGAGGCTCCATAGTGTGACCGCTCTTACAGTAGAGGCTCCATAGTGTGACTGCTCTTACAGTTGAGGATCAATAGTGTGACCGCTCTTAAAGTAGAGCTCCATAGTGTGACCGCTCTTACACTTTAGCTCCATAGTGTGACCGCTCTTACAGTAGAGGCTCCATAGTGTGACCGCTCTTACAGTAGAGCTCCATAGTGTGACCGCTCTTACAGTAGAGGCTCCATAGTGTGACCGCTCTTACAGTAGAGGCTCCATAGTGTGACCGCTCTTACAGTAGAGCTCCATAGTGTGACCGCTCTTACAGTAGAGCTCCATAGTGTGACCGCTCTTACAGTAGAGGCTCCATAGTGTGACCGCTCTTACAGTAGAGCTCCATAGTGTGACCGTTTTTACAGTAGAGGCTCCATAGTGTGACCGCTCTTACAGTAGAGGCTCCATAGTGTGACCGCTCTTACAGTTGAGGCTCCATAGTGTGACTGCTCTTACAGTAGAGTTCCATAGTGTGACCGCTCTTACAGTAGAGCTCCATAGTGTGACCGCTCTTACAGTAGAGCTCCATAGTGTGACCGTTGTTACAGTAGAGCTCCATAGTGTGACCGCTCTTACAGTAGAGGCTCCATAGTGTGACCGCTCTTACAGTAGAGGCTCCATAGTATGACCGATCTTACAGTAGAGGCTCCATAGTGTGACCGCTCTTACAGTAGAGGCTCCATAGTATGACCGCTCTTACAGTAGAGGCTCCATAGTGTGACCGCTCTTACAGTAGACCTCCATAGTGTGACCGCTCTTACAGTAGAGGCTCCATAGTGTGACCGCTCTTACAGTAGAGGCTCCATAGTTGACCGCTCTTATAGTAGAGGCTCCATAGTGTGACCGCTCTTAGAGTAGAGGCTCCATAGTGTGACCGCTCTTACAGTAGAGGCTCTAAAGTGTGACCGCTCTTACAGTAGAGGCTCCATAGTGTGACCGCTCTTACAGTAGAGGCTCCATAGTGTGACCGCTCTTACAGTAGAGCTCCATAGTGTGACCGCTGTTACAGTAGAGGCTCCATAGTGTGACCGCTCTTACAGTTGAGGCTCCATAGTGTGACCGCTCTTACAGTAGAGGCTCCATAGTGTGACCTCTCTTACAGTAGAGGCCCCATAGTGTGACCGCTCTTACAGTAGATGCTCCATAGTTGACCGCTCTTACAGTAGAGGCTCCATAGGGTGACCGCTCTTTCAGTAGAGGCTTAATAGTGTGACCGCTCTTACAGTAGAGCTCCATAGTGTGACCGCTCTTAAAGTAGAGCTCCATAGTGTGACCGCTCTTTCAGTAGAGGCTTAATAGTGTGACCGCTCTTACAACAGAGGCTCCAAATTGTAACCGCTCTTACAGTAGAGGCTCCATAGTGTGACCGCTCTTACAGTAGAGCTCCGTAGTGTGACCGCTCTTACAGTAGAGCTCAATAGTGTGACCGCTCTTACAGTAGAGGCTCCATAGTGTGACCGCTCTTACAGTAGAGCTCCATAGTGTGACCGCTCTTACAGTAGAGGCTCCATAGGGTGACCGCTCTTACAGTAGAGGCTCCATAGTGTGACCGCTCTTACAGTAGAGATCCATAGTGTGGCCGCTCTTACAGTAGAGCTCCATAGTGTGACCGCTCTTACAGTAGAGGCTCCATAGTGTGACCGCTCTTACAGTAGAGCTCGATAGTGTGACCGCTCTTACAGTAAACCTCCACAGGATGACCGCTCTTACAGTAGAGCTCCATAGTGTGACCGCTCTTACAGTAGAGGCTCCATAGGGTGACCGCTCTTACAGTAGAGGCTCCATAGTGTGACCGCTCTTACAGTAGAGATCCATAGTGTGGCCGCTCTTACAGTAGAGCTCCATAGTGTGACCGCTCTTACAGTAGAGCTCCATAGTGTGACCGCTCTTACAGTAGAGGCTCCATAGCGTGACCGCTCTTACAGTAGAGCTCCATAGTGTGACCGCTCTTACAGTAGAGGCTCCATAGCGTGACCGCTCTTACAGTAGAGCTCCATAGTGTGACCGCTCTTACAGTAGAGGCTCCATAGTGTGACCGCTCTTACAGTAGAGGCTCTATAGTGTGACCGCTCTTACAGTAGAGCTCCATAGTGTGACCGCTCTTCCAGTAGAGCTCCATAGTGTGACCGCTCTTACAGTAGAGGCTCCATAGTGTGACCGCTCTTACAGTTGAGCTCCATAGTGTGACCGTTCTTACAGTAGAGGCTCCATAGTATGACCGCTCTTACAGTAGAGAGCTCCATAGTGTGACCGTTCTTACAGTAGAGGCTCCATAGTGTGACCGCTCTTACAGTAGAGCTCCATAGTGTGACCGCTCTTACAGTAGAGCTCCATAGTGTGACCGCTCTTACAGTAGAGGCTCCATAGTGTGACCGCTCTTACAGTAGAGGCTCCATAGTGTGACCACTCTTAAAGTAGAGCTCCATAGTGTGACCGCTCTTACACTTTAGCTCCATAGTGTGACCGCTCTTACAGTAGTGGCTCCATAGTGTGACCGCTCTTACAGTAGAGGCTCCATAGTGTGGCCGCTCTTACAGTAGAGGCTCCATAGTGTGACCGCTCTTACAGTAGAGCTTCATAGTCTGACCGTTCTTACAGTAGAGGCTCCATAGTGTGACCGCTCTTACAGTAGAGGCTCCATAGTGTGACCGCTCTTACAGTAGAGGCTCCATAGTGTGACCGCTCTTACAGTTGAGGCTCCATAGTGTGACCGCTCTTACAGTAGAGCTCCATAGTGTGACCGCTCTTACAGTACAGCTCTATAGTGTGACCGCTCTTACAGTAGAGCTCCATAGTGTGACCGTTGTTACAGTAGAGCTCCATAGTGTGACCGCTATTACAGTAGAGCATCATAGTGTGACCGCTCTTACAGTAGAGCTCCATAGTGTGACCGCTCTTACAGTAGAGGCTCCATAGTGTGACCGCTCTTACAGTAGAGCTCGATAGTGTGACCGCTCTTACAGTAAACCTCCACAGGATGACCGCTCTTACAGTAGAGCTCCATAGTGTGACCGCTCTTACAGTAGAGGCTCCATAGGGTGACCGCTCTTACAGTAGAGGCTCCATAGTGTGACCGCTCTTACAGTAGAGATCCATAGTGTGGCCGCTCTTACAGTAGAGCTCCATAGTGTGACTGCTCTTACAGTAGAGCTCCATAGTGTGACCGCTCTTACAGTAGAGGCTCCATAGCGTGACCGCTCTTACAGTAGAGCTCCATAGTGTGACCGCTCTTACAGTAGAGGCTCCATAGTGTGACCGCTCTTACAGTAGAGGCTCCATAGTGTGACCGCTCTTACAGTAGAGCTCCATAGTGTGACCGCTCTTCCAGTAGAGCTCCATAGTGTGACCGCTCTTACAGTAGAGGCTCCATAGTGTGACCGCTCTTACAGTTGAGCTCCATAGTGTGACCGTTCTTACAGTAGAGGCTCCATAGTATGACCGCTCTTACAGTAGAGAGCTCCATAGTGTGACCGTTCTTACAGTAGAGGCTCCATAGTGTGACCGCTCTTACAGTAGAGCTCCATAGTGTGACCGCTCTTACAGTAGAGCTCCATAGTGTGACCGCTCTTACAGTAGAGGCTCCATAGTGTGACCGCTCTTACAGTAGAGGCTCCATAGTGTGACCACTCTTAAAGTAGAGCTCCATAGTGTGACCGCTCTTACACTTTAGCTCCATAGTGTGACCGCTCTTACAGTAGTGGCTCCATAGTGTGACCGCTCTTACAGTAGAGGCTCCATAGTGTGGCCGCTCTTACAGTAGAGGCTCCATAGTGTGACCACTCTTACAGTAGAGCTTCATAGTCTGACCGTTCTTACAGTAGAGGCTCCATAGTGTGACCGCTCTTACAGTAGAGGCTCCATAGTGTGACCGCTCTTACAGTAGAGGCTCCATAGTGTGACCGCTCTTACAGTTGAGGCTCCATAGTGTGACTGCTCTTACAGTAGAGATCCATAGTGTGGCCGCTCTTACAGTAGAGCTCCGTAGTGTGACCGTTGTTACAGTAGAGCTCCATAGTGTGACCGCTCTTACAGTAGTGGCTCCATAGTGTGACCGCTCTTACAGTAGAGGCTCCATAGTATGACCGCTTTAACAGTAGAGGCTCCATAGTGTGACCGCTCTTACAGTAGAGGCTCCATAGTGTGACCGCTCTTACAGTAGACGCTCCATAGTATGACCGCTCTTACAGTAGAGGCTCCACAGTGTGACCGCTCTTACAGTAGACCTCCATAGTGTGACCGCTCTTACAGTAGAGGCTCCATAGTGTGACCGCTCTTACAGTAGAGGCTCCATAGTTGACCGCTCTTATAGTAGAGGCTCCATAGTGTGACCGCTCTTACAGTAGAGGCCCCATAGTGTGACCGCTCTTACAGTAGAGGCTCTATAGTGTGACCGCTCTTACAGTAGAGGCTCCATAGTGTGACCGCTCTTACAGTAGAGGCTCCATAGTGTGACCGCTCTTACAGTAGAGCTCCATAGTGTGACAGCTCTTACAGTAGAGGCTACAGAGTGTGACTGCTCTTACAGTAGAGCTCCATAGTGTGACCGCTGTTACAGTAGAGGCTCCATAGTGTGACCGCTCTTACAGTAGAGGCTCCATAGTGTGACCTCTCTTACAGTAGAGGCCCCATAGTGTGACCGCTCTTACAGTAGAGGCTCCATAGGGTGACCGCTCTTTCAGTAGAGGCTTAATAGTGTGACCGCTCTTACAGTAGAGCTCCATAGTGTGACTGCTCTTATAGTAGAGCTCCATAGTGTGACCGCTCATACAGTAGAGCTCCATAGTGTGACTGCTCTTACAGTAGAGCTCCATAGTGTGACCGCTCTTACAGTAGAGCTCCATAGTGTGACCGCTCTTTCAGTAGAGGCTTAATAGTGTGACCGCTCTTAGAACAGAGGCTCCAAATTGTAACCGCTCTTACAGTAGAGGCTCCATAGTGTGACCGCTCTTACAGTAGAGCTCCATAGTGTGACCGCTCTTACAGTAGAGCACCATAGTGTGACTGCTCTTACAGTAGAGGCTCCATAGTGTGACCGCTCTTACAGTAGAGGCTCCATAGTGTGACCGCTCTTACAGTAGAGCTCCATAGTGTGACCGCTCTTACAGTAGAGGCTCCATAGTGTGACCGCTCTTACAGCAGAGGCTCCATAGTGTGACCGCTCTAACAGTACAGGCTCCATAGTGTGACCGCTCTTACAGTAGAGCTCCATAGTGTGACCGCTCTTACAGTAGAGGCTCCATAGGGTGACCGCTCTTTCAGTAGAGGCTTAATAGTGTGACCGCTCTTACAGTAGAGCTCCATAGTGTGAGCGCTCTTACAGTAGAGCTCCATAGTGTGACTGCTCTTACAGTAGAGCTCCATAGTGTGACCGCTCATACAGTAGAGCTCCATAGTGTGACTGCTCTTACAGTAGAGCTCCATAGTGTGACCGCTCTTACAGTAGAGCTCCATAGTGTGACCGCTCTTTCAGTAGAGGCTTAATAGTGTGACCGCTCTTAGAACAGAGGCTCCAAATTGTAACCGCTCTTACAGTAGAGGCTCCATAGTGTGACCGCTCTTACAGTAGAGCTCCATAGTGTGACCGCTCTTACAGTAGAGCTCCATAGTGTGACTGCTCTTACAGTAGAGGCTCCATAGTGTGACCGCTCTTACAGTAGAGGCTCCATAGTGTGACCGCTCTTACAGTAGAGCTCCATAGTGTGACCGCTCTTACAGTAGAGGCTCCACAGTGTGACCGCTCTAACAGTACAGGCTCCATAGTGTGACCGCTCTTACAGTAGAGCTCCATAGTGTGACCGCTCTTACAGTAGAGGCTCCATAGTGCGACCGCTCTTACAGCAGAGGCTCCATAGTGTGACCGCTCTAACAGTAGAGGCTCCATAGTGTGACCGCTCTTACAGTACAGCTCCATAGTGTGACCGCTCTTACAGTTGAGGCTCCATAGTGTGACCGCTCTTACAGTAGAGCTCCATAGTGTGACCGCTCTTACAGTAGAGCTCCATAGTATGAACGCTCTTACAGTTGAGCTCCATAGTGTGACCGCTCTTACAGTAGAGCTCTATAGTGTGACCGCTCTTACAGTAGAGCTCCATAGTGTGACCGTTGTTACAGTAGAGCTCCGTAGTGTGATCGCTCTTACAGTAGAGCATCATAGTGTGACCGCTCTTACAGTAGAGCTCGATAGTGTGACCGCTCTTACAGTAGACCTCCACAGGGTGACCGCTCTTACAGTAGAGACTCCATAGTGTGACCGCTCTTACAGTAAAGGCTCCATAGGGTGACCGCTCTTACAGTAGAGGCTCAATAGTGTGACCGCTCTTACAGTAGAGGCTCCATAGTGTGACCGCTCTTACAGTAGAGATCCATAGTGTGGCCGCTCTTACAGTAGAGCTTCATAGTGTGACCGCTCTTACAGTAGAGCTCCATAGTGTGACCGCTCTTACAGTAGAGGCTCCATAGTGTGACCGCTCTTACAGTAGAGGCTCCATAGTGTGACCGCGCTTAAAGTAGAGCTCCATAGTGTGACCGCTCTTACAGTAGAGAGCTCCATAGTGTGACCGCTCTTACAGTAGAGCTCCATAGTGTGACCGCTCTTACAGTAGAGCTCCATAGTGTGACCGTTCTTACAGTAGAGGCTCCATAGTGTGACCGCTCTTACAGTAGAGCTCCATAGTGTGACCGCTCTTACAGTAGAGCTCCATAGTGTGACCGCTCTTACAGTAGAGGCTCCATAGTGTGACCGTTCTTACAGTAGAGCTCCATAGTGTGACCGCTCTTACAGTAGAGCTCCATAGTGTGACCCTTCTTACAGTAGAGGCTCCATAGTGTGACCGCTCTTACAGTAGAGGCTCCATAGTGTGACCGCTCTTACAGTAGAGGCTCCATAGTGTGACTGCTCTTACAGTTGAGGATCAATAGTGTGACCGCTCTTAAAGTAGAGCTCCATAGTGTGACCGCTCTTACACTTTAGCTCCATAGTGTGACCGCTCTTACAGTAGAGGCTCCATAGTGTGACCGCTCTTACAGTAGAGCTCCATAGTGTGACCGCTCTTACAGTAGAGGCTCCATAGTGTGACCGCTCTTACAGTAGAGGCTCCATAGTGTGACCGCTCTTACAGTAGAGCTCCATAGTGTGACCGCTCTTACAGTAGAGCTCCATAGTGTGACCGCTCTTACAGTAGAGGCTCCATAGTGTGACCGCTCTTACAGTAGAGCTCCATAGTGTGACCGTTTTTACAGTAGAGGCTCCATAGTGTGACCGCTCTTACAGTAGAGGCTCCATAGTGTGACCGCTCTTACAGTTGAGGCTCCATAGTGTGACTGCTCTTACAGTAGAGTTCCATAGTGTGACCGCTCTTACAGTAGAGCTCCATAGTGTGACCGCTCTTACAGTAGAGCTCCATAGTGTGACCGTTGTTACAGTAGAGCTCCATAGTGTGACCGCTCTTACAGTAGAGGCTCCATAGTGTGACCGCTCTTACAGTAGAGGCTCCATAGTATGACCGCTCTTACAGTAGAGGCTCCATAGTGTGACCGCTCTTACAGTAGAGGCTCCATAGTATGACCGCTCTTACAGTAGAGGCTCCATAGTGTGACCGCTCTTACAGTAGACCTCCATAGTGTGACCGCTCTTACAGTAGAGGCTCCATAGTGTGACCGCTCTTACAGTAGAGGCTCCATAGTTGACCGCTCTTATAGTAGAGGCTCCATAGTGTGACCGCTCTTAGAGTAGAGGCTCCATAGTGTGACCGCTCTTACAGTAGAGGCTCTAAAGTGTGACCGCTCTTACAGTAGAGGCTCCATAGTGTGACCGCTCTTACAGTAGAGGCTCCATAGTGTGACCGCTCTTACAGTAGAGCTCCATAGTGTGACCGCTGTTACAGTAGAGGCTCCATAGTGTGACCGCTCTTACAGTTGAGGCTCCATAGTGTGACCGCTCTTACAGTAGAGGCTCCATAGTGTGACCTCTCTTACAGTAGAGGCCCCATAGTGTGACCGCTCTTACAGTAGATGCTCCATAGTTGACCGCTCTTACAGTAGAGGCTCCATAGGGTGACCGCTCTTTCAGTAGAGGCTTAATAGTGTGACCGCTCTTACAGTAGAGCTCCATAGTGTGACCGCTCTTAAAGTAGAGCTCCATAGTGTGACCGCTCTTTCAGTAGAGGCTTAATAGTGTGACCGCTCTTACAACAGAGGCTCCAAATTGTAACCGCTCTTACAGTAGAGGCTCCATAGTGTGACCGCTCTTACAGTAGAGCTCCGTAGTGTGACCGCTCTTACAGTAGAGCTCAATAGTGTGACCGCTCTTACAGTAGAGGCTCCATAGTGTGACCGCTCTTACAGCAGAGGCTCCATAGTGTGACCGCTCTAACAGTAGAGGCTCCATAGTGTGACCACTCTTACAGTAGAGGCTCCATAGTGTGACCGCTCTAACAGTAGAGGATCCATAGTGTGACCACTCTTACAGTAGAGCTCCATAGTGTGACCGCTCTTACAGTAGAGCTCCAAAGTGTGACCGCTCTTACAGTAGAGCTCCATAGTGTGACCGCTCTTAAAGTAGAGGCTCCATAGTGTGACCACTCTTACAGTAGAGCTCCATAGAGTGACCGCTCTTACAGTAGAGCTCCATAATGTGACCGCTCTTACAGTAGAGGCTCCATAGTGTGACCACTCTTACAGTAGAGCTCCATAGTGTGACCGCTCTTACAGTAGAGCTCCATAGTGTGACCGCTCTTACAGTAGAGGCTCCATAGTGTGACCGCTCTTACAGTAGAGGCTCCATAATGTGACCGCTCTTACAGTAGAGAGCTCCATAGTGTGACCGCTCTTACAGTAGAGGCTCCATAGTGTGACCGCTCTTACAGTAGAGAGCTCCATAGTGTGACTGCTCTTACAGTAGAGGCTCCGTAGTGTGACCACTCTTACAGTAGAGGCTCCATAGTGTGACCGCTCTTACAGTAGAGGCTCCATAGTGTGACCGCTCTTACAGTAGGGCTCCATATTGTGACAGCTCTTACAGTAGAGAGCTCCATAGTGTGACCGCTCTTACAGTAGAGCTCCATAGTGTGACCGCTCTTACAGTAGAGCTCCATAGTGTGACCGTTCTTACAGTAGAGGCTCCATAGTGTGACCGCTCTTACAGTAGAGCTCCATAGTGTGACCGCTCTTACAGTAGAGCTCCATAGTGTGACCGCTCTTACAGTAGAGGCTCCATAGTGTGACCGTTCTTACAGTAGAGCTCCATAGTGTGACCGCTCTTACAGTAGAGCTCCATAGTGTGACCCTTCTTACAGTAGAGGCTCCATAGTGTGACCGCTCTTACAGTAGAGGCTCCATAGTGTGACCGCTCTTACAGTAGAGGCTCCATAGTGTGACTGCTCTTACAGTTGAGGATCAATAGTGTGACCGCTCTTAAAGTAGAGCTCCATAGTGTGACCGCTCTTACACTTTAGCTCCATAGTGTGACCGCTCTTACAGTAGAGGCTCCATAGTGTGACCGCTCTTACAGTAGAGCTCCATAGTGTGACCGCTCTTACAGTAGAGGCTCCATAGTGTGACCGCTCTTACAGTAGAGGCTCCATAGTGTGACCGCTCTTACAGTAGAGCTCCATAGTGTGACCGCTCTTACAGTAGAGCTCCATAGTGTGACCGCTCTTACAGTAGAGGCTCCATAGTGTGACCGCTCTTACAGTAGAGCTCCATAGTGTGACCGTTTTTACAGTAGAGGCTCCATAGTGTGACCGCTCTTACAGTAGAGGCTCCATAGTGTGACCGCTCTTACAGTTGAGGCTCCATAGTGTGACTGCTCTTACAGTAGAGTTCCATAGTGTGACCGCTCTTACAGTAGAGCTCCATAGTGTGACCGCTCTTACAGTAGAGCTCCATAGTGTGACCGTTATTACAGTAGAGCTCCATAGTGTGACCGCTCTTACAGTAGAGGCTCCATAGTGTGACCGCTCTTACAGTAGAGGCTCCATAGTATGACCGCTCTTACAGTAGAGGCTCCATAGTGTGACCGCTCTTACAGTAGAGGCTCCATAGTATGACCGCTCTTACAGTAGAGGCTCCATAGTGTGACCGCTCTTACAGTAGACCTCCATAGTGTGACCGCTCTTACAGTAGAGGCTCCATAGTGTGACCGCTCTTACAGTAGAGGCTCCATAGTTGACCGCTCTTATAGTAGAGGCTCCATAGTGTGACCGCTCTTAGAGTAGAGGCTCCATAGTGTGACCGCTCATACAGTAGAGGCTCTAAAGTGTGACCGCTCTTACAGTAGAGGCTCCATAGTGTGACCGCTCTTACAGTAGAGGCTCCATAGTGTGACCGCTCTTACAGTAGAGCTCCATAGTGTGACCGCTGTTACAGTAGAGGCTCCATAGTGTGACCGCTCTTACAGTTGAGGCTCCATAGTGTGACCGCTCTTACAGTAGAGGCTCCATAGTGTGACCTCTCTTACAGTAGAGGCCCCATAGTGTGACCGCTCTTACAGTAGATGCTCCATAGTTGACCGCTCTTACAGTAGAGGCTCCATAGGGTGACCGCTCTTTCAGTAGAGGCTTAATAGTGTGACCGCTCTTACAGTAGAGCTCCATAGTGTGACCGCTCTTAAAGTAGAGCTCCATAGTGTGACCGCTCTTTCAGTAGAGGCTTAATAGTGTGACCGCTCTTACAACAGAGGCTCCAAATTGTAACCGCTCTTACAGTAGAGGCTCCATAGTGTGACCGCTCTTACAGTAGAGCTCCGTAGTGTGACCGCTCTTACAGTAGAGCTCAATAGTGTGACCGCTCTTACAGTAGAGGCTCCATAGTGTGACCGCTCTTACAGCAGAGGCTCCATAGTGTGACCGCTCTAACAGTAGAGGCTCCATAGTGTGACCACTCTTACAGTAGAGGCTCCATAGTGTGACCGCTCTAACAGTAGAGGATCCATAGTGTGACCACTCTTACAGTAGAGCTCCATAGTGTGACCGCTCTTACAGTAGTGGCTCCATAGTGTGACCGCTCTTACAGTAGAGCTCCAAAGTGTGACCGCTCTTACAGTAGAGCTCCATAGTGTGACCGCTCTTAAAGTAGAGGCTCCATAGTGTGACCACTCTTACAGTAGAGCTCCATAGAGTGACCGCTCTTACAGTAGAGCTCCATAATGTGACCGCTCTTACAGTAGAGGCTCCATAGTGTGACCACTCTTACAGTAGAGCTCCATAGTGTGACCGCTCTTACAGTAGAGCTCCATAGTGTGACCGCTCTTACAGTAGAGGCTCCATAGTGTGACCGCTCTTACAGTAGAGGCTCCATAATGTGACCGCTCTTACAGTAGAGAGCTCCATAGTGTGACCGCTCTTACAGTAGAGGCTCCATAGTGTGACCGCTCTTACAGTAGAGAGCTCCATAGTGTGACTGCTCTTACAGTAGAGGCTCCGTAGTGTGACCGCTCTTACAGTAGAGGCTCCATAGTGTGACCGCTCTTACAGTAGAGGCTCCATAGTGTGACCGCTCTTACAGTAGGGCTCCATATTGTGACAGCTCTTACAGTAGAGGCTCCATAGTGTGACCGCTCTTACAGTAGAAGCTCCATAGTGTGACTGCTTTTACAGTAGAGGCTCCATAGTGTGACCGCTCTTGCAATAGAGGCTCCATAGTGTGACCGCTCTTACAGTAGAGGCTCAGTAGTTGACCGCTCTTATAGTAGAGTTACATAGTTGACCGCTCTTACAGTAGAGGCTCCATAGTGTGACCGCTCTTACAGTAGAGCTCCATAGTGTGACCGCTCCTACAGTAGAGCTCCATAGTGTGACCGCTCTTACAGTACAGGCTCCATAGTGTGACCGCTCTTACAGTAGAGCTCCATAGTGTGACCGCTCTTACAGTAGAGCTCCATAGTGTGACCCTTCTTACAGTAGAGGCTCCATAGTGTGACCGCTCTTACAGTAGAGGCTCCATAGTGTGACCGCTCTTACAGTAGAGGCTCCATAGTGTGACTGCTCTTACAGTTGAGGATCAATAGTGTGACCGCTCTTAAAGTAGAGCTCCATAGTGTGACCGCTCTTACACTTTAGCTCCATAGTGTGACCGCTCTTACAGTAGAGGCTCCATAGTGTGACCGCTCTTACAGTAGAGCTCCATAGTGTGACCGCTCTTACAGTAGAGGCTCCATAGTGTGACCGCTCTTACAGTAGAGGCTCCATAGTGTGACCGCTCTTACAGTAGAGCTCCATAGTGTGACCGCTCTTACAGTAGAGCTCCATAGTGTGACCGCTCTTACAGTAGAGGCTCCATAGTGTGACCGCTCTTACAGTAGAGCTCCATAGTGTGACCGTTTTTACAGTAGAGGCTCCATAGTGTGACCGCTCTTACAGTAGAGGCTCCATAGTGTGACCGCTCTTACAGTTGAGGCTCCATAGTGTGACTGCTCTTACAGTAGAGTTCCATAGTGTGACCGCTCTTACAGTAGAGCTCCATAGTGTGACCGCTCTTACAGTAGAGCTCCATAGTGTGACCGTTGTTACAGTAGAGCTCCATGGTGTGACCGCTCTTACAGTAGAGGCTCCATAGTGTGACCGCTCTTACAGTAGAGGCTCCATAGTATGACCGCTCTTACAGTAGAGGCTCCATAGTGTGACCGCTCTTACAGTAGAGGCTCCATAGTATGACCGCTCTTACAGTAGAGGCTCCATAGTGTGACCGCTCTTACAGTAGACCTCCATAGTGTGACCGCTCTTACAGTAGAGGCTCCATAGTGTGACCGCTCTTACAGTAGAGGCTCCATAGTTGACCGCTCTTATAGTAGAGGCTCCATAGTGTGACCGCTCTTAGAGTAGAGGCTCCATAGTGTGACCGCTCTTACAGTAGAGGCTCTAAAGTGTGACCGCTCTTACAGTAGAGGCTCCATAGTGTGACCGCTCTTACAGTAGAGGCTCCATAGTGTGACCGCTCTTACAGTAGAGCTCCATAGTGTGACCGCTGTTACAGTAGAGGCTCCATAGTGTGACCGCTCTTACAGTTGAGGCTCCATAGTGTGACCGCTCTTACAGTAGAGGCTCCATAGTGTGACCTCTCTTACAGTAGAGGCCCCATAGTGTGACCGCTCTTACAGTAGATGCTCCATAGTTGACCGCTCTTACAGTAGAGGCTCCATAGGGTGACCGCTCTTTCAGTAGAGGCTTAATAGTGTGACCGCTCTTACAGTAGAGCTCCATAGTGTGACCGCTCTTAAAGTAGAGCTCCATAGTGTGACCGCTCTTTCAGTAGAGGCTTAATAGTGTGACCGCTCTTACAACAGAGGCTCCAAATTGTAACCGCTCTTACAGTAGAGGCTCCATAGTGTGACCGCTCTTACAGTAGAGCTCCGTAGTGTGACCGCTCTTACAGTAGAGCTCAATAGTGTGACCGCTCTTACAGTAGAGGCTCCATAGTGTGACCGCTCTTACAGCAGAGGCTCCATAGTGTGACCGCTCTAACAGTAGAGGCTCCATAGTGTGACCACTCTTACAGTAGAGGCTCCATAGTGTGACCGCTCTAACAGTAGAGGATCCATAGTGTGACCACTCTTACAGTAGAGCTCCATAGTGTGACCGCTCTTACAGTAGTGGCTCCATAGTGTGACCGCTCTTACAGTAGAGCTCCAAAGTGTGACCGCTCTTACAGTAGAGCTCCATAGTGTGACTGCTCTTAAAGTAGAGGCTCCATAGTGTGACCACTCTTACAGTAGAGCTCCATAGAGTGACCGCTCTTACAGTAGAGCTCCATAATGTGACCGCTCTTACAGTAGAGGCTCCATAGTGTGACCACTCTTACAGTAGAGCTCCATAGTGTGACCGCTCTTACAGTAGAGCTCCATAGTGTGACCGCTCTTACAGTAGAGGCTCCATAGTGTGACCGCTCTTACAGTAGAGGCTCCATAATGTGACCGCTCTTACAGTAGAGAGCTCCATAGTGTGACCGCTCTTACAGTAGAGGCTCCATAGTGTGACCGCTCTTACAGTAGAGAGCTCCATAGTGTGACTGCTCTTACAGTAGAGGCTCCGTAGTGTGACCGCTCTTACAGTAGAGGCTCCATAGTGTGACCGCTCTTACAGTAGAGGCTCCATAGTGTGACCGCTCTTACAGTAGGGCTCCATATTGTGACAGCTCTTACAGTAGAGGCTCCATAGTGTGACCGCTCTTACAGTAGAAGCTCCATAGTGTGACTGCTTTTACAGTAGAGGCTCCATAGTGTGACCGCTCTTGCAATAGAGGCTCCATAGTGTGACCGCTCTTACAGTAGAGGCTCAGTAGTTGACCGCTCTTATAGTAGAGTTACATAGTTGACCGCTCTTACAGTAGAGGCTCCATAGTGTGACCGCTCTTACAGTAGAGCTCCATAGTGTGACCGCTCCTACAGTAGAGCTCCATAGTGTGACCGCTCTTACAGTACAGGCTCCATAGTGTGACCGCTCTTACAGTAGAGCTCCATAGTGTGACCGCTCTTACAGTAGAGGCTCCATAGTGTGACCACTCTTACAGTAGAGGCTCCATAGTGTGACCACTCTTACAGTAGAGGCATCATAGTGTGACCGCTCTTACAGTAGTGGCTCCATAGTGTGACAGCTCTTACTGTAGAGCTCCATAGTGTGACCGCTCTAACAGTAGAGCTCCATAGTGTGACCGCTCTTACAGTAGAGGCTCCATAGTGTGACCACTCTTACAGTAGAGCTCCATAGTGTGACCGCTCTTACAGTAGAGCTCCATAGTGTGACCGCTCTTACAGTAGAGGCTCCATAGTGTGACCGCTCTTACAGTAGAGGCTCCATAGTGTGACCGCTCTTACAGTAGAGGCTCCATAATGTGACCGCTCTTACAGTAGAGAGCTCCATAGTGTTACCGTTCTTTCAGTAGAGGCTCCATAGTGTAACTGCTCTTACAGTAGAGGCTCCATAGTGTGACCGCTCTTACAGTAGGGCTCCATATTGTGACCACTCTTATAGTAGAGGCTCCATAGTGTGACCGCTCTTACAGTAGAGCTCCATAGTGTGACCGCTCTTATTGTAGAGGCTCCATAGTGTGACCGCTCTTATAGTAGAGGCTCCATAGTGTGACCGCTCTTATAGTAGAGGCTCCATAGTGTGACCGCTCTTATAGTAGAGGCTCCATAGTGTGACCGCTCTTATAGTAGAGGCTCCATAGTGTGACGGCTGTTACAGTAGAGGCTCCATAGTGTGACCGCTCTTATAGTAGAGGCTCCATAGTGTGACCGCTCTTACAGTAGAGCTCCATAGTGTGACCGTTTTTACAGTAGAGGCTCCATAGAGTGACCGCTCTTACAGTAGAGGCTCCATAGTGTGACCGCTCTTACAGTTGAGGCTCCATAGTGTGACTGCTCTTACAGTAGAGTTCCATAGTGTGACCGCTCTTACAGTAGAGCTCCATAGTGTGACCGCTCTTACAGTAGAGCTCCATAGTGTGACCGTTGTTACAGTAGAGCTCCATAGTGTGACCGCTCTTACAGTAGAGGCTCCATAGTGTGACCGCTCTTACAGTAGAGGCTCCATAGTATGACCGCTCTTACAGTAGAGGCTCCATAGTGTGACCGCTCTTACAGTAGAGGCTCCATAGTATGACCGCTCTTACAGTAGAGGCTCCATAGTGTGACCGCTCTTACAGTAGACCTCCATAGTGTGACTGCTCTTACAGTAGAGGCTCCATAGTGTGACCGCTCTTACAGTAGAGGCTCCATAGTTGACCGCTCTTATAGTAGAGGCTCCATAGTGTGACCGCTCTTACAGTAGAGGCTCCATAGTGTGACCGCTCTTACAGTAGAGGCTCTAAAGTGTGACCGCTCTTACAGTAGAGGCTCCATAGTGTGACCGCTCTTACAGTAGAGCTCCATAGTGTGACCGCTGTTACAGTAGAGGCTCCATAGTGTGACCGCTCTTACAGTAGAGGCTCCATAGTGTGACCTCTCTTACAGTAGAGGCCCCATAGTGTGACCGCTCTTACAGTAGATGCTCCATAGTTGACCGCTCTTACAGTAGAGGCTCCATAGGGTGACCGCTTTTTCAGTAGAGGCTTAATAGTGTGACCGCTCTTACAGTAGAGCTCCATAGTGTGACCGCTCTTACAGTAGAGCTCCATAGTGTGACCGCTCTTTCAGTAGAGGCTTAATAGTGTGACCGCTCTTACAACAGAGGCTCCAAATTGTAACCGCTCTTACAGTAGAGGCTCCATAGTGTGACCGCTCTTACAGTAGAGCTCCGTAGTGTGACCGCTCTTACAGTAGAGCTCCATAGTGTGACCGCTCTTACAGTAGAGGCTCCATAGTGTGACCGCTCTTACAGCAGAGGCTCCATAGTGTGACCGCTCTAACAGTAGAGGCTCCATAGTGTGACCACTCTTACAGTAGAGGCTCCATAGTGTGACCGCTCTAACAGTAGAGGATCCATAGTGTGACCACTCTTACAGTAGAGCTCCATAGTGTGACCGCTCTTACAGTAGTGGCTCCATAGTGTGACCGCTCTTACAGTAGAGCTCCAAAGTGTGACCGCTCTTACAGTAGAGCTCCATAGTGTGACCGCTCTTAAAGTAGAGGCTCCATAGTGTGACCACTCTTACAGTAGAGCTCCATAGAGTGACCGCTCTTACAGTAGAGCTCCATAATGTGACCGCTCTTACAGTAGAGGCTCCATAGTGTGACCACTCTTACAGTAGAGCTCCATAGTGTGACCGCTCTTACAGTAGAGCTCCATAGTGTGACCGCTCTTACAGTAGAGGCTCCATAGTGTGACCGCTCTTACAGTAGAGGCTCCATAATGTGACCGCTCTTACAGTAGAGAGCTCCATAGTGTGACCGCTCTTACAGTAGAGGCTCCATAGTGTGACCGCTCTTACAGTAGAGAGCTCCATAGTGTGACTGCTCTTACAGTAGAGGCTCCGTAGTGTGACCGCTCTTACAGTAGAGGCTCCATAGTGTGACCGCTCTTACAGTAGAGGCTCCATAGTGTGACCGCTCTTACAGTAGGGCTCCATATTGTGACAGCTCTTACAGTAGAGGCTCCATAGTGTGACCGCTCTTACAGTAGAAGCTCCATAGTGTGACTGCTTTTACAGTAGAGGCTCCATAGTGTGACCGCTCTTGCAATAGAGGCTCCATAGTGTGACCGCTCTTACAGTAGAGGCTCAGTAGTTGACCGCTCTTATAGTAGAGTTACATAGTTGACCGCTCTTACAGTAGAGACTTCATAGTGTGACCGCTCTTACAGTACAGCTCCATAGTGTAACTGCTCTTGCAGTAGAGGCTCCATAGTGTGACCGCTCTTACAGTAGAGCTCCATAGTGTGACCGCTCCTACAGTAGAGCTCCATAGTGTGACCGCTCTTACAGTACAGCTCCATAGTGTGAGCGCTCTTACAGTAGAGGCTCCAAATTGTAACCGCTCTTACAGTAGAGGCTCCATAGGGTGACCGCTCTTACAGTAGAGCTCCATAGTGTGACCGCTCTTACAGTAGAGGCTCCATAGTGTGACCACTCTTACAGTAGAGGCTCCATAGTGTGACCACTCTTACAGTAGAGGCACCATAGTGTGACCGCTCTTACAGTAGTGGCTCCATAGTGTGACAGCTCTTACTGTAGAGCTCCATAGTGTGACCGCTCTAACAGTAGAGCTCCATAGTGTGACCGCTCTTACAGTAGAGGCTCCATAGTGTGACCACTCTTACAGTAGAGCTCCATAGTGTGACCGCTCTTACAGTAGAGCTCCATAGTGTGACCGCTCTTACAGTAGAGGCTCCATAGTGTGACCGCTCTTACAGTAGAGGCTCCATAATGTGACCGCTCTTACAGTAGAGAGCTCCATAGTGTTACCGCTCTTTCAGTAGAGGCTCCATAGTGTAACTGCTCTTACAGTAGAGGCTCCATAGTGTGACCGCTCTTACAGTAGAGGCTCCATATTGTGACCACTCTTATAGTAGAGGCTCCATAGTGTGACCACTCTTACAGTAGAGGCTCCATATTGTGACCACTCTTATAGTAGAGGCTCCATAGTGTGACCGCTCTTACAGTAGAGCTCCATAGTGTGACCGCTCTTATTGTAGAGGCTCCATAGTGTGACCGCTCTTATAGTAGAGGCTCCATAGTGTGACCGCTCTTATAGTAGAGGCTCCATAGTGTGACCGCTCTTATAGGAGAGGCTCCATAGTGTGACCGCTCTTATAGTAGAGGCTCCATAGTGTGACGGCTGTTACAGTAGAGGCTCCATAGTGTGACCGCTCTTATAGTAGAGGCTCCATAGTGTGACCGCTCTTACAGTAGAGGCTCCATAGTGTGACCGCTCTTACAGTAGGGCTCCATAGTGTGACCGCTCTTACAGTAGAGCTCCATAGTGTGACCGCTCTTACAGTAGGGCTCCATAGTGTGACGGCTGTTACAGTAGAGGCTCCATAGTGTGACCGCTCTTACAGTAGAGGCTCCATAGTGTGACCGCTCTTACAGTAGGGCTCCATAGGGTGACGGCTGTTACAGTAGAGGCTCCATAGTGTGACCGCTCTTACAGTAGAGGCTCCATAGTGTGACCGCTCTTACAGGAGAGGCTCCATAGTGTGACCGCTCTTACAGTAGAAGCTCCATAGTGTGACTGCTCTTATAGTAGAGGCTCCATAGTGTGACCGCTCTTACAGTAGAGACTCCATAGTGTGACCGCTCTTACAGTAGAGGCTCCATAGTGTGACCGCTCTTACAGTAGGGGCTCCATAATGTGACCGCTCTTACAGTAGAAGCTCCATAGTGTGACTGCTCTTATAGTAGAGGCTCCATAGGGTGACTGCTCTTACAGTAGAAGCTCCATAGTGTGACCGCTCTTACAGTAGAAGCTCCATAGTGTGACCGCTCTTACAGTAGAGGCTCCATAGTGTGAACGCTCTTACAGTAGAAGCTCCATAGTGTGACTGCTCTTATAGTAGAGGCTCCATAGGGTGACTACTCTTACAGTAGAAGCTCCATAGTGTGACCGATCTTACAGTAGAGGCTCCATAGTGTGATCGGTCTAACAGTAGAGGCTCCATAGTGTGACCGCTCTTACAGTAGAGGCTCCACAGTGTGATCGATCTTACAGTAGAGCTCCATAGTGTGACCGCTCTTACAGTAGAGCTCCATAGTGTGACCGCTCTTACAGTAGAGCTCCATAGTGTGACCGCTCTTACAGTAGAGCTCCATAGTGTGACCGCTCTTACAGTAGAGCTCCATAGTGTGACCGCTCTTACAGTAGAGGCTCCATAGTGTGACCGCTTTTACAGTAGAGCTCCATAGTGTGACTGCTCTTATAGTAGAGGCTCCATAGTGTGACCGCTCTTACAGTAGAAGCTCCATAGTGTGACCGATCTTACAGTAGAGGCTCCATAGTGTGATCGGTCTAACAGTAGAGGCTCCATAGTGTGACCGCTCTTACAGTAGACCTCCATAGTGTGACCACTCTTATAGTAGAAGCTCCATAGTGTGACCGATCTTACAGTAGAGGCTCCATAGTGTGATCGGTCTAACAGTAGAGGCTCCATAGTGTGACCGCTCTTACAGTAGACCTCCATAGTGTGACCGCTCTTATAGTAGAAGCCCCATAGTGTGACCGCTCTTACAGTAGAAGCTCCATAGTGTGACTGCTCTTATAGTAGAGGCTCCATAGTGTGACCGCTCTTGCAGTAGAGGCTCCATAGTTGACCGTTTTTATAGTGGAGGTCCATAGTTGACCGCTCTTACTGTAGAGCTCCATAGTGTGACCGCTCTTACAGTAGAG
Source organism: Eleutherodactylus coqui (assembly GCF_035609145.1). Classification (NCBI taxonomy): domain Eukaryota; kingdom Metazoa; phylum Chordata; class Amphibia; order Anura; family Eleutherodactylidae; genus Eleutherodactylus; species Eleutherodactylus coqui. Next base: position 11,991,617 of record NC_089842.1, read on the forward strand.
CTCCATAGTGTGACCGCTCTTACAGTAGAGCTCCATAGTGTGACCGCTCTTACAGTAGAGCTCCATAGGCTGACCCCTTTTACAGTAGAGGCTCCATAGTGTGACCGCTCTTACAGTAGAGCTCAATAGTGTGACCGCTCTTACAGTAGAGGCTCCATAGTGTGACCGCTCTTACAGTAGGGCTCCATAGGGTGACGGCTGTTACAGTAGAGGCTCCATAGTGTGACCGCTCTTACAGTAGAGGCTCCATAGTGTGACCGCTCTTACAGGAGAGGCTCCATAGTGTGACCGCTCTTACAGTAGAAGCTCCATAGTGTGACTGCTCTTATAGTAGAGGCTCCATAGTGTGACCGCTCTTACAGTAGAGACTCCATAGTGTGACCGCTCTTACAGTAGAGGCTCCATAGTGTGACCGCTCTTACAGTAGGGGCTCCATAATGTGACCGCTCTTACAGTAGAAGCTCCATAGTGTGACTGCTCTTATAGTAGAGGCTCCATAGGGTGACTGCTCTTACAGTAGAAGCTCCATAGTGTGACCGCTCTTACAGTAGAAGCTCCATAGTGTGACCGCTCTTACAGTAGAGGCTCCATAGTGTGACCGCTCTTACAGTAGAAGCTCCATAGTGTGACTGCTCTTATAGTAAAGGCTCCATAGGGTGACTGCTCTTACAGTAGAAGCTCCATAGTGTGACCGATCTTACAGTAGAGGCTCCATAGTGTGATCGGTCTAACAGTAGAGGCTCCATAGTGTGACCGCTCTTACAGTAGAGCTCCATAGTGTGACCGCTCTTACAGTAGAGGCTCCATAGTGTGACCGCTTTTACAGTAGAGCTCCATAGTGTGACTGCTCTTATAGTAGAGGCTCCATAGTGTGACCGCTCTTACAGTAGAAGCTCCATAGTGTGACCGATCTTACAGTAGAGGCTCCATAGTGTGATCGGTCTAACAGTAGAGGCTCCATAGTGTGACCGCTCTTACAGTAGACCTCCATAGTGTGACCACTCTTATAGTAGAAGCTCCATAGTGTGACCGATCTAACAGTAGAGCCTCCATAGTGTGATCGGTCTAACAGTAGAGGCTCCATAGTGTGACCGCTCTTACAGTAGACCTCCATAGTGTGACCGCTCTTATAGTAGAAGCCCCATAGTGTGACCGCTCTTACAGTAGAAGCTCCATAGTGTGACTGCTCTTATAGTAGAGGCTCCATAGTGTGACCGCTCTTGCAGTAGAGGCTCCATAGTTGACCGTTTTTATAGTGGAGGTACATAGTTGACCGCTCTTACTGTAGAGCTCCATAGTGTGACCGCTCTTACAGTAGAGCTCCATAGTGTGACCGCTCTTACAGTAGAGCTCCATAGTGTGACCGCTCTTACAGTAGAGCTCCATAGGCTGACCCCTTTTACAGTAGAGGCTCCATAGTGTGACCGCTCTTACAGTAGAGCTCAATAGTGTGACCGCTCTTACAGTAGAGGCTCCATAGTGTGACCGCTCTTACAGTAGAGCTCCATAGTGTGACCGTTATTACAGTATAGGCTCCACAGTGTGACCGCTCTTAAAGTAGAAGCTCCATAGTGTGACCGCTCTTACAGTAGAGGCTCTATAGTGTGACCGCTCTTACAGTAGAGCTCCATAGTGTGACCGCTCTTACAGTAGAGCTCCATAGTGTGACCGCTCTTACAGTAGAGGCTCCATAGTGTGACCGCTTTTACAGTAGAGCTCCATAGTGTGACTGCTCTTATAGTAGAGGCTCCATAGTGTGACCGCTCTTACAGTAGAAGCTCCATAGTGTGACCGATCTTACAGTAGAGGCTCCATAGTGTGATCGGTCTAACAGTAGAGGCTCCATAGTGTGACCGCTCTTACAGTAGACCTCCATAGTGTGACCACTCTTATAGTAGAAGCTCCATAGTGTGACCGATCTTACAGTAGAGGCTCCATAGTGTGATCGGTCTAACAGTAGAGGCTCCATAGTGTGACCGCTCTTACAGTAGACCTCCATAGTGTGACCGCTCTTATAGTAGAAGCCCCATAGTGTGACCGCTCTTACAGTAGAATCTCCATAGTGTGACTGCTCTTATAGTAGAGGCTCCATAGTGTGACCGCTCTTGCAGTAGAGGCTCCATAGTTGACCGTTTTTATAGTGGAGGTCCATAGTTGACCGCTCTTACTGTAGAGCTCCATAGTGTGACCGCTCTTACAGTAGAGCTCCATAGTGTGACCGCTCTTACAGTAGAGCTCCATAGTGTGACCGCTCTTACAGTAGAGCTCCATAGGCTGACCCCTTTTACAGTAGAGGCTCCATAGTGTGACCGCTCTTACAGTAGAGCTCAATAGTGTGACCGCTCTTACAGTAGAGGCTCCATAGTGTGACCGCTCTTACAGTAGGGCTCCATAGGGTGACGGCTGTTACAGTAGAGGCTCCATAGTGTGACCGCTCTTACAGTAGAGGCTCCATAGTGTGACCGCTCTTACAGGAGAGGCTCCATAGTGTGACCGCTCTTACAGTAGAAGCTCCATAGTGTGACTGCTCTTATAGTAGAGGCTCCATAGTGTGACCGCTCTTACAGTAGAGACTCCATAGTGTGACCGCTCTTACAGTAGAGGCTCCATAGTGTGACCGCTCTTACAGTAGGGGCTCCATAATGTGACCGCTCTTACAGTAGAAGCTCCATAGTGTGACTGCTCTTATAGTAGAGGCTCCATAGGGTGACTGCTCTTACAGTAGAAGCTCCATAGTGTGACCGCTCTTACAGTAGAAGCTCCATAGTGTGACCGCTCTTACAGTAGAGGCTCCATAGTGTGACCGCTCTTACAGTAGAAGCTCCATAGTGTGACTGCTCTTATAGTAAAGGCTCCATAGGGTGACTGCTCTTACAGTAGAAGCTCCATAGTGTGACCGATCTTACAGTAGAGGCTCCATAGTGTGATCGGTCTAACAGTAGAGGCTCCATAGTGTGACCGCTCTTACAGTAGAGCTCCATAGTGTGACCGCTCTTACAGTAGAGGCTCCATAGTGTGACCGCTTTTACAGTAGAGCTCCATAGTGTGACTGCTCTTATAGTAGAGGCTCCATAGTGTGACCGCTCTTACAGTAGAAGCTCCATAGTGTGACCGATCTTACAGTAGAGGCTCCATAGTGTGATCGGTCTAACAGTAGAGGCTCCATAGTGTGACCGCTCTTACAGTAGACCTCCATAGTGTGACCACTCTTATAGTAGAAGCTCCATAGTGTGACCGATCTAACAGTAGAGCCTCCATAGTGTGATCGGTCTAACAGTAGAGGCTCCATAGTGTGACCGCTCTTACAGTAGACCTCCATAGTGTGACCGCTCTTATAGTAGAAGCCCCATAGTGTGACCGCTCTTACAGTAGAAGCTCCATAGTGTGACTGCTCTTATAGTAGAGGCTCCATAGTGTGACCGCTCTTGCAGTAGAGGCTCCATAGTTGACCGTTTTTATAGTGGAGGTACATAGTTGACCGCTCTTACTGTAGAGCTCCATAGTGTGACCGCTCTTACAGTAGAGCTCCATAGTGTGACCGCTCTTACAGTAGAGCTCCATAGTGTGACCGCTCTTACAGTAGAGCTCCATAGGCTGACCCCTTTTACAGTAGAGGCTCCATAGTGTGACCGCTCTTACAGTAGAGCTCAATAGTGTGACCGCTCTTACAGTAGAGGCTCCATAGTGTGACCGCTCTTACAGTAGAGCTCCATAGTGTGACCGTTATTACAGTATAGGCTCCACAGTGTGACCGCTCTTAAAGTAGAAGCTCCATAGTGTGACCGCTCTTACAGTAGAGGCTCTATAGTGTGACCGCTCTTACAGTAGAGGCTCCATAGTGTGACCGCTCTTACAGTAGAGGCTCCATAGTGTGACCGCTCTTACAGTAGAGCTCCATAGTGTGACCGTTATTACAGTAGAGGCTCCATAGTGTGACCGCTCTTACAGTAGAGGTTCCAAAGTGTGACCGCTCTTACAGTAGAGCTCCATAGTGTGACCGCTCTAACAGTAGAGCTCCATAGTGTGACCACTGTTACAGTAGAGCTCCATAGTGTGACCGCTATTACAGTAGAGCTCCATAGTGTGATCGCTCTTACAGTAGAGACTCCATAGTGTGACAGCCCTTACAGTAGAGGCTCCATAGTTTACCGCTCTTACAGTAGAGGCTCCATAGTGTGACAGCTCTTACAGTAGAGCTCCATAGTGTGACCGTTATTACAGTAGAGGCTCCATAGTGTGACTGCTCTTACAGTAGAGGTCCCAAAGTGTGACCGCTCTTACAGTAGAGCTCCATAGTGTGACCGCTCTTACAGTAGAGGCTCCATAGTGTGACCACTCTTACAGTAGAGGCTCCATAGTGTGACCGCTCTTACAGTAGAGCTCCATAGTGTGACCGCTCTTACAGTAGAGGCTCCATAGTGTGACCGCTCTTACAGTAGAGGTTCCAAAGTGTGACCGCTCTTACAGTAGAGCTCCATAGTGTGACCGCTCTTACAGTAGAGGCTCCATAGTGTGACCACTCTTACAGTAGAGGCCCCATAGTGTGACCGCTCTTACAGTAGAGCTCCATAGTGTGATCGCTCTTACAGTAGAGACTCCATAGTGTGACAGCCCTTACACTAGAGGCTCCATAGTTGACCGCTCTTACAGTAGAGGCTCCATAGTGTGACAGCTCTTACAGTAGAGGCTCCATAGTGTGACCGCTCTTACAGTAGAGCTCCATAGTGTGACCGTTTTTACAGTAGAGGCTCCATAGAGTGACCGCTCTTACAGTAGAGGCTCCATAGTGTGACCGCTCTTACAGTTGAGGCTCCATAGTGTGACTGCTCTTACAGTAGAGTTCCATAGTGTGACCGCTCTTACAGTAGAGCTCCATAGTGTGACCGCTCTTACAGTAGAGCTCCATAGTGTGACCGTTGTTACAGTAGAGCTCCATAGTGTGACCGCTCTTACAGTAGAGGCTCCATAGTGTGACCGCTCTTACAGTAGAGGCTCCATAGTATGACCGCTCTTACAGTAGAGGCTCCATAGTGTGACCGCTCTTACAGTAGAGGCTCCATAGTATGACCGCTCTTACAGTAGAGGCTCCATAGTGTGACCGCTCTTACAGTAGACCTCCATAGTGTGACCGCTCTTACAGTAGAGGCTCCATAGTGTGACCGCTCTTACAGTAGAGGCTCCATAGTTGACCGCTCTTATAGTAGAGGCTCCATAGTGTGACCGCTCTTACAGTAGAGGCTCCATAGTGTGACCGCTCTTACAGTAGAGGCTCTAAAGTGTGACCGCTCTTACAGTAGAGGCTCCATAGTGTGACCGCTCTTACAGTAGAGCTCCATAGTGTGACCGCTGTTACAGTAGAGGCTCCATAGTGTGACCGCTCTTACAGTAGAGGCTCCATAGTGTGACCTCTCTTACAGTAGAGGCCCCATAGTGTGACCGCTCTTACAGTAGATGCTCCATAGTTGACCGCTCTTACAGTAGAGGCTCCATAGGGTGACCGCTTTTTCAGTAGAGGCTTAATAGTGTGACCGCTCTTACAGTAGAGCTCCATAGTGTGACCGCTCTTACAGTAGAGCTCCATAGTGTGACCGCTCTTTCAGTAGAGGCTTAATAGTGTGACCGCTCTTACAACAGAGGCTCCAAATTGTAACCGCTCTTACAGTAGAGGCTCCATAGTGTGACCGCTCTTACAGTAGAGCTCCGTAGTGTGACCGCTCTTACAGTAGAGCTCCATAGTGTGACCGCTCTTACAGTAGAGGCTCCATAGTGTGACCGCTCTTACAGCAGAGGCTCCATAGTGTGACCGCTCTAACAGTAGAGGCTCCATAGTGTGACCACTCTTACAGTAGAGGCTCCATAGTGTGACCGCTCTAACAGTAGAGGATCCATAGTGTGACCACTCTTACAGTAGAGCTCCATAGTGTGACCGCTCTTACAGTAGTGGCTCCATAGTGTAACTGCTCTTACAGTAGAGGCTCCATAGTGTGACCGCTCTTACAGTAGAGGCTCCATATTGTGACCACTCTTATAGTAGAGGCTCCATAGTGTGACCACTCTTACAGTAGAGGCTCCATATTGTGACCACTCTTATAGTAGAGGCTCCATAGTGTGACCGCTCTTACAGTAGAGCTCCATAGTGTGACCGCTCTTATTGTAGAGGCTCCATAGTGTGACCGCTCTTATAGTAGAGGCTCCATAGTGTGACCGCTCTTATAGTAGAGGCTCCATAGTGTGACCGCTCTTATAGGAGAGGCTCCATAGTGTGACCGCTCTTATAGTAGAGGCTCCATAGTGTGACGGCTGTTACAGTAGAGGCTCCATAGTGTGACCGCTCTTATAGTAGAGGCTCCATAGTGTGACCGCTCTTACAGTAGAGGCTCCATAGTGTGACCGCTCTTACAGTAGGGCTCCATAGTGTGACCGCTCTTACAGTAGAGCTCCATAGTGTGACCGCTCTTACAGTAGGGCTCCATAGTGTGACGGCTGTTACAGTAGAGGCTCCATAGTGTGACCGCTCTTACAGTAGAGGCTCCATAGTGTGACCGCTCTTACAGTAGGGCTCCATAGGGTGACGGCTGTTACAGTAGAGGCTCCATAGTGTGACCGCTCTTACAGTAGAGGCTCCATAGTGTGACCGCTCTTACAGGAGAGGCTCCATAGTGTGACCGCTCTTACAGTAGAAGCTCCATAGTGTGACTGCTCTTATAGTAGAGGCTCCATAGTGTGACCGCTCTTACAGTAGAGACTCCATAGTGTGACCGCTCTTACAGTAGAGGCTCCATAGTGTGACCGCTCTTACAGTAGGGGCTCCATAATGTGACCGCTCTTACAGTAGAAGCTCCATAGTGTGACTGCTCTTATAGTAGAGGCTCCATAGGGTGACTGCTCTTACAGTAGAAGCTCCATAGTGTGACCGCTCTTACAGTAGAAGCTCCATAGTGTGACCGCTCTTACAGTAGAGGCTCCATAGTGTGAACGCTCTTACAGTAGAAGCTCCATAGTGTGACTGCTCTTATAGTAGAGGCTCCATAGGGTGACTGCTCTTACAGTAGAAGCTCCATAGTGTGACCGATCTTACAGTAGAGGCTCCATAGTGTGATCGGTCTAACAGTAGAGGCTCCATAGTGTGACCGCTCTTACAGTAGAGGCTCCACAGTGTGATCGATCTTACAGTAGAGCTCCATAGTGTGACCGCTCTTACAGTAGAGCTCCATAGTGTGACCGCTCTTACAGTAGAGCTCCATAGTGTGACCGCTCTTACAGTAGAGCTCCATAGTGTGACCGCTCTTACAGTAGAGCTCCATAGTGTGACCGCTCTTACAGTAGAGGCTCCATAGTGTGACCGCTTTTACAGTAGAGCTCCATAGTGTGACTGCTCTTATAGTAGAGGCTCCATAGTGTGACCGCTCTTACAGTAGAAGCTCCATAGTGTGACCGATCTTACAGTAGAGGCTCCATAGTGTGATCGGTCTAAAGTAGAGGCTCCATAGTGTGACCGCTCTTACAGTAGACCTCCATAGTGTGACCACTCTTATAGTAGAAGCTCCATAGTGTGACCGATCTTACAGTAGAGGCTCCATAGTGTGATCGGTCTAACAGTAGAGGCTCCATAGTGTGACCGCTCTTACAGTAGACCTCCATAGTGTGACCGCTCTTATAGTAGAAGCCCCATAGTGTGACCGCTCTTACAGTAGAAGCTCCATAGTGTGACTGCTCTTATAGTAGAGGCTCCATAGTGTGACCGCTCTTGCAGTAGAGGCTCCATAGTTGACCGTTTTTATAGTGGAGGTCCATAGTTGACCGCTCTTACTGTAGAGCTCCATAGTGTGACCGCTCTTACAGTAGAGCCCCATAGTGTGACCGCTCTTACAGTAGAGCTCCATAGTGTGACCGCTCTTACAGTAGAGCTCCATAGGCTGACCCCTTTTACAGTAGAGGCTCCATAGTGTGACCGCTCTTACAGTAGAGCTCAATAGTGTGACCGCTCTTACAGTAGAGGCTCCATAGTGTGACCGCTCTTACAGTAGGGCTCCATAGGGTGACGGCTGTTACAGTAGAGGCTCCATAGTGTGACCGCTCTTACAGTAGAGGCTCCATAGTGTGACCGCTCTTACAGGAGAGGCTCCAAAGTGTGACCGCTCTTACAGTAGAAGCTCCATAGTGTGACTGCTCTTATAGTAGAGGCTCCATAGTGTGACCGCTCTTACAGTAGAGACTCCATAGTGTGACCGCTCTTACAGTAGAGGCTCCATAGTGTGACCGCTCTTACAGTAGGGGCTCCATAATGTGACCGCTCTTACAGTAGAAGCTCCATAGTGTGACTGCTCTTATAGTAGAGGCTCCATAGGGTGACTGCTCTTACAGTAGAAGCTCCATAGTGTGACCGCTCTTACAGTAGAAGCTCCATAGTGTGACCGCTCTTACAGTAGAGGCTCCATAGTGTGACCGCTATTACAGTAGAAGCTCCATAGTGTGACTGCTCTTATAGTAAAGGCTCCATAGGGTGACTGCTCTTACAGTAGAAGCTCCATAGTGTGACCGATCTTACAGTAGAGGCTCCATAGTGTGATCGGTCTAACAGTAGAGGCTCCATAGTGTGACCGCTCTTACAGTAGAGCTCCATAGTGTGACCGCTCTTACAGTAGAGGCTCCATAGTGTGACCGCTTTTACAGTAGAGCTCCATAGTGTGACTGCTCTTATAGTAGAGGCTCCATAGTGTGACCGCTCTTACAGTAGAAGCTCCATAGTGTGACCGATCTTACAGTAGAGGCTCCATAGTGTGATCGGTCTAACAGTAGAGGCTCCATAGTGTGACCGCTCTTACAGTAGACCTCCATAGTGTGACCACTCTTATAGTAGAAGCTCCATAGTGTGACCGATCTAACAGTAGAGGCTCCATAGTGTGATCGGTCTAACAGTAGAGGCTCCATAGTGTGACCGCTCTTACAGTAGACCTCCATAGTGTGACCGCTCTTATAGTAGAAGCCCCATAGTGTGACCGCTCTTACAGTAGAAGCTCCATAGTGTGACTGCTCTTATAGTAGAGGCTCCATAGTGTGACCGCTCTTGCAGTAGAGGCTCCATAGTTGACCGTTTTTATAGTGGAGGTACATAGTTGACCGCTCTTACTGTAGAGCTCCATAGTGTGACCGCTCTTACAGTAGAGCTCCATAGTGTGACCGCTCTTACAGTAGAGCTCCATAGTGTGACCGCTCTTACAGTAGAGCTCCATAGGCTGACCCCTTTTACAGTAGAGGCTCCATAGTGTGACCGCTCTTACAGTAGAGCTCAATAGTGTGACCGCTCTTACAGTAGAGGCTCCATAGTGTGACCGCTCTTACAGTAGAGCTCCATAGTGTGACCGTTATTACAGTATAGGCTCCACAGTGTGACCGCTCTTAAAGTAGAAGCTCCATAGTGTGACCGCTCTTACAGTAGAGGCTCTATAGTGTGACCGCTCTTACAGTAGAGGCTCCATAGTGTGACCGCTCTTACAGTAGAGGCTCCATAGTGTGACCGCTCTTACAGTAGAGCTCCATAGTGTGACCGTTATTACAGTAGAGGCTCCATAGTGTGACCGCTCTTACAGTAGAGGTTCCAAAGTGTGACCGCTCTTACAGTAGAGCTCCATAGTGTGACCGCTCTAACAGTAGAGCTCCATAGTGTGACCACTGTTACAGTAGAGCTCCATAGTGTGACCGCTATTACAGTAGAGCTCCATAGTGTGATCGCTCTTACAGTAGAGACTCCATAGTGTGACAGCCCTTACAGTAGAGGCTCCATAGTTTACCGCTCTTACAGTAGAGGCTCCATAGTGTGACAGCTCTTACAGTAGAGCTCCATAGTGTGACCGTTATTACAGTAGAGGCTCCATAGTGTGACCGCTCTTACAGTAGAGGTCCCAAAGTGTGACCGCTCTTACAGTAGAGCTCCATAGTGTGACCGCTCTTACAGTAGAGGCTCCATAGTGTGACCACTCTTACAGTAGAGGCTCCATAGTGTGACCGCTCTTACAGTAGAGCTCCATAGTGTGACCGCTCTTACAGTAGAGGCTCCATAGTGTGACCGCTCTTACAGTAGAGGTTCCAAAGTGTGACCGCTCTTACAGTAGAGCTCCATAGTGTGACCGCTCTTACAGTAGAGGCTCCATAGTGTGACCACTCTTACAGTAGAGGCCCCATAGTGTGACCGCTCTTACAGTAGAGCTCCATAGTGTGATCGCTCTTACAGTAGAGACTCCATAGTGTGACAGCCCTTACACTAGAGGCTCCATAGTTGACCGCTCTTACAGTAGAGGCTCCATAGTGTGACAGCTCTTACAGTAGAGGCTCCATAGTGTGACCGCTCTTACAGTAGAGCTCCATAGTGTGACCGTTTTTACAGTAGAGGCTCCATAGAGTGACCGCTCTTACAGTAGAGGCTCCATAGTGTGACCGCTCTTACAGTTGAGGCTCCATAGTGTGACTGCTCTTACAGTAGAGTTCCATAGTGTGACCGCTCTTACAGTAGAGCTCCATAGTGTGACCGCTCTTACAGTAGAGCTCCATAGTGTGACCGTTGTTACAGTAGAGCTCCATAGTGTGACCGCTCTTACAGTAGAGGCTCCATAGTGTGACCGCTCTTACAGTAGAGGCTCCATAGTATGACCGCTCTTACAGTAGAGGCTCCATAGTGTGACCGCTCTTACAGTAGAGGCTCCATAGTATGACCGCTCTTACAGTAGAGGCTCCATAGTGTGACCGCTCTTACAGTAGACCTCCATAGTGTGACCGCTCTTACAGTAGAGGCTCCATAGTGTGACCGCTCTTACAGTAGAGGCTCCATAGTTGACCGCTCTTATAGTAGAGGCTCCATAGTGTGACCGCTCTTACAGTAGAGGCTCCATAGTGTGACCGCTCTTACAGTAGAGGCTCTAAAGTGTGACCGCTCTTACAGTAGAGGCTCCATAGTGTGACCGCTCTTACAGTAGAGCTCCATAGTGTGACCGCTGTTACAGTAGAGGCTCCATAGTGTGACCGCTCTTACAGTAGAGGCTCCATAGTGTGACCTCTCTTACAGTAGAGGCCCCATAGTGTGACCGCTCTTACAGTAGATGCTCCATAGTTGACCGCTCTTACAGTAGAGGCTCCATAGGGTGACCGCTTTTTCAGTAGAGGCTTAATAGTGTGACCGCTCTTACAGTAGAGCTCCATAGTGTGACCGCTCTTACAGTAGAGCTCCATAGTGTGACCGCTCTTTCAGTAGAGGCTTAATAGTGTGACCGCTCTTACAACAGAGGCTCCAAATTGTAACCGCTCTTACAGTAGAGGCTCCATAGTGTGACCGCTCTTAGAGTAGAGCTCCGTAGTGTGACCGCTCTTACAGTAGAGCTCCATAGTGTGACCGCTCTTACAGTAGAGGCTCCATAGTGTGACCGCTCTTACAGCAGAGGCTCCATAGTGTGACCGCTCTAAGAGTAGAGGCTCCATAGTGTGACCACTCTTACAGTAGAGGCTCCATAGTGTGACCGCTCTAACAGTAGAGGATCCATAGTGTGACCACTCTTACAGTAGAGCTCCATAGTGTGACCGCTCTTACAGTAGTGGCTCCATAGTGTGACCGCTCTTACAGTAGAGCTCCAAAGTGTGACCGCTCTTACAGTAGAGCTCCATAGTGTGACCGCTCTTAAAGTAGAGGCTCCATAGTGTGACCACTCTTACAGTAGAGCTCCATAGAGTGACCGCTCTTACAGTAGAGCTCCATAATGTGACCGCTCTTACAGTAGAGGCTCCATAGTGTGACCACTCTTACAGTAGAGCTCCATAGTGTGACCGCTCTTACAGTAGAGCTCCATAGTGTGACCGCTCTTACAGTAGAGGCTCCATAGTGTGACCGCTCTTACAGTAGAGGCTCCATAATGTGACCGCTCTTACAGTAGAGAGCTCCATAGTGTGACCGCTCTTACAGTAGAGGCTCCATAGTGTGACCGCTCTTACAGTAGAGAGCTCCATAGTGTGACTGCTCTTACAGTAGAGGCTCCGTAGTGTGACCGCTCTTACAGTAGAGGCTCCATAGTGTGACCGCTCTTACAGTAGAGGCTCCATAGTGTGACCGCTCTTACAGTAGGGCTCCATATTGTGACAGCTCTTACAGTAGAGGCTCCATAGTGTGACCGCTCTAACAGTAGAAGCTCCATAGTGTGACTGCTTTTACAGTAGAGGCTCCATAGTGTGACCGCTCTTGCAATAGAGGCTCCATAGTGTGACCGCTCTTACAGTAGAGGCTCAGTAGTTGACCGCTCTTATAGTAGAGTTACATAGTTGACTGCTCTTACAGTAGAGACTTCATAGTGTGACCGCTCTTACAGTACAGCTCCATAGTGTAACTGCTCTTGCAGTAGAGGCTCCATAGTGTGACCGCTCTTACAGTAGAGCTCCATAGTGTGACCGCTCCTACAGTAGAGCTCCATAGTGTGACCGCTCTTACAGTACAGCTCCATAGTGTGAGCGCTCTTACAGTAGAGGCTCCAAATTGTAACCGCTCTTACAGTAGAGGCTCCATAGGGTGACCGCTCTTACAGTAGAGCTCCATAGTGTGACCGCTCTTACAGTAGAGGCTCCATAGTGTGACCACTCTTACAGTAGAGGCTCCATAGTGTGACCACTCTTACAGTAGAGGCACCATAGTGTGACCGCTCTTACAGTAGTGGCTCCATAGTGTGACAGCTCTTACTGTAGAGCTCCATAGTGTGACCGCTCTAACAGTAGAGCTCCATAGTGTGACCGCTCTTACAGTAGAGGCTCCATAGTGTGACCACTCTTACAGTAGAGCTCCATAGTGTGACCGCTCTTACAGTAGAGCTCCATAGTGTGACCGCTCTTACAGTAGAGAGCTCCATAGTGTTACCGCTCTTTCAGTAGAGGCTCCATAGTGTAACTGCTCTTACAGTAGAGGCTCCATAGTGTGACCGCTCTTACAGTAGAGGCTCCATATTGTGACCACTCTTATAGTAGAGGCTCCATAGTGTGACCACTCTTACAGTAGAGGCTCCATATTGTGACCACTCTTATAGTAGAGGCTCCATAGTGTGACCGCTCTTACAGTAGAGCTCCATAGTGTGACCGCTCTTATTGTAGAGGCTCCATAGTGTGACCGCTCTTATAGTAGAGGCTCCATAGTGTGACCGCTCTTATAGTAGAGGCTCCATAGTGTGACCGCTCTTATAGGAGAGGCTCCATAGTGTGACCGCTCTTATAGTAGAGGCTCCATAGTGTGACGGCTGTTACAGTAGAGGCTCCATAGTGTGACCGCTCTTATAGTAGAGGCTCCATAGTGTGACCGCTCTTACAGTAGAGGCTCCATAGTGTGACCGCTCTTACAGTAGGGCTCCATAGTGTGACCGCTCTTACAGTAGAGCTCCATAGTGTGACCGCTCTTACAGTAGGGCTCCATAGTGTGACGGCTGTTACAGTAGAGGCTCCATAGTGTGACCGCTCTTACAGTAGAGGCTCCATAGTGTGACCGCTCTTACAGTAGGGCTCCATAGGGTGACGGCTGTTACAGTAGAGGCTCCATAGTGTGACCGCTCTTACAGTAGAGGCTCCATAGTGTGACCGCTCTTACAGGAGAGGCTCCATAGTGTGACCGCTCTTACAGTAGAAGCTCCATAGTGTGACTGCTCTTATAGTAGAGGCTCCATAGTGTGACCGCTCTTACAGTAGAGACTCCATAGTGTGACCGCTCTTACAGTAGAGGCTCCATAGTGTGACCGCTCTTACAGTAGGGGCTCCATAATGTGACCGCTCTTACAGTAGAAGCTCCATAGTGTGACTGCTCTTATAGTAGAGGCTCCATAGGGTGACTGCTCTTACAGTAGAAGCTCCATAGTGTGACCGCTCTTACAGTAGAAGCTCCATAGTGTGACCGCTCTTACAGTAGAGGCTCCATAGTGTGAACGCTCTTACAGTAGAAGCTCCATAGTGTGACTGCTCTTATAGTAGAGGCTCCATAGGGTGACTGCTCTTACAGTAGAAGCTCCATAGTGTGACCGATCTTACAGTAGAGGCTCCATAGTGTGATCGGTCTAACAGTAGAGGCTCCATAGTGTGACCGCTCTTACAGTAGAGGCTCCACAGTGTGATCGATCTTACAGTAGAGCTCCAAAGTGTGACCGCTCTTACAGTAGAGCTCCATAGTGTGACCGCTCTTACAGTAGAGCTCCATAGTGTGACCGCTCTTACAGTAGAGCTCCATAGTGTGACCGCTCTTACAGTAGAGCTCCATAGTGTGACCGCTCTTACAGTAGAGGCTCCATAGTGTGACCGCTTTTACAGTAGAGCTCCATAGTGTGACTGCTCTTATAGTAGAGGCTCCATAGTGTGACCGCTCTTACAGTAGAAGCTCCATAGTGTGACCGATCTTACAGTAGAGGCTCCATAGTGTGATCGGTCTAACAGTAGAGGCTCCATAGTGTGACCGCTCTTACAGTAGACCTCCATAGTGTGACCACTCTTATAGTAGAAGCTCCATAGTGTGACCGATCTTACAGTAGAGGCTCCATAGTGTGATCGGTCTAACAGTAGAGGCTCCATAGTGTGACCGCTCTTACAGTAGACCTCCATAGTGTGACCGCTCTTATAGTAGAAGCCCCATAGTGTGACCGCTCTTACAGTAGAAGCTCCATAGTGTGACTGCTCTTATAGTAGAGGCTCCATAGTGTGACCGCTCTTGCAGTAGAGGCTCCATAGTTGACCGTTTTTATAGTGGAGGTCCATAGTTGACCGCTCTTACTGTAGAGCTCCATAGTGTGACCGCTCTTACAGTAGAGCTACATAGTGTGACCGCTCTTACAGTAGAGCTCCATAGTGTGACCGCTCTTACAGTAGAGCTCCATAGGCTGACCCCTTTTACAGTAGAGGCTCCATAGTGTGACCGCTCTTACAGTAGAGCTCAATAGTGTGACCGCTCTTACAGTAGAGGCTCCATAGTGTGACCGCTCTTACAGTAGGGCTCCATAGGGTGACGGCTGTTACAGTAGAGGCTCCATAGTGTGACCGCTCTTACAGTAGAGGCTCCATAGTGTGACCGCTCTTACAGGAGAGGCTCCATAGTGTGACCGCTCTTACAGTAGAAGCTCCATAGTGTGACTGCTCTTATAGTAGAGGCTCCATAGTGTGACCGCTCTTACAGTAGAGACTCCATAGTGTGACCGCTCTTACAGTAGAGGCTCCATAGTGTGACCGCTCTTACAGTAGGGGCTCCATAATGTGACCGCTCTTACAGTAGAAGCTCCATAGTGTGACTGCTCTTATAGTAGAGGCTCCATAGGGTGACTGCTCTTACAGTAGAAGCTCCATAGTGTGACCGCTCTTACAGTAGAAGCTCCATAGTGTGACCGCTCTTACAGTAGAGGCTCCATAGTGTGACCGCTCTTACAGTAGAAGCTCCATAGTGTGACTGCTCTTATAGTAAAGGCTCCATAGGGTGACTGCTCTTACAGTAGAAGCTCCATAGTGTGACCGATCTTACAGTAGAGGCTCCATAGTGTGATCGGTCTAACAGTAGAGGCTCCATAGTGTGACCGCTCTTACAGTAGAGCTCCATAGTGTGACCGCTCTTACAGTAGAGGCTCCATAGTGTGACCGCTTTTACAGTAGAGCTCCATAGTGTGACTGCTCTTATAGTAGAGGCTCCATAGTGTGACCGCTCTTACAGTAGAAGCTCCATAGTGTGACCGATCTTACAGTAGAGGCTCCATAGTGTGATCAGTCTAACAGTAGAGGCTCCATAGTGTGACCGCTCTTACAGTAGACCTCCATAGTGTGACCACTCTTATAGTAGAAGCTCCATAGTGTGACCGATCTTACAGTAGAGGCTCCATAGTGTGATCGGTCTAACAGTAGAGGCTCCATAGTGTGACCGCTCTTACAGTAGACCTCCATAGTGTGACCGCTCTTATAGTAGAAGCCCCATAGTGTGACCGCTCTTACAGTAGAAGCTCCATAGTGTGACTGCTCTTATAGTAGAGGCTCCATAGTGTGACCGCTCTTGCAGTAGAGGCTCCATAGTTGACCGTTTTTATAGTGGAGGTACATAGTTGACCGCTCTTACTGTAGAGCTCCATAGTGTGACCGCTCTTACAGTAGAGCTCCATAGTGTGACCGCTCTTACAGTAGAGCTCCATAGTGTGACCGCTCTTACAGTAGAGCTCCATAGGCTGACCCCTTTTACAGTAGAGGCTCCATAGTGTGACCGCTCTTACAGTAGAGCTCAATAGTGTGACCGCTCTTACAGTAGAGGCTCCATAGTGTGACCGCTCTTACAGTAGAGCTCCATAGTGTGACCGTTAGTACAGTATAGGCTCCACAGTGTGACCGCTCTTAAAGTAGAAGCTCCATAGTGTGACCGCTCTTACAGTAGAGGCTCTATAGTGTGACCGCTCTTACAGTAGAGGCTCCATAGTGTGACCGCTCTTACAGTAGAGGCTCCATAGTGTGACCGCTCTTACAGTAGAGCTCCATAGTGTGACCGTTATTACAGTAGAGGCTCCATAGTGTGACCGCTCTTACAGTAGAGGTTCCAAAGTGTGACCGCTCTTACAGTAGAGCTCCATAGTGTGACCGCTCTAACAGTAGAGCTCCATAGTGTGACCACTGTTACAGTAGAGCTCCATAGTGTGACCGCTATTACAGTAGAGCTCCATAGTGTGATCGCTCTTACAGTAGAGACTCCATAGTGTGACAGCCCTTACAGTAGAGGCTCCATAGTTTACCGCTCTTACAGTAGAGGCTCCATAGTGTGACAGCTCTTACAGTAGAGCTCCATAGTGTGACCGTTATTACAGTAGAGGCTCCATAGTGTGACCGCTCTTACAGTAGAGGTCCCAAAGTGTGACCGCTCTTACAGTAGAGCTCCATAGTGTGACCGCTCTTACAGTAGAGGCTCCATAGTGTGACCGCTCTTACAGTAGAAGCTCCATAGTGTGACTGCTCTTATAGTAAAGGCTCCATAGGGTGACTGCTCTTACAGTAGAAGCTCCATAGTGTGACCGATCTTACAGTAGAGGCTCCATAGTGTGATCGGTCTAACAGTAGAGGCTCCATAGTGTGACCGCTCTTACAGTAGAGCTCCATAGTGTGACCGCTCTTACAGTAGAGGCTCCATAGTGTGACCGCTTTTACAGTAGAGCTCCATAGTGTGACTGCTCTTATAGTAGAGGCTCCATAGTGTGACCGCTCTTACAGTAGAAGCTCCATAGTGTGACCGAT
The DNA here is from genome assembly GCF_035609145.1 of Eleutherodactylus coqui. Classification (NCBI taxonomy): domain Eukaryota; kingdom Metazoa; phylum Chordata; class Amphibia; order Anura; family Eleutherodactylidae; genus Eleutherodactylus; species Eleutherodactylus coqui. The sequence continues at coordinate 12,008,864 of NC_089842.1, forward strand.
CTTACAGTAGAGGCTCCATAGTGTGATCGGTCTAACAGTAGAGGCTCCATAGTGTGACCGCTCTTACAGTAGACCTCCATAGTGTGACCACTCTTATAGTAGAAGCTCCATAGTGTGACCGATCTTACAGTAGAGGCTCCATAGTGTGATCGGTCTAATAGTAGAGGCTCCATAGTGTGACCGCTCTTACAGTAGACCTCCATAGTGTGACCGCTCTTATAGTAGAAGCCCCATAGTGTGACCGCTCTTACAGTAGAAGCTCCATAGTGTGACTGCTCTTATAGTAGAGGCTCCATAGTGTGACCGCTCTTGCAGTAGAGGCTCCATAGTTGACCGTTTTTATAGTGGAGGTACATAGTTGACCGCTCTTACTGTAGAGCTCCATAGTGTGACCGCTCTTACAGTAGAGCTCCATAGTGTGACCGCTCTTACAGTAGAGCTCCATAGTGTGACCGCTCTTACAGTAGAGCTCCATAGGCTGACCCCTTTTACAGTAGAGGCTCCATAGTGTGACCGCTCTTACAGTAGAGCTCAATAGTGTGACCGCTCTTACAGTAGAGGCTCCATAGTGTGACCGCTCTTACAGTAGAGCTCCATAGTGTGACCGTTATTACAGTATAGGCTCCACAGTGTGACCGCTCTTAAAGTAGAAGCTCCATAGTGTGACCGCTCTTACAGTAGAGGCTCTATAGTGTGACCGCTCTTACAGTAGAGGCTCCATAGTGTGACCGCTCTTACAGTAGAGGCTCCATAGTGTGACCGCTCTTACAGTAGAGCTCCATAGTGTGACCGTTATTACAGTAGAGGCTCCATAGTGTGACCGCTCTTACAGTAGAGGTTCCAAAGTGTGACCGCTCTTACAGTAGAAGCTCCATAGTGTGACTGCTCTTATAGTAAAGGCTCCATAGGGTGACTGCTCTTACAGTAGAAGCTCCATAGTGTGACCGATCTTACAGTAGAGGCTCCATAGTGTGATCGGTCTAACAGTAGAGGCTCCATAGTGTGACCGCTCTTACAGTAGAGCTCCATAGTGTGACCGCTCTTACAGTAGAGGCTCCATAGTGTGACCGCTTTTACAGTAGAGCTCCATAGTGTGACTGCTCTTATAGTAGAGGCTCCATAGTGTGACCGCTCTTACAGTAGAAGCTCCATAGTGTGACCGATCTTACAGTAGAGGCTCCATAGTGTGATCGGTCTAACAGTAGAGGCTCCATAGTGTGACCGCTCTTACAGTAGACCTCCATAGTGTGACCACTCTTATAGTAGAAGCTCCATAGTGTGACCGATCTTACAGTAGAGGCTCCATAGTGTGATCGGTCTAACAGTAGAGGCTCCATAGTGTGACCGCTCTTACAGTAGACCTCCATAGTGTGACCGCTCTTATAGTAGAAGCCCCATAGTGTGACCGCTCTTACAGTAGAAGCTCCATAGTGTGACTGCTCTTATAGTAGAGGCTCCATAGTGTGACCGCTCTTGCAGTAGAGGCTCCATAGTTGACCGTTTTTATAGTGGAGGTACATAGTTGACCGCTCTTACTGTAGAGCTCCATAGTGTGACCGCTCTTACAGTAGAGCTCCATAGTGTGACCGCTCTTACAGTAGAGCTCCATAGTGTGACCGCTCTTACAGTAGAGCTCCATAGGCTGACCCCTTTTACAGTAGAGGCTCCATAGTGTGACCGCTCTTACAGTAGAGCTCAATAGTGTGACCGCTCTTACAGTAGAGGCTCCATAGTGTGACCGCTCTTACAGTAGAGCTCCATAGTGTGACCGTTATTACAGTATAGGCTCCACAGTGTGACCGCTCTTAAAGTAGAAGCTCCATAGTGTGACCGCTCTTACAGTAGAGGCTCTATAGTGTGACCGCTCTTACAGTAGAGGCTCCATAGTGTGACCGCTCTTACAGTAGAGGCTCCATAGTGTGACCGCTCTTACAGTAGAGCTCCATAGTGTGACCGTTATTACAGTAGAGGCTCCATAGTGTGACCGCTCTTACAGTAGAGGCTCCATAGTGTGACCGATCTTACAGTAGAGGTTCCAAAGTGTGACCGCTCTTACAGTAGAGCTCCATAGTGTGACCGCTCTAACAGTAGAGCTCCATAGTGTGACCACTGTTACAGTAGAGCTCCATAGTGTGACCGCTATTACAGTAGAGCTCCATAGTGTGATCGCTCTTACAGTAGAGACTCCATAGTGTGACAGCCCTTACAGTAGAGGCTCCATAGTTTACCGCTCTTACAGTAGAGGCTCCATAGTGTGACAGCTCTTACAGTAGAGCTCCATAGTGTGACCGTTATTACAGTAGAGGCTCCATAGTGTGACCGCTCTTACAGTAGAGCTCCATAGTGTGACCGCTCTTACAGTAGAGGCTCCATAGTGTGACCGCTCTTACAGTAGAGGTCCCAAAGTGTGACCGCTCTTACAGTAGAGCTCCATAGTGTGACCGCTCTTACAGTAGAGGCTCCATAGTGTGACCGCTCTTACAGTAGAAGCTCCATAGTGTGACTGCTCTTATAGTAAAGGCTCCATAGGGTGACTGCTCTTACAGTAGAAGCTCCATAGTGTGACCGATCTTACAGTAGAGGCTCCATAGTGTGATCGGTCTAACAGTAGAGGCTCCATAGTGTGACCGCTCTTACAGTAGAGCTCCATAGTGTGACCGCTCTTACAGTAGAGGCTCCATAGTGTGACCGCTTTTACAGTAGAGCTCCATAGTGTGACTGCTCTTATAGTAGAGGCTCCATAGTGTGACCGCTCTTACAGTAGAAGCTCCATAGTGTGACCGATCTTACAGTAGAGGCTCCATAGTGTGATCGGTCTTACAGTAGAGGCTCCATAGTGTGACCGCTCTTACAGTAGACCTCCATAGTGTGACCACTCTTATAGTAGAAGCTCCATAGTGTGACCGATCTTACAGTAGAGGCTCCATAGTGTGATCGGTCTAACAGTAGAGGCTCCATAGTGTGACCGCTCTTACAGTAGACCTCCATAGTGTGACCGCTCTTATAGTAGAAGCCCCATAGTGTGACCGCTCTTACAGTAGAAGCTCCATAGTGTGACTGCTCTTATAGTAGAGGCTCCATAGTGTGACCGCTCTTGCAGTAGAGGCTCCATAGTTGACCGTTTTTATAGTGGAGGTACATAGTTGACCGCTCTTACTGTAGAGCTCCATAGTGTGACCGCTCTTACAGTAGAGCTCCATAGTGTGACCGCTCTTACAGTAGAGCTCCATAGTGTGACCGCTCTTACAGTAGAGCTCCATAGGCTGACCCCTTTTACAGTAGAGGCTCCATAGTGTGACCGCTCTTACAGTAGAGCTCAATAGTGTGACCGCTCTTACAGTAGAGGCTCCATAGTGTGACCGCTCTTACAGTAGAGCTCCATAGTGTGACCGTTATTACAGTATAGGCTCCACAGTGTGACCGCTCTTAAAGTAGAAGCTCCATAGTGTGACCGCTCTTACAGTAGAGGCTCTATAGTGTGACCGCTCTTACAGTAGAGGCTCCATAGTGTGACCGCTCTTACAGTAGAGGCTCCATAGTGTGACCGCTCTTACAGTAGAGCTCCATAGTGTGACCGTTATTACAGTAGAGGCTCCATAGTGTGACCGCTCTTACAGTAGAGGTTCCAAAGTGTGACCGCTCTTACAGTAGAGCTCCATAGTGTGACCGCTCTAACAGTAGAGCTCCATAGTGTGACCACTGTTACAGTAGAGCTCCATAGTGTGACCGCTATTACAGTAGAGCTCCATAGTGTGATCGCTCTTACAGTAGAGACTCCATAGTGTGACAGCCCTTACAGTAGAGGCTCCATAGTTTACCGCTCTTACAGTAGAGGCTCCATAGTGTGACAGCTCTTACAGTAGAGCTCCATAGTGTGACCGTTATTACAGTAGAGGCTCCATAGTGTGACCGCTCTTACAGTAGAGGTCCCAAAGTGTGACCGCTCTTACAGTAGAGCTCCATAGTGTGACCGCTCTTACAGTAGAGGCTCCATAGTGTGACCACTCTTACAGTAGAGGCTCCATAGTGTGACCGCTCTTACAGTAGAGCTCCATAGTGTGACCGCTCTTACAGTAGAGGCTCCATAGTGTGACCGCTCTTACAGTAGAGGTTCCAAAGTGTGACCGCTCTTACAGTAGAGCTCCATAGTGTGACCGCTCTTACAGTAGAGGCTCCATAGTGTGACCACTCTTACAGTAGAGGCCCCATAGTGTGACCGCTCTTACAGTAGAGCTCCATAGTGTGATCGCTCTTACAGTAGAGACTCCATAGTGTGACAGCCCTTACACTAGAGGCTCCATAGTTGACCGCTCTTACAGTAGAGGCTCCATAGTGTGACAGCTCTTACAGTAGAGGCTCCATAGTTGACCGCTTTTACAGTAGAGGCTCCATAGTGTGACCGCTCTTACAACAGAGGCTCCAAATTGTGACCGCTCTTACAGTAGAGGCTCAATAGGGTGACCGCTCTTACAATAGAGCTCTATAGTGTGACCGCTCTTACAGTAGAGCTCCATAGTGTGACAGCTCTTACAGTAGATGCACCATAGTGTTACCGCTCTTACAGTGGAGCTCCATAGCGTGACCGCTCTTAAAGTGAAGCTCTATAGTGTGACCGCTCTTACAGTAGAGGCTCCATAGTGTGACCGCTCTTACAGTAGAGCTCCATAGTGTGACCGCTCTTAAAGTGAAGCTCTATAGTGTGACCGCTCTTACAGTAGAGGCTCCATAGTGTGACCGCTCTTACAGTAGAGGCTCCATAGTGTGACCGCTCTTACAGTAGAGCTCCATAGTGTGACCGTTATTACAGTAGAGGCTCCATAGTGTGACCGCTCTTACAGTAGAGGTTCCAAAGTGTGACCGCTCTTACAGTAGAGCTCCATAGTGTGACCGCTCTAACAGTAGAGCTCCATAGTGTGACCACTGTTACAGTAGAGCTCCATAGTGTGACCGCTCTTACAGTAGAGGCTCCATAGTGTGATCGCTCTTACAGTAGAGCTCCATAGTGTGACCGCTCTAACAGTAGAGCTCCATAGTGTGACCACTGTTACAGTAGAGCTCCATAGTGTGACCGCTATTACAGTAGAGCTCCATAGTGTGATCGCTCTTACAGTAGAGACTCCATAGTGTGACAGCCCTTACAGTAGAGGCTCCATAGTTTACCGCTCTTACAGTAGAGGCTCCATAGTGTGACAGCTCTTACAGTAGAGGCTCCATAGTTGACCGCTCTTACAGTAGAGGCTCCATAGTGTGACCGCTCTTACAACAGAGGCTCCAAATTGTGACCGCTCTTACAGTAGAGGCTCCATAGGGTGACCGCTCTTACAGTAGAGGCTCCATAGTGTGACAGCTCTTACAGTAGATGCACCATAGTGTGACCGCTCATACAGTGGAGCTCCATAGCGTGACCGCTCTAAAAGTGTAGCTCTATAGTGTGACCGCTCTTACAGTAGAGGCTCCATAGTGTGACCGCTCTTACAGTAGAGGCTCCATAGTGTGACCGCTCTTACAGTAGAGCTCCATAGTGTGACCGCTCTTACAGTAGAGGCTCCATAGTGTGACCACTCTTACAGTAGACGCTCCATGGTGTGACCGCTCTTACAGTAGAGGCTCCATAGTGTGACTGCTCTTATAGTAGAGGCTCCATAGTGTGACCACTCTTACAGTAGAGAGCTCCATAGTGTGACAGCTCTTACAGTAGAGGCTCCAAAGTTGACCGCTCTTACAGTAGAGGCTCCATAGTGTGACCACTCTTACAGTAGACGTTCCATGGTGTGACCGCTCTTACAGTAGAGGCTCCATAGTGTGACTGCTCTTATAGTAGAGGCTCCATAGTGTGACCGCTCTTACAGTAGAGAGCTCCATAGTGTGACAGCTCTTACAGTAGAGGCTCCAAAGTTGACCGCTCTTACACTAGAGGCTCCATAGTGTGACCACTCTTACAGTAGACGCTCCATGGTGTGACCGCTCTTACAGTAGAGAGCTCCATAGTGTGACAGCTCTTACAGTAGTGGCTCCAAAGTTGACTGCTCTTACAGTTGAGGCTCCATAGTGTGACCGCTCTTACAGTTGAGGCTCCATAGTGTGACCGCTCTTACAGTAGAGGCTGCATAGTATGACCGCTCTTACAATAGAGCTCCATAGTGTGAGTGCTCTTTCAGTAGAGCTCCATAGTGTGACCGCTCTTAAAGTGAAGCTCTATAGTGTGACCGCTCTTACAGTAGAGGCTCCATAGTGTGACCGCTCTTACAGTAGAGCTCCATAGTGTGACCACTCTTACAGTAGAGCTCCATAGTGTGACCGCTCTTACAGTAGATCCCCATAGTGTGACCGCTCTTACAGTACAGCTCCATAGTGTGACCCCTCTTACAGTAGAGGCTCCATAGTGTGACCGCTCTTACAGTAGAGGCTCCATAGTGTGACCTCTCTTACAGTAGAGGCTCCATAGTGTGACCGCTCTTACAGTAGAGGCTTTATAGTGTGACCGCTCTTACAGTAGAGCTCCATAGTGTGACCGTTCTTACAGTAGAGCTCCATAGTGTGACCGCTCTTACAACAGAGGCTCCAAATTGTGACCGCTCTTACAGTAGAGGCTCCATAGGGTGACCGCTCTTACAGTAGAGGCTCCATAGTGTGACAGCTCTTACAGTAGATGCACCATAGTGTGACCGCTCATACAGTGGAGCTCCATAGCGTGACCGCTCTAAAAGTGTAGCTCTATAGTGTGACCGCTCTTACAGTAGAAGCTCCATAGTGTGACCGCTCTTACAGTAGAGGCTCCATAGTGTGACCGCTCTTACAGTAGAGCTCCATAGTGTGACCGCTCTTACAGTAGAGGCTCCATAGTGTGACCACTCTTACAGTAGACGCTCCATGGTGTGACCGCTCTTACAGTAGAGGCTCCATAGTGTGACTGCTCTTATAGTAGAGGCTCCATAGTGTGACCACTCTTACAGTAGAGAGCTCCATAGTGTGACAGCTCTTACAGTAGAGGCTCCAAAGTTGACCGCTCTTACAGTAGAGGCTCCATAGTGTGACCACTCTTACAGTAGACGTTCCATGGTGTGACCGCTCTTACAGTAGAGGCTCCATAGTGTGACTGCTCTTATAGTAGAGGCTCCATAGTGTGACCGCTCTTACAGTAGAGAGCTCCATAGTGTGACAGCTCTTACAGTAGAGGCTCCAAAGTTGACCGCTCTTACACTAGAGGCTCCATAGTGTGACCACTCTTACAGTAGACGCTCCATGGTGTGACCGCTCTTACAGTAGAGAGCTCCATAGTGTGACAGCTCTTACAGTAGTGGCTCCAAAGTTGACTGCTCTTACAGTTGAGGCTCCATAGTGTGACCGCTCTTACAGTTGAGGCTCCATAGTGTGACCGCTCTTACAGTAGAGGCTGCATAGTATGACCGCTCTTACAATAGAGCTCCATAGTGTGAGTGCTCTTTCAGTAGAGCTCCATAGTGTGACCGCTCTTAAAGTGAAGCTCTATAGTGTGACCGCTCTTACAGTAGAGGCTCCATAGTGTGACCGCTCTTACAGTAGAGCTCCATAGTGTGACCACTCTTACAGTAGAGCTCCATAGTGTGACCGCTCTTACAGTAGATCCCCATAGTGTGACCGCTCTTACAGTACAGCTCCATAGTGTGACCCCTCTTACAGTAGAGGCTCCATAGTGTGACCGCTCTTACAGTAGAGGCTCCATAGTGTGACCTCTCTTACAGTAGAGGCTCCATAGTGTGACCGCTCTTACAGTAGAGGCTTTATAGTGTGACCGCTCTTACAGTAGAGCTCCATAGTGTGACCGTTCTTACAGTAGAGCTCCATAGTGTGACCGCTCTTACAGTAGAGCTCCATAGTGTGACCGCTCTTACAGTAGAGCTCCATAGTGTGACCACTCTTACAGTAGAGGCTCCATAGTGTGACCGCTCTTACAGTAGAGCTCCATAGTGTGACCACTCTTACAGTAGAGGCTCCATAGTGTGACCACTCTTACAGTAGAGCTCCATAGTGTGACCACTCTTACAGTAGAGCTCCATAGTGTAATCGCTCTTACAGTAGAGGCTCCATAGTGTGACCACTCTTACAGTAGACGCTCCATGGTGTGACCGCTCTTACAGCAGAGGCTCCATAGTGTGACCACTCTTACAGTAGAGCTCCATAGTGTGACCGCTCTTACAGCAGAGGCTCCATAGTGTGACCACTCTTACAGTAGAGCTCCATAGTGTGACTGCTCTTACAGCAGAGGCTCCATAGTGTGGCCGCTCCTACAGTAGAGGCTCCATAGTGTGACCGCTCTTACATTAGAGCTCCATAGTGTGACCGCTCTTACAGTAGAGGCTCCATAGTGTGACCGCTCTTACAGTAGAGGCTCCATAGTGTGACCGCTCTTACAGTGGAGCTCCATAGCGTGACCGCTCTTACAGTAGAGCTCCATAGTGTGACCGTTATTACAGTAGAGGCTCCATAGTGTGACCGCTCTTACAGTAGAGGTCCCAAAGTGTGACCGCTCTTACAGTAGAGCTCCATAGTGTGACCGCTCTTACAGTAGAGGCTCCATAGTGTGACCACTCTTACAGTAGAGGCTCCATAGTGTGACCGCTCTTACAGTAGAGCTCCATAGTGTGACCGCTCTTACAGTAGAGCTCCATAGTGTGACGGCTCTTACAGTAGAGGTTCCAAAGTGTGACCGCTCTTACAGTAGAGCTCCATAGTGTGACCGCTCTTACAGTAGAGGCTCCATAGTGTGACCACTCTTACAGTAGAGGCCCCATAGTGTGACCGCTCTTACAGTAGAGCTCCATAGTGTGATCGCTCTTACAGTAGAGACTCCATAGTGTGACAGCCCTTACACTAGAGGCTCCATAGTTGACCGCTCTTACAGTAGAGGCTCCATAGTGTGACAGCTCTTACAGTAGAGGCTCCATAGTTGACCGCTTTTACAGTAGAGGCTCCATAGTGTGACCGCTCTTACAACAGAGGCTCCAAATTGTGACCGCTCTTACAGTAGAGGCTCAATAGGGTGACCGCTCTTACAATAGAGCTCTATAGTGTGACCGCTCTTACAGTAGAGCTCCATAGTGTGACCGCTCTTACAGTGGAGCTCCATAGCGTGACCGCTCTTAAAGTGAAGCTCTATAGTGTGACCGCTCTTACAGTAGAGCTCCATAGTGTGACCGCTCTTACAGGAGAGGCTCCATAGTGTGAACACTCTTACAGTAGATGCTCCATGGTGTGACCGCTCTTACAGTGGAGGCTCCATAGTTTGACTGCTCTTATAGTAGAGGCTCCATAGTGTGACCGCTCTTACAGTAGAGAGCTCCATAGTGTGACAGCTCTTACAGTAGAGGCTCCAAAGTTGACCGCTCTTACAGTAGAGCTCCATAGTGTGACCGCTCTTACAGTAGACGCTCCATGGTGTGACCGCTCTTACAGTAGAGGCTCCATAGTGTGACTGCTCTTATAGTAGAGGCTCTATAGTGTGACCGCTCTTACAGTAGAGAGCTCCATAGTGTGACAGCTCTTACAGTAGAGGCTCCAAAGTTGACCGCTCTTACAGTTGAGGCTCCATAGTGTGACCGCTCTTACAGTTGAGGCTCCATAGTGTGACCGCTCTTACAGTAGAGGCTGCATAGTGTGACCGCTCTTACAATAGAGCTCCATAGTGTGACCGCTCTTACAATAGAGCTCCATAGTGTGACCGCTCTTACAGTAGAGCTCCATAGTGTTACCGCTCTTAAAGTGAAGCTCTATAGTGTGACCGCTCTTACAGTAGAGGCTCCATAGTGTGACCGCTCTTACAGTAGAGGCTTTATAGTGTAACCGCTCTTACAGTAGAGGCTCCATAGTGTGACCACTGTTACAGTAGACGCTCCATAGTGTGACCGCTCTTACAGTAGAGAGCTCCATAGTGTGACCGCTCTTACAGTAGAGCTCGATAGGGTGACTGCTCTTACAGTAGAGGCTCCATAGTGTGACCGCTCTTACAGTAGAGAGCTCCATATTGTGACCGCTCTTACAGTAGAGCTCGATAGGGTGACTGCTCTTACAGTAGAGGCTCCATAGTGTGACTGCTCTTACAGTAGAGGCTCCATAGTGTGACCACTGTTACAGTAGACGCTCCATAGTGTGACCGCTCTTACAGTAGAGAGCTCCATAGTGTGACCGCTCTTACAGTAGAGCTCGATAGGGTGACTGCTCTTACAGTAGAGGCTCCATAGTGTGATTGGTCTTACAGTAGAGGCTCCATAGTGTGACCACTCTTACAGTAGACGCTCCATGGTGTGACCGCTCTTACAGCAGAGGCTCCATAGTGTGACCACTCTTACAGTAGAGCTCCATAGTGTGACTGCTCTTACAGCAGAGGCTCCATAGTGTGACCACTCTTACAGTAGAGCTCCATAGTGTGACTGCTCTTACAGTAGAGGCTCCATAGTGTGGCCGCTCCTACAGTAGAGGCTCCATAGTGTGACCGCTCTTACAGTAGAGAGCTCCATAGTGTGACCGCTCTTACAGTAGAGCTCGATAGGGTGACTGCTCTTACAGTAGAGGCTCCATAGTGTGATTGCTCTTACAGTAGAGGCTCCATAGTGTGACCACTCTTACAGTAGACGCTCCATGGTGTGACCGCTCTTACAGCAGAGGCTCCATAGTGTGACCACTCTTACAGTAGAGCTCCATAGTGTGACTGCTCTTACAGCAGAGGCTCCATAGTGTGACCACTCTTACAGTAGAGCTCCATAGTGTGACTGCTCTTACAGTAGAGGCTCCATAGTGTGGCCGCTCCTACAGTAGAGGCTCCATAGTGTGACCGCTCTTACAGTAGAGCTCCATAGTGTGACCGCTCTTACAGTAGAGGCTTCATAGTGTGACCGCTCTTACAGTAGAGGCTCCATAGTGTGACCGCTCTTACAGTGGATCTCCGTAGCGTGACCGCTCTTACAGTAGAGCTCCATAGTGTGACCGTTATTACAGTAGAGGCTCCATAGTGTGACCGCTCTTACAGTAGAGCTCCATAGTGTGACTGCTCTAACAGTAGAGCTCCATAGTGTGACCGCTCTTACAGTAGAGCTCCATAGTGTGACCGCTCTTATAGTAAAGGTACATAGTGTGACTGCTCTTACAGTAGAGACTCCATAGTGTGACAGCCCTTACAGTAGAGGCTCCATAGTTGACCGCTCTTACAGTAGAGGCTCCATAGTGTGACAGCTCTTACAGTAGAGGCTCCATAGTTGACCGCTCTTATAGTAGAGGCTCCATAGTGTGTGCGCTCTTACAGTAGAGGCTCCATAGTGTAACCGCTCTAACAGTAGAGGCTCCATAGTTGACCGCTCTTATAGTAGAGGTACATAGTGTGACCGCTCTTACAGTAGAGGCTCCATAGTGTAGTAACCAAACAGCAGCACCAAAGCAATATGCACCATAAAACAGGTGTGGAGGAAGATAATAGATACTCGCCGTGCACGCCTGCCAGGTCCCGGACACCGAGGAGCCAAAGTAAACTGGAAGCAAGTTGTTATTTGGAAGGCAGCACTGGTCCAGGGGAGATCAGCCAAGAGACAGAAGGTATTGCTGATGTATCATCCTTTATTAGTGAATACAGATCCAGAAGTAAAGCAGCATGGCAACGTTTCGACGGCTGCTGCCGTCTTTGTCAAGCTTGACAAAGAGGGCAGCAGCCGTCGAAACGTTGCCATGCTGCTTTACTTCTGGATCTGTATTCACTAATAAAGGATGATACATCAGCAATACCTTCTGTCTCTTGGCTGATCTCCCCTGGACCAGTGCTGCCTTCCAAATAACAACGAGGCTCCATAGTGTGACCGCTCTTATAGTAGAGGCTCCATAGTGTGACCGCTCTTACAGTAGAGGCTCCATAGTGTGACCGCTCTTACAGTAGAGACTCCATAGTGTGGCCGCTCTTACAGTAGAGACTCCATAGTGTGGCCGCTCTTACAGTAGAGGCTCCATAGTGTGACCGCTCTTACAGTAGAGGCTCCATAGTGTGACCGCTCTTACAGTAGAGACTCCATAGTGTGACCACTCTTACAGTAGACGCTCCATGGTGTGACCGCTCTTACAGTAGAGGCTCCATAGTGTGACTGCTCTTATAGTAGAGGCTCCATAGTGTGACCACTCTTACAGTAGAGGCTCCATAGTGTGACCGCTCTTACAGTAGAGAGCTCCATAGTGTGACAGCTCTTACAGTAGAGGCTCCAAAGTTGACCGCTCTTACAGTTGAGGCTCCATAGTGTGACCGCACTTACAGTTGAGGCTCCATAGTGTGACCGCTCTTACAGTAGAGGCTGCATAGTGTGACCACTCTTACAATAGAGCTCTATAGTGTGACCGCTCTTACAGTGGAGCTCCATAGTGTGACCGCTCTTACAATAGAGCTCTATAGTGTGACCGCTCTTACAGTGGAGCTCCATAGTGTGACCGCTCCTACAATAGAGCTCTATAGTGTGACTGCTCTTACAGTGGAGCTCCATAGTGTGACCGCTCTTACAGCAGGGCTCCATAGTGTGACCGCTCTTACAGTACAGACCTTCATAGCGTGACCGCTCTTAAAGTGAAGCTCTGTAGTGTGACCGCTCTTACAGTAGAGCTCCATAGTGTGACCGCTCTTACAGTAGAGCTCCATAGTGTGATCGCTCTTACACTAGACTCCATAGTGTGACCGCTCTTACAGTAGAGGCTCCATAGTGTGACCGCTCTTACAGTAGAGGCTCCATGGTGTGACCGCTCTTACAGTAGAGCTCCATAGTGTGACTGCTCTTATAGTAGAGCTCCATAGTGTGACCGATCTTACAGTAGAGGCTCCATAGTGTGACCGCTCTTACTGTAGAGCTCCATAGTGTGACCGCTCTTACAGTAGAGCTCCATAGTGTGACCGCTCTTACTGTAGAGCTCCATAGTGTGACCGCTCTTACAGTAGAGGCTCCATAGGGTGACCGCTCTTACAATAGAGCTCCATAGTGTGACCGCTCTTACAGTAGAGCTCCACAGTGTGACCGCTCTTACAGTAGAAGCTCCATAGTGTGACCGCTCTTACAGTAGAGCTCCATAGTGTGACCGCTCTTACAGTAGAGCTCCATAGTGTGACCGCTCTTACAGTAGAGCTCCATAGTGTGACCGCTCTTACAGTAGAGGCTCCATAGTGTGACCGCTCTTACAGTAGAGGCTCCATAGTGTGACCTCTCTTACAGTAGAGCTCCATAGTGTGACCGCTCTTACAGTAGAGCTCCATAGTGTGACCGCTCTTACAGTAAAGGCTCCATAGTGTGACAGCTCTTACAGTAGAGGCTCCATAGTGTGACCGCTCTTACAGTAGATGCACCATAGTGTGACCGCTCTTACAGTAGAGGCTCCATAGTGTGACCGCTCTTACAGTAGATGCACCATAGTGTGACCGCTCTTACAGTAGAGCTCCATAGTGTGACCGCTCTTACAGTAGAGCTCCATAGTGTGACCGCTCTTACAGTAGAGCTCCATAGTGTGTCCGCTCTTACAGTAGAGGCTCCATAGTGTGACCGCTCTTACAGTAGAGCTCCATAGTGTGACCGCTGTTATAGTACAGACCTACATAGTGTGACCGCTCTTACAGAATAGAGTCTTTAGCGTGACTCTTTATTTATCATGAAAGTATAAAACATAAGATATTATCACTAGAAATGAGCGAACGTACTCGTCCGATCTTGATGCTCGTTCGAGTATTAGCGTGTTAGAGATGCTCGTTACTAGAGGCGAGCACCACACGATGTTCGAGTTACTTTCACTTTCATCTCTGAGACGTTAGCGCGCTTTTCTGGCCAATAGAAAGACAGGGAAGGCATTACAACTTCCTCCTGTGATGTTGAAGCCCTATACCACCCCCCTGCAGTGAGTGGCTGGCGAGATCAGGTGTCACCCGAGTATATAAATCGGCCCCTCCCGCGGCTCGCCACAGATGCATTCTGACAGAGATCAGGGACAGTGCTGCTGGTGCCGCAGCTGCTATAGGGAGAGCGTTAGGAGTTATTTTAGGCTTCAAGAACCCCAACGGTCCTTCTTAGGGCCACATCTAACTGTGTGCAGTAGTGTGGAGGCTGCTTTTTGCAGTGTTGCACTTTTTTTTTTTTTGTATATCGGCCGTGCAGAGCATTGCGTCCTGCAGTAATTATACATAGTCCAGGGCCAGTAGTGGTGGTGAGGCAGGGACAGAAGACATATTTATTGAATATAGGCAGTGGGCCTTTCCAAAAAGATTTGGGAAAAAAAAATTATTTGGGCTGCCTGTGACCGTCCTCAGTGTACTGGGTCTGTGCTGGGGGTAGTTGTCCTAATTCATACGCAGCCAGCTAAGTGTTACAGCAGGCTTGCTCAAAATTATTTCCTGGCTCTGCTGTGCGTTCCATAAGCGAAGTCAGCCTCCAACCACAGGCCAATAAGTGGCACATTTAATTACAGCGTTCTGTTTCTGCACTACTGGTAATACAGCATGCTGAGGGGTAGGGGTAGGCCTGGAGTACGTGGACGCGGGCGAGGATGCGGAGGCCCAAGTCAGGGTGTGGGCACAGGCCGAGCCAGTGCGGTGGCCAGGGGTAGAGGCAGGGCCAGACCGAATAATCCACCAACTGTTTCCCAAAGCGCCCCCTCGCACCATGCCACGCTGCAGAGGTCAAGGTGCTCTACGGTGTGGCAGTTTTTCACAGAGACGCCTGACGACCGACGAACAGTGGTGTGCAACCGTTGTCGCGCCAACATCAGCCGGGGAGCCACCACCACCAGCATGCGCAGGCATATGATGGCCAAGCACCCCACAAGGTGGGACGAAGGCCGTTCACCGCCTCCGGTTTGCACCACTGCCTCTCCCCCTGTGCCCCAACCTGCCACTGAGATCCAACCCCCCTCTGAGGACACAGGCACTACCGTCTCCCAGCCTGCACCCACACCCTCACCTCCGCTGTCCTCGGCCCCATCCAGCAATGTCTCTCAGCGCAGCGTCCAGACGTCGCTAGTGCCACTGTTTGAGCGCAAGCGCAAGTACACCGCCACCCCCCCCTCACGCTCAAGCGTTAAACATGCACATTGCCAAATTGATCAGCCTGGAGATGCTGCCTATAGGCTTGTGGAAACGGAGGCTTTCAAAAGCATGATGGCGGCGGCCCTGCGCTACTCGGTTCCCAGTTGCCACTACTTTTCCCGATGTGCCGTCCCAGCCCTGCACGACCACGTCTCCCGCAACATTGTACGCGCCCTCACCAACGCGGTTACTGCCAAGGTCCACTTAACAACGGACACGTGGACAAGCACAGGCGGGCAGGGCCACTATATCTCCCTGACGGCACATTGGGTGAATTTAGTGGAGGCTGGGACCGAGTCAGAGCCTGGGACCGCTCACGTCCTACCCACCCCCAGAATTGCGAGTCCCAGCTCGGTGCTGGTATCTGCGGCGGTGTATGCTTCCTCCACTAAACCACCCTCCTCCCCCTCCTCCTCCTCCAACGCAACCTCTGTCTCGCAAACAAGATGTGTCAGCAGCAGCACGTCGCCAGCAGTCGGTGTCGCGCGGCGTGGCAGCACAGCGGTGGGCAAGCGTCAGCAGGCCGTGCTGAAACTACTCAGCTTAGGAGAGTAGAGGCACATGGCCCACGAACGGCTGCAGGGTCTGACAGAGCAGACCGACCGCTAGCTTTCGCCGCTGAGCCTCCAACCGGGCATGGTCGTGTGTAACAATGGCCGTAACCTGGTGGCGGCTCTGCAGCTCGGCAGCCTCACGCACGTGCCATGCCTGGCCCATGCCTTTAATTTGGTGGTTCAGCGCTTTCTGAAAAGCTACCCACACTTGTCATACCTGCTCGGAAAGGTGCGCTGGGTCTGCGCACATTTCCGCAAGTCCAAGACGGACGCTGCCACCCTGCGAACCCTGCAACATGGGTTTAATCTGCTAGTGCACCGACGGCTGTGCGACGTGCCCACATGGTGGAACTCTACGCTCCACATGTTGGCCAGACTCTATGAGCAGCGTAGAGCTATAGTGCAATACCAACTCCAACATGCGCGGCGCAGTGGGAGTCAGCCTCCTCAATTCTTTACAGAAGAGTGGGCCTGGTTGGCAGCCATCTGCCAGGTCCTTGGAAACTTTGAGGAGTCTACCCAGATGGTTAGCGGCGATGCTGCAATCATTAGCGTCACCATTCCTCTGCTATGCCTCTTGAGAAGTTCCCTGCAAAGCATAAAGGCAGACGCTTTGCGCTTGGAAACGGAGGCGGGGGAAGACAGTATGTCGCTGGATAGTCAGAGCACCCTCATGTCTATATCTCAGCGCGTTGAGGAGGAGGGGGAGGAGCATGAGGAGGAGGGGGAAGAGACAGCTTGGCCCACTGCTGAGGGTACCCATGCTGCTTGCCTGTCATCCTTTCAGCGCGTATGACCGGAGGAGGAGGAGGAGGAGGAGGATCCTGAAAGTGATCTTCCTAGTGAGGACAGCCATGTGTTGCATACAGGTACCCTGGCACACATGGCTGACTTCATGTTAGGATGCCTTTCTTGTGACCCTCGCGTTACACGCATTCTGGTCACTACGGATTACTGGGTGTACACACTGCTCGACCCACGGTATAAGGAGAGCCTTTCCACTCTCATACCCGAAGAGGAAAGGGGTTCGAGAGTGATGCTATACCACAGGACCCTGGCGGACAAACTGATGGTAACATTCCCATCCGACAGCGCTAGTGGCCAGAGGCGCATTTCCGCGGCCAAGGTAGCAGGGGAGGAGCAGAGATCAGGCAGCATGTACAGCGCAGGCAGGGGAACATTATCCAAGGCCTTTGCCAGCTTTATGGCTCCCCAGCAAGACTGTGTCACTGCTCCCCAGTCAAGGCTGAGTCGGCGGGAGCACTGTAAAAGGATGGTGAGGGAGTACGTAGCCGATCGCACGACTGTCCTCCGTGACGCCTCTGCCCCCTACAACTACTGGGTGTCGAAGCTGGACACGTGGCCTGAACTCGCGCTGTATGCCCTGGAGGAGCTTGCTTGTCCTGCGGCTGGCGTCTTGTCAGAGAGGGTGTTTAGTGCGACTGGGGGATTCATCACAGATAAGCGTATCCACCTGTCAACCGACAGTGCCGACAGGCTAACACTCATCAAGATGAACAAAGCCTGGATTTCCCCAGACTTCTCTTCTCCACCAGCGGACAGCAGCGATACCTAAACAATACGTAGGCTGCACCCGCGGATGGAAGCTACGTTCTCTATCACCATCAAAAACGGGGACATTTTTGCTTCATCTATCTGTGTATAATATTCATCCTCCTCCTCCTCCTGCTCCTCCTCCTGAAACCTCACGTAATCACGCCGAACGGGCAATTTTTCTTAGGCCCACAAGGCTCAGTCATATAATTTTTCTAAACAATTTTTATACGTTTCAATGCTCATTAAAGCGTGGAAACTTTCACCTGAACCAATTTTTATTTTAACTGGGCTGCCTCCAGGCCTAGTTACCAATTAAGCCACATTAACCAAAGCGATTAATGGGTTTCACCTGCCTTCTTGGTTGGGCATGGGCAATTTTTCTGACGTACGTTAGTACTGTTGGTACACCAATTTTTTGGGCCCTCGTCTACAGTGTAATCCAATAAATTTTTTGCCCACCTGCATTACAGCTGACGTTACATCAGCTGTGTTGGGCACTGCAATGGGATATATTTATGTACCGCCGGTGGGTTCCAGGGAGCCACCCATGCTGTCGGTCCACACGGAGTTGTAACTACATGTGTCCACTTCTAAAGAACCCCAGTCTGACTGGGGCATGCAGTGTGGGCCGAAGCCCACCTGCATTAAACATGACATTACCTCAGCTGTGATGGGCAATGCTATGGGATATATTTATGTGCCGCCGGTGGCTTCCTGGCACCCACCCATGCTGTCGGTCCACAGGGACTTCACAATAGGGAGTTGTACCTGCCTGTGTCTATGAATTAAAAACCCCGGTCAGGTTGGGGCATTTAATCTGACGTTAGCTCTGCTGTCCAGGGCACTGCAATGGGATACATTTATGTACAGCCGGTGGGTTCCAGGGAGCCACCCATGCTGTGGGTGCACACGGAATTCCCATTGCGGAGTTGGGGATTCCCAGTTGTACCTGCCTGTGACTATTTATAAAAAACCGCGGTCTGACTGGGGCATGCAGACACCTTGACAGAATGAATAGTGTGTGGCACATAGGTTCCCCATTGCTATGCCCACGTGTGCAGCTCCTGATGGCGGTGGCACAGGATTATATTTCTCATTGCTTCTGTACAGCATTGTGGGCTATCGCCCCGCCCCTTTTAAAGAGGGTCGCTGCCTAGCCGTGCCAACCCTCTGCAGTGTGTGCCTGCGGTTCCTCCTCATGGCAGACTCACTTATAAATAGACATGAGGGTGGTGTGGCATGAGGGCAGCTGAAGGCTGCGCAGGGACACTTTTGTGTGCGCTGTGGACACTGGGTCGTGCGGGGGGGTTGGGCAGCATGTAACCCAGGAGAAGTGGCAGCGGAGTGCCATACAGGCAGTGATTGTGCTTTGTTGGAGGTAGTGTGGTGCTTAGCTAAGGTATCCATTGCTAATGAGGGCTTTTCAGAAGTAAAAGTTGTTGGGAGGGGGGGGGGCCCACTCTTGCCGGTATTGTGGCCTAATAGTGGGACCTGTGAACTTGAGATGCAGCCCAACATGTAGCCCCTCGCCTGCCCTATCCGTTTCTGTGTCGTTCCCATCACTTTCTTGAATTACCCTGATTTTCACAAATGGAAACCTTAGCGAGCATCGGCGATATACAAAAATGCTCGGGTCGCCCATTGACTTCAATGGGGTTCGTTACTCAAAACGAACCCTCGAGCATCGCGATAATTTCGTCCCGAGTAACGAGCACCCGAGCATTTTGGTGCTCGCTCATCTCTAATCATCACCCAATTATTATAATCAATATTATCAAAATACATTTCCAAAATAATACGAAACTCAGAAATTAACAAGCAGAAACTAACTAAACCTCTTCGTGTCTCGTCTTCCGGCCGCGCTCACACAACCGTATGTGTAAAAACCTGCGTGAGTCACGCAGGGTTTCACCGCTGTGCAGCCAGTGGTGAGCCGGCCTTTCGCTGCGTATGACAGCAATATTGTACTGCACATAACAGAGTATCTCACTCACGTATCTCACTCACGTATCTCACTCACGTATCTCACTGACGTATCTCACTCACGTATCTCACTCACATATCTCACTCACGTATCTCACTCACGTATCTCACTCACGCAGTCATGCACAGCCTTCCTGTTTTTTCTTTTGTGTAAATGTCCTGCGCTGTCACTCTGCCACAGAGCGTATAAACGCTGTCCATATACAATGTATTTGCATATGGGCGACATTGATTATGCAACAATAGAGAACAAATGGGCTCTCACACGCAATACATGGCAAAATGGAGGATGCTGCCTTCTTTTTTCACTCGTGAGTTACGTAATGTATACTCACAAATGTGAGTGAAACAGAGTTAGGCGATGTATCTGATTGCCTGTGAACTATCAAATATCGCACGCACATACATCACGCGTAATATCTATTAAACCTACGGTCGTATGAGCTCGGCCTTATTCAGACTCCCTCAGACTTACTTGCCATCTTGGGATTCATGTCTGAGCGAACCCGCGAAAGTTCTGCTCATGTGTGGGGGATTGTGCTGGCTGGGCGTGTGGCACCAGTCAGCCAATCACTCCAGGTCAGTACACATAAGAGCTGTCTACCCAGGTGTGGGTGTGGTCAGCTGCCTTTCCAGGTGTGGGTGTGGTCAGCTGTCTTCCCAGCTGTGGGTCTGGTCAGCTGTCTACCCAGGTGTGGGTGTGGTCAGCTGTCTTCCCAGGTGTGGGTGTGGTCAACTTTCTTTGTTCTCATTCTCTCTCTGTTCCTCATGGCTGCAAGAAAGGTTTGTGTTTTGGTTTTTGTTTGGTTATGTTGCTGGACTCCTGGTTAGTGTAGGGACTAGCCATATTCGCGGGAGCCGAGATCTGACATGGCCTGCTAGCTTCCATATTTTGGCCAAAATGTCAACAAATACCTGGCATTTATAGCATTAACATCTGCTACTAGTGTTTCCATATTGGCTGCTGTGTGGTGTGATTATGGCTCTTTGTGTCTTCTTATCCTGTCCAATTGTCCCTGTCCATGGTGACATGTGTATGCGGCCCAGCCTGGGTGCATGGGTTCCTAGGGGCAGCAAGGGCCCAGATCCGAAGACTGCTGGACCATTCTTTATTGGGGCAAATAGCCCCCCTCTGGTAGGTTCCTGGTCATCTTCCTTTGTAGAAGATAGGTAGAGGTGTTAATTGGTGGTTGTTTCACTTGGTGTTCCCTATCCTTGGTAACGTTCGTGTAGGCCTGGTGCTTACTTGCCCACACGAACAAAACAAAAACTAAACCTAGCTCCAGACCCCGGCTTGGTCAGTCCCTGAGGGCCAGTGGTTTTTAAAAGCAGGAGACCAAGGCCCTCTTGTCAGCCTGTCCCACAAGGTCCCGACATCCTCAGCTCCAAAGCCCCAGCCTGTAGATAACCTTCAGAACCAGAGCAACATAGACTAGGAAATGACTATGGATTGTACAAAGGTCTTTCACCTGCCCTTCTGTTTCCCTTTCCTGGAAGAATGGCTGAAACCATGCCTAAGAAAAAACTACCCACAAAGGAG
Organism: Eleutherodactylus coqui; assembly: GCF_035609145.1. Taxonomy (NCBI): domain Eukaryota; kingdom Metazoa; phylum Chordata; class Amphibia; order Anura; family Eleutherodactylidae; genus Eleutherodactylus; species Eleutherodactylus coqui. The sequence goes on from NC_089842.1 coordinate 12,029,559, forward strand.
CCCTTCCTGGTTTCCAGAAATTTGCAATATTCACTTTAAGAAAGGTATTCACGAGGAATATCACAAGATTGAACATTCACGATCCCCCTAGTCTCCTCATACAATATGTAACTCTCACTTAGGTAGGTTTAGCCTATTTACTAGAGATGAGCGAACGCGTTCGTCCGAGCTTGATATTCGTGCGAATATTAGGGTGTTCGGGATGTTCGTTATTCGTAACGAACACCATGCGGTGTTCTGGTTACTTTCACTTACTTCCCTGAGACGTTTGCGCGCTTTTCTGGCCAATTGAAAGACAGGGAAGGCATTACAACTTCCCCCTGTGACGTTCAAGCCCTATACCACCCCCCTGCTGTGAGTGGCTGGGAAGATCAGGTGTTCGCCTAATATAAAAGTCGGCCCCTCCCGCGGCTCGCCTCAGATGCGGTGTGAGTTAGATGAGGGACAGTGCTGTTTGTACCGGAGCTGCTGTAGGGAAAGAATTGGTAGTTAGTGTAGGCTTCAAGACCCCCCAAAGGTCCTTATTAGGGCCACTGATAGCTGTGTGTTGGCTGCTGTTAGCAGTGGGATTTTTTTTTTCTCAAAATCGCCTCTGCAGACCGTTGCACCTGGCATTAGGGACAGAAGTGCTGCATAGGCAGGGAGAGTGTTAGGAGTGAGTGTAGCCTTCAAGAACCTCAACGGTCCTTTCTAGGGCCATATTTATCCGTGTGCAGTACTGTCCAGGCTGCTGTTGGCTGTGCTGCATTTTTTTTGGGCTTCTCAAAATCGCCTCTGCAGAGCATTCCACCCTCCATTGATACTGCAGGGAAAGAATTGTATAGGCAGGGCCACAACACAGTTATTATTCATAGAATATACGCAGTGCTGCCTGTTGGTGGGAAAAAACTGAAAAGAAATCTATTTGTCCAGCCTGTGTCCGTCCTTACGGGCGGTGGAGACGTGTGAGCTGCGTGAAATACATTGCTAAATCATACGCACCCAGCTACGCTTTACTGCTGGCTTCGCCATTTGCTTTCCTTAATTGGGAAAAAAAATACCTGCTCTCCAAGAGTTATAATAACTCTGCTACCCTCACGTTCTGTGACACATAAGCAGGGACACAGCACAGTTATTAAACTTCGCAGGTTCATTGAATATACGCAGTGCTGCCTGTTGGTGGGAAAAAACTGAAAAGAAATCTATTTGTCCAGCCTCTGTCCGTCCTAACGCCTGTGGAGACGTGTGAGCTGCGTGAAATACATTGCTAAATCATACGCACCCAGCTACGCTTTACTGCTGGCTTCGCCATTTGCTTTCCTTAATTGGGAAAAAAAATACCTGCTCTCCAAGAGTTATAATAACTCTGCTACCCTCACGTTCTGTGACACATAAGCAGGGACACAGCACAGTTATTAAACTTCGCAGGTTCATTGAATATACGCAGTGCTGCCTGTTGGTGGGAAAAAACTGAAAAGAAATCTATTTGTCCAGCCTCTGTCCGTCCTAACGCCTGTGGAGACGTGTGAGCTGCGTGAAATACATTGCTAAATCATACGCACCCAGCTACGCTTTACTGCTGGCTTCGCCATTTGCTTTCCTTAATTGGGAAAAAAAATACCTGCTCTCCAAGAGTTATAATAACTCTGCTACCCTCACGTTCTGTGACACATAAGCAGGGACACAGCACAGTTATTAAACTTCGCAGGTTCATTGAATATACGCAGTGCTGCCTGTTGGTGGGAAAAAACTGAAAAGAAATCTGTTTGTCCAGCCTCTGTCCGTCCTAACGCCTGTGGAGACGTGTGAGCTGCGTGAAATACATTGCTAAATCATACGCACCCAGCTACGCTTTACTGCTGGCTTCGCCATTTGCTTTCCTTAATTGGGAAAAAAAATACCTGCTCTCCAAGAGTTATAATAACTCTGCTACCCTCACGTTCTGTGACACATAAGCAGGGACACAGCACAGTTATTAAACTTCGCAGGTTCATTGAATATACGCAGTGCTGCCTGTTGGTGGGAAAAAACTGAAAAGAAATCTATTTGTCCAGCCTCTGTCCGTCCTAACGCCTGTGGAGACGTGTGAGCTGCGTGAAATACATTGCTAAATCATACGCACCCAGCTACGCTTTACTGCTGGCTTCGCCATTTGCTTTCCTTAATTGGGAAAAAAAATACCTGCTCTCCAAGAGTTATAATAACTCTGCTACCCTCACGTTCTGTGACACATAAGCAGGGACACAGCACAGTTATTAAACTTAGATAATTCATTCACTAGAGGCAGTGGGGCCTTTCGTTTTCCAAAAAGGGCAAAAATTATATTTGGCCTGCAGTCTTGCGCCAATTTATTTCCTGCCTGGGAAATCTAATCACTGGTAATACAGCATGCTGAGGGGTAGGGGTAAGCCTAGAGGACGTGGACGTGGACGTGGCCGAGGACGCGGAGGGCCAAGTGAGGGTGTGGGCACAGGCCAAGCTCCTGATCCAGGTGTGTCGCAGCTGTCTGCTGCGCGATTAGGAGAGAGGCACGTTTCTGGCGTCCCCACATTCATCGCCCAATTAATGGGTCCACGCGGGAGACGGTTATTAGAAAATGAGCAGTGTGAGCAGGTCCTGTCCTGGATGGCAGAAAGTGCTTCGAGCAACCTATCGTCTACCCGCAGTTCTGCGCCGTCCACTGCTGCCAATCCGAATCCTCTGTCTGCTGCTCCTCCTTCCTCCCAGCCTCCTCACTCCACTACAATGACACCTGCTCAGGAGCGGGAACACTCCCAGGAACTGTTCTCGGGCCCCTGCTCAGATTGGGCAGCAGCGGTTCCTCTCCCACCAGAGGAGTTTATAGTCACTGATGCCCAACCATTCGAAAGTTCCCGGGGTCCGGGGGATGAGGCTGGGGACTTCCGCCAACTGTCTCAACAACTTTCTGTGGGTGAGGAGGACGATGACGATCATACACAGTTGTCTTGCAGTGAGGTAGTAGTAAGGGCAGTAAGTCCGAGGGAGCAGCGCACAGAGGATTCGGAGGAAGAGCAGCAGGACGATGAGGTGACTGACCCCACCTGGTGTGCAACGCTTACTCAGGAGGACAGGTCTTCAGAGGGGGAGTCAAGGGCATCAGCAGGGCAGGTTGCAAGAGGCAGTGCGGTGGCCAGGGCCAGGGGTAGAGGCAGGGCCAGACCGAATAATCCACCAAGTGTTTCCCAAAGCGCCCCCTCGCGCCATGCCACCCTGCGGAGGCCGAGGTGCTCTAAGGTCTGGCAGTTTTTCACAGAGACGCCTGACGACCGACGAACAGTGGTGTGCAACCTTTGTCGCGCAAAGCTCAGCCGGGGAGCCAACACCAACAGCCTCACCACCACCACCATGCGCAGACATATGATGGCCAAGCACCCCGCAAGGTGGGACAAAGGCCGTTCACCGCCTCCGGTTTGCACCCCTGCCTCTCCCCCTGTGCCCCAACCTGCCACTGAGATGCAACCCCCCTCTCAGGACACAGGCACTACCGCCTCATGGCCTGCACCCACACCCTCATCTCCGCTGTCCTCGGCCCCATCCAGCAGTGTAGTTCAGCGCACCGTTCAGCCGTCGCTTGCGCAAGTGTTCGAGCGCAAGCGCAAGTACGCCGCCACGCACCCGCACGCTCAAACGTTAACCGTCCGCATAGCAAAATTCATCAGCCTTGAGATGCTGCCGTATAGGGTTGTGGAAACGGAGTCCTTCAAAAGTATCATGGAGGCGGCGGCCCCGCGCTACTCAGTTCCCAGTCGCCACTACTTTTCCCGATGTGCCGTCCCAGCCCTGCACGACCACGTCTCCCGCAACATTGTGCGCGCCCTCACCAACGCGGTTACTGCCACGGTCCACTTAACTACGGACACGTGGACAAGCACAGGCGGGCAGGGCCACTACATCTCCCTGACGGCACATTGGGTGAATTTAGTGGAGGCTGGGACAGAGTCAGAGCCTGGGACCGCTCACGTCCTACCCACCCCCAGAATTGCGGGCCCCAGCTCGGTGGTGGTATCTGCGGAGGTGTATGCTTCCTCCACTAAAGCACCCTCCTCCTCCTCCTCCTCCTCTGTCTCACAATCAAGATGTGTTAGCAGCAGCATGTCGCCAGCAGTCGGTGTCGCGCGGTGTGGCAGCACAGCGGTGGGCAAGCGTCAGCAGGCCGTGCTGAAACTACTCAGCTTAGGCGATAAGAGGCACACGGCCCACGAACTGCTGCAGGGTCTGACACAGCAGACCGACCGCTGGCTTGCGCCGCTGAGCCTCCAACCGGGCATGGTCGTGTGTGACAACGGCCGTAACCTGGTGGCGGCTCTGCAGCTCGGCAGCCTCACGCACGTGCCATGCCTGGCCCACGTCTTTAATTTGGTGGTTCAGCGCTTTCTGAAAAGCTGCCCACGCTTGTCAGACCTGCTCGTAAAGGCGCGCCGGCTCTGCGCACATTTCCGCAAGTCCCACACGGACGCTGCCACCCTGCGCACCCTGCAACATCACTTTAAGCTGCCAGTGCACCGACTGCTGTGCGACGTGCCCACACGGTGGAACTCTACGCTCCACATGTTGGCCAGGCTCTATGAACAGCGTAGAGCTATAGTCGAATACCAACTCCAACATGGGCGGCGCAGTGGGAGTCAGCCTCCTCAATTCCTTTCAGAAGAGTGGGCCTGGTTGGCAGACATCTGCCATGTCCTTGGTAATTTTGAGGAGTCTACCCAGGTGGTGAGCGGCGATGCTACAATCATTAGCGTCACCATTCCTCTGCTATGCATCTTGAGAAATTCCCTGCAAACCATAAAGGCAGCTGCTTTGCGCTCGGAAACGGGGGCGGGGGAAGACAGTATGCCGCTGGATAGTCAGGGCACCCTCCTGTCTATTTCTCAGCGCGTACAGGAGGAGGAGGAGGAGCATGAGGAGGATGAGGAGGAGGGGGAAGAGACAGCTTGGCCCGCTGCTGACGGTACACCGGCTGATTGCCTGTCATCCTTTCAGCGTGTATGGCCTGAGGAGGAGGAGGAGGAGGAGGAGGATCCTGAAAGTGATCTTCCTAGTGAAGACAGCCATGTGTTGCGTACAGGTACCCTGGCACACATGGCTGACTTCATGTTAGGATGCCTTTCTCGTGACCCTCGCGTTGCACGCATTCTGGCCACTACGGATTACTGGGTGTACACACTGCTCGATCCACGGTATAAGGAGAACCTGCCCACTCTGATTCCCGAAGAGGAAAGGGGTTCGAGAGTGTTGCTATACCACAGGACCCTTGCGGACAAGCTGATGGTAAAATTCCCAGCCGACAGCGCTAGTGGCAGAAGGCGCAGTTCCGAGGGCCATGTTGCAGGGGATGTGCGTAGATCGAGCAGCATGTACATCCCAGGCAGTGCAACAGTCTTTAAGGGCCTGGCCAGCTTTATGGCTCCCCACCAAGACTGTGTCACCGCTCCCCAGTCACGGCTGAGTCGGCGGGAGCACTGCAAAAGGATGGTGAGGGAGTACGTAGCGGATCGCACGACCATCCTTGGTGACGCCTCTGCCCCCTACAACTACTGGGTGTCGAAGCTGGACACGTGGCCTGAACTAGCCCTGTATGCCCTTGAGGTGCTTGCTTGTCCTGCGGCTAGCGTGTTGTCGGAGAGGGTGTTTAGTGCGGCTGGGGGAATCATCACCGATAAGCGTAGCCGCTTGTCAACCGACAGTGCCGACAGGCTAACACTCATCAAGATGAACAAAGGCTGGATTTCCCCAGACTTCTGTTCTCCACCAGCGGACAGCAGCGATACGTAAGCAATACGTAGGCTGCACCCGCGGATGGAAGCTACGTTCTCTCTCACCATCCAAAACGGGGACATTTCTGCTTCATCAATCTGTGTCTAATATTCCTCCTCCTCCTCCTCCTGCTCCTCCTCCTGAAACCTCACGTAATCACGCTGAACGGGCAATTTTTCTTAGGGCCACAAGGCTCAGTCAAATAATTTTTCAGAACAATTTTTATAAGTTTCAATGCGCTTAAAAGCATTGGAACTTTAACTTGAACCAATTTTTCGTTACACTGGGCTGCCTCCAGGCCTAGTTACCACTTAAGCCACATTAACCAAAGCGATTAATGGGTTTCACCTGCCCTCTTGGCTGGCCATGGCCAATTTTTGGGATGTACATTAGTACTGTTGATACAGCAATTTTTGTGGGCCCTCGCCTACAGTGTAATCAAATTAATTTTTAGCCCACCTGCATTACAGCTGACGTAACCTCAGCTGTGTTGGGCAATGCAATGGGATATTTCTATGTACCGCCGGTGGCTTCCTGGCACCCACCCAGGCAGTGGGTCCACAGGGAATTATAAATGCATCTGTTTCCACTTATAAAGAAACCCAGTCTGACTGGGGCATGCAGTGTGGGCCAAAGCCCACCTGCATTAAGCACGACATTACTACCTCAGCTGTGTTGGGCAATGCAATGGGATATTTTTATGTACCGCCGGTGGGTTCCAGGGAGCCACCCATGCTGTAGGTGCACACGGAGTTTTTAATACATCTGTACACTTCTAAAGAACCCCAGTCTGACTGGGGCATGCAGTGTGGGCCGAAGCCCACCTGTATTACGCACGACATTACTACCTCAGCTGTGTTGGGCAATGCAATGGGATATTTCTATGTACCGCCGGTGGCTTCCTGGCACCCACCCAGGCAGTGGGTCCACAGGGAATTATAAATGCATCTGTTTCCACTTATAAAGAAACCCAGTCTGACTGGGGCATGCAGTGTGGGCCGAAACCCACCTGCATTAACCCTTTCCAGTCCACTGTGTGACCTGTGAAGACATTAGGGTTTAAGGCTGTACAGCTCCGTTGTTGGTAGACGTCCGTCGGGGTTCTCTTACTGTATATTGCCAGCCTCTCTGCTGTCGGAGCCTATCCTACGTGTCAGCTCATGCAGTACTGGCTTTAGCCAGCATATAGCGCCGTTGTATAACGGCAGAAAAAGAGTAAGCCCCCTAGGAAAACCATATACAAATTGGATTGGAAAGGGTTAAGCACAACATTACTACCTCAGCTGTGTTGGGCAATGCAATGGGATATTTCTATGTACCGCCGGTGGCTTCCTGGCACCCACCCATGCTGTAGGTGCACACGGAGTTTTTACTACATCTGTACACTTATAAAGAACCCCAGTCAGACTGGGGCATGCAGTGTGGGCCGAAGCCCACCTGCATTAAGCACGACATTACTACCTCAGCTGTGTTGGGCAATGCAATGGGATATTTCTGTGTACCGCCGGTGGGTTCCAGGGAGCCACCCATGCTGTGGGTCGACAGGGACTTCACAATAGGGAGTTGTACCTGCCTGTGTCTATGAATTAAAAAGCCCGGTCTGACTGGGGCATGCAGACACCTTGACAGAATGAATAGTGTGTGGCACATAGGTTCCCCATTGCTATGCCCACGTGTGCAGCTCCTGATGGCAGTGGCACAGGATTCTATTTCTCATTGCTTCTGTACAGCATTGTGGGCTATCGCTCCGCCACTTTTAAAGAGGGTCGCTGCCTAGCCGTGCCAACCCTCTGCAGTGTGTGCCTGCGGTTCCTCCTCATGGCAGACGCACTTCTAAATAGACATGAGTGTGGCGTGGCATGAGGGCAGCTGAAGGCTGCGCAGGGGCACTTTGGTGTGCTCTGTGGGGGGGAGGGGGGGCGGTTGGTCAGCATGTAAGCCAGGAGAAGTGGCAGCGGAGTGTCATGCAGGCAGTGATTGTGCTTTGTTGTAGCTAGTGTGGTGCTTAGCAAAGGTATGCCATGCTAATGAGGGCTTTTCAGAAGTAAAAGTTGTTGGGAGGGGGGGGGGCCCACTCTTGCCGGTATTGTGGCTTAATAGTGGGACCTGTGAACTTGAGATGCAGCCCAACATGTAGCCCCTCGCCTGCCCTATCCGTCACTGTGTCATTCCCATCACTTTCCTGAATTGCCCAGATTTTCACACATGAAAACCTTAGCGAGCATCGGCGAAATACAAAAATGTTCTGGTCGCCCATTGACTTCAATGGGGTTCGTTGTTCGAAACGAACCCTCGAGCATCACGGGAAGTTCGTTACGAATAACGAACACCCGAACATTTTGGTGTTCGCTCATCTCTACTATTTACCAATAACAGCTGGAAGAACAGGTTATAGACCCGTGTCCAGAGAGGCCCTGGCAAGTCACACACACTGCCCAGGTAGATGAATAAAGGAAGTAGGGGCTTTTTAATGAGGCTAACCCTTTTTTATTAGGAACAAAGACCATCCCTTCCATTGGTCAACCTTCTGGCTAGCATCTTTCAGTCTACCTTCCCAAATTTGTGTGGAATAAGCACCTTGACCAAAATGGATGCTTAAAACTTTTGCAGATTCATTAAGTTCTGGAGGCGTCTCCGGGATACAGAAATTAGAATTTTCTCCTCCCAGCCGAAGACTTTCACACTTATCCCAGTTGATTTAAGATTCAGAAGCCTCTAAATAGCTATCTACCTCCAATAATATTCATCCCACCTTCTCTTGTGAAGGGACAAAGACAGTGACATCATCAGCATAAGCCAACACCTCAAGGCAGACCCTAACCCTGCCAAGCCCATTCCAACTCTCATCAATGGTTCATGATCTACCCTTCTCAAAAAGGCGTCAATCGCAAACACATATAGCAAAGGACTCAAGGGACATCCCTGGAGAACACCGCAATGGGGCGCCCGATCCAACTGTTCACCAGCTGGAAACTCTCAGCCTCCACATAGAAGATCTTTCGTCAATCTACAAGATTCCCTGATAGACCATATCTCAGAAGGACTGACCAGAGGTACTCATAATTAACCCAAAAACCTTTGCCTGTTCCAAGGACAGCAAAAGCCCCTTTCAGTTAGCCACCCTGCCCTACTCCACAGCCTCCCGGACACTCAGTATGCTGGAATGCTTCGGCCTGGAACAGAACAATGTTGAGCCCTTGAAAGCAGCCCGACGCAAACTGCCCCAATCTGTTGAAAGGTATCTTAGCCAGAATCTTCCAGTTCATATTGATAAATGATGTAGAACACCAATTCTCAATCTGGGATGGATGCTTACCCTTTGAAAGAATTATCAGAACTGACCTCCTCATTGACCTATGCACATTGCCCAAATAGAGACATTCATTAAACTCCTCAGTCAGCAGGGAAGCCAATTGCTCCTTAAAGGTCTTGTAAAACTTGGATATTAATCTACCCAGACCTGACATTTTCTTGAGCCTAAACCCATCAAACGCCAGTCTTACTTCCTATTCTCTGATAGGTTCCACCAAAACATCAAATGATGCGTTCATCCTCTCCTTCGCAAGACAAGGGTACTCCTGGAAAGCTGGAGCCGTTATCAAATTTCCTGGATAGGGAGAGTTAATGCTTTAAAGATGTAATTTCTCCCTAAACTACTATATTATTTTAGAGCAATCCCGATCTGGGTAACCGGATATCTACTGAAGACGCTTCAACAGATGTCCCTCCAATTTATATAGACACAGACGAAGGGGAGGTCTGGGGGTTCCTGACTATTCAAAATATTACCAGGCTGCTAGGGTGGCTCAATTAGCTCTCTTACACTCCTCCTGTAACACCCCTCTTTGGGTGTCCTTAGAAACAACTGAAATACACCCCCTCACGACAGACTCCATCTTATGGATCCCACCCAAACACAGGCCCCTAATCAGCAACCCCATTATCAATCACTCCCTCCATATCTGGGACTCTATGAAGTACTCAAGGAAACTGCTATCTCCCCATTTACCTCTTGCGCCACTTCTGCGTAACCCTATGTTTCTGCCAGGAATGAAATCGCCCCAGTCTTTCGTGAATTGGACAAAATCAGGCCTTGTTAAACTATATCATATACTTTCAATAAATGGACCCACTCCTTTTCATGCGCTACAGAAAAAGATTTAACTTACTACCCTCAGAACCTGCAGCTAAAACATTTTATATCCTCCCTCCTCAAGAACATAAGCTCTCCATTGACCCTAACTCCATTTGAGAGACACCGTTACAAAAACCCGCACGCAAGAGGCCTCATTTCGCAGATTTACTCGGACTTGGTGCATTCCTCCTTTCGAGCACAATTACCATACGTAGTCTGCTGGGAAAGGGACCTCGGCAAAACTCTCTCTGAAGAAGACTGGGCTCAGATTTCGGAGTCTACTAACAGTAGTACCAGAAATATACTAATGTTGGAAACCTCTTTTTAAGTCCTGCTCCACTGGTACTTAACCCCAGATCGCGTAGCCCATGCTATTCCCGGGCGTTCTCCCAACTGTTTCCGTGGATGTTCAGCCTCAGGAGACATGCTCCATATCTGGTGGACCTGCCCTCGGGTAAAGAGGCTCTGGCTCCGAGTCTACTCTTTAATATATTCAGTTACAGGCCATAACATCCACAAGGACCCTTGGGAAGCACTTTTAAATAAACACATAAATAATATCCCCCCTGACTCTAGGAAGTAATCTCCTTCTTTTTCCTGGCCACGAAGAACGTAATTGCCCATTCGTGGCGCAAAGCTTTTCTGGACTTTACAGAAGTCAAGCGCAGGTTAGACTGGTATCTAATAAACGAAAAATTGACCTCCATTCTTGCTGACAAACACGAGAAATTTTTAAAAATATGGTCCCCATGGCTAGATTACTCCTGTCCCTCGCAAAATAATAGATTCCTAACCTGCCTGTAAAAAGTAGTGAATAGCAACAATACATGCCTACCCAATTATAATTCTATAAACCCGGACTGTCTCCGGCAGCGTCCACCCCATGGGAAATTCTCCACCTGTCTCAGAACCCCCCCCCCCCCCCCTCACCTATCCTCCCTATTCCTCATTTTTCCCCTCTAAAACCAAGTTAGGCCCTGGCCAGGCCAGCCATATTTTGTTCCTTTTACGTAACAGTCCAGATACAAGATTGGGCCGGGATACAACAAGAGAGGACTATTTTATAAGTTTCTAGATATGTATCCTCTCCCCCCCAATCCATAGCTTTGCAAACTGTGCTTGTTATATACTAATGTGACTGTTACACTTTTCAGTTAAATATTCATTGCATTGCTGTAAATTTTGAAAACCTCAAATAAAACCACAGTAATAAAAAAAACAAATGATGCGTTCACTTCCCCTTCAAGGATGGTTTCAGCCAGGAAAGCCAACACCCTGTCGCGATCCAGATCCCTCCATGCCAAAAGTTGTAAAGGGATCTGACGACCTCTAAAATCCCAGAACTGAACCTCTTCAGTGATCCTGTACTATCAACCAGTCCTGTCACTAACCTGCTATTCACTAACATCTTACAGTTTCTGTAAGGGTCGGGTGAGCAGAATTTCCCAAAATCCCTCTCAAAAAACCAAAGACACGTGCCTATTGTACTGACAAGTTTTAGCAAAGCCTTCACTCTGGAGATTTCCCCACGGCTGCCCACAGATAAGACAAGCTGCTCAACTTTCCTTCTTAGACACTCATACAGATGATACTGAGTGAGGCTTCTGAGGTTTGAGAGCTAGCGAAAATACTTTGCAACTTGTTTCTTAACCCCTTAGTGACTAAGCCTGTTTGCGCCTTAATGACGGAGCCAAATTTTGGAAATCTGACATGCGTCGTTCAACGTAGCTTAACTCCGTAAAGGTTTTGCATATCCAAGTGATTCTGACATTGTTTTTTTTGCCACATGTTGTATTTCATTTTGGTTGTAAAAAGAGACCGATATAATTTGTGTATATTTATTAAAAGTACCAATATTTGAAACATTTTGAAAAAATTGTCAATTTTTCACATTTTCAACTGTAATATCTCAAATATGTCCAAACATACTGTACACATTTTTGATAAGATATATATTTCCATCTGTTTACTTTATTCTGAATGCACACTTAAAAAACTTTTGTGTTTTTTTTTAACCATTTATAGGACGTACAAATTTAACATTACTTTTCAGCATTTTGAGGAACACTTTGTTTTCCTGCACCAAGCCAAATTTGCAAAGGCTCATGAGTGTCAGAATAATAGATACCCCCCCAAATGACATCATTTTAAAAACTACACCCCTTAATGTATTCACTGAGGGGTGTCATGAGTATTTTGACCCCACCAGTTTTTTTAGGAATTAATTCAATTTAGAGGAGAAAAAATAAAATGTCATACTTTTGCAAATATGTCATTTTAAAGACATATTTTTTCCTATAGTGCCCCTGAAAATGAGGATTTACACCCCAAAATGGATACCCCCGTTTCTCCCGTGTTCAGAAACATACCCATTGTGGCCCTAATCTTATGTCTGGATGCACAACGGGGCCTAAAATGAAAGGAGTAGTCGGTGGTTTTCAGAACATAAATTTTCCTTGAAGGCGTTTTAGGCCCCATAGCACTTTTGTAGAGCTCTTGAGCGGCCAAAACCAAAGATAAGCCCCACAAGTGACCCCATTTTGAAAACTAGACCCCTTACCAAATTTATCTAGGGGTGTACTGCCCATTTTGACCCCACAGTTTTTGAACGAATTCAAGCAAAGCAAAGGGAAAAAATGTGATTTTCGTTTTTCTGGCAATTCTGTCGTTTTAAAAACTGCTTTTTTTGTACAGCGTACAAATGAATGAAGACTTGCACCCCAATATGGATACCCCTGTTTGTCCTGTGTTCAGAGACATACCCATTGTGGCCCTAATCTTATGTGTGGATGCACAACGGGGCCCAAAATGAAAGTAGTCGGTGGCTTTCAGAACAGAAATTTAGCATGAAGGTGATTTAGGCCCCATTGCCCACTTCTAGAGCCCTTGAGCGTCCAAAACGACAGAGAACCCCAACAAATGACCCCATTTTGAAAACTAGACCCCTTAACGAATTTATCTAGGGGTGTACTGTGTATTTTTACCCTACAATTTTTGAATAAATCTAAGCAAAGCAGTAGGGAAAAAATTACAATGTTCATTTTTTTGGCAGTTGTATCAATTTAAAAACAGTTTTTTTTGTACAGCACACATAGGAATTAAGACTTTCACCCCAAAATGGATACCCCTGTTTGTCCCGTGTTCAGAACCATACCCCTTGTGGCCCTAATCTACTTAAAGGACACATGGCTAGGCCTATAATGGAAGGAGCACCCGTTGGATTTCAGGGTACAACGGAATAAATTCCAATCCCCATTGCCCACTTGTAGAGCCATTGAGCGTCCAAAACGATAAAGAACTCCCACAAATGACCCCATTTTAAAAACTAGACCCCTTAATGAATTCATCTAGGGGTGTACTGCATATTTTGACCCCACAGTATTTGAATAAATCTAAGCAAAGCAGAAGGAAAAAATTACGATTTTCATTTTTTTGGCAATTTTGTCAATTTAAAAACTGTTTTTTTGTACAGTGTACATAGGAATGAAGACGTTCACCCCAAAATGGATATACCCATTTGTCCCGTGTTCAAAAACATACCCCTTGTGGCCCTAATCTACTTAAAGGACACATGGCATGGCCTGTAATGCAGGGAACACCCGTTGGATTGCAGGGCACAACTGAATAAATCCCAAGCCCCATTGTTCATTTGTACGGAATAAAAATTGACTCCCTAAAAATATCCCCCCCGCGCCCTTTTCAGCGTTCCCCAAATCTTAGATAAAAGTAATAATGTGAACTGTGGTATTTCCGAAGACAGGGGTAATTACGGAGGCTGGTTGGGATGGATACATGGGGCAATAAAACTGTGTATCCCCCCTCTTCTCATGCTTTTTGGGGGTATTTCGTGACCTCAGTAGCAGTTATAGGGTGTAAAAAGTGGCGCTCTGTGAGTCTTCGTAAGCTTGCTCAGGTGCGGCGGTCTCACACAGAAGACGCTCAACAAGCTGCTCCTGGAACTGCAGGAAGGCGAACGTTCCCGGGGCTTCTTGTAAATTACGGATTACAGGTAGCGGTCTGAATAACCCCGGGCTCACACGGTCATAGGTGGAATCCGCTTGCGGAGGCCCACAGCGGATCCCAGCTGTGAGCCGGCCGTGGCGCTGCATATGGCCACGTAATGTACTGCACATAACTGCGTACTCACACAGGCGGTCATTCGCAGTACAATTTTTTTTTTGGTTTGTATTTCCCACACCGTCGCTTAGCGATGAAGCGGATACCTGCAGCCCGTATACAACGTAGTTGCGTATGGGCTGCGGGTATATCCGTGACCATGGAGCACAATGGGCTCTATGCTGCGGATATCCGCGGTAAAATAGAATCTTCTGCGTTCTCTTTTCTGCGAGTGGATTACACAATTCCAGCCCGCTAATGTGGACGGAATTGTGTAATCCAATGCGATTGATCTGCGTATTACCGCGGATCAGACGCATGCGGAATCCGTAATTCCTATCCGGTCATGTGAGGCCGACCTAAGGTAGATCGCTACCTTTTTATTACGTGACCGGGGACCGCTCAACGAGGCCACCCATCACTGCTCCAGGCTCTCGGTGACCGTTGGTCGCTGGGAGCAAGGAGATTTTAAGTTTCCTGGGCTCCCCGCCTCCTGCGCATGTGTCCGGTGTTTTGCCGGCAGTCGCATGTGCAGAATCCGGGAAAGTTCACAGAGGAAGAACGCGTTGGGGTGCAAATACGGAGGCCTCCGTTAAAAAGTTTCATCTCCTCTCACCGATCGCATCGGTGAGGGGAGATGAACCTTCACCTTTTTTTTACTTTTACGTGATCGCCATTATCCATTGGATAACGGCGAACACGTGATCAGGAACCGCTCACCATGGCCCCCCGTGAAATCGCCAGGCTCTCGGCTAAGTTTTGTAGCCAGGAGCAGGGAGATTTTAAATTACCCTGGCAATCCACGACTTTTGCGCATGCGCCTGCCATTGCGGCGACGGGCTCGTGCACAGAAGCTGGGGTAAGGTCCGCGGATGATCCGTGAGGGGAGATGAAACGCAAGCTTTTTTAACTTTTTTAAAACTTTTTAAAACTTTTTTTTTACTTTTACACTTTTTTTTTAACTTTTTACACTTTTTTTTTCACTTTTTACACTTTTTTTCAACTTTACATGATCACTGCCATCCATTGGATAACAGTGATCATGTTCCCGGTATAATCTCTCTGCTCCTGGCTACACATGGCAGCCAGGAGCAGAGGGATTTTAAATTTGTCAATCATCGGGCGCGCATGCGCAGACGGGGTCCTGGGACAGCGGGACATCGGGGCAGACCGAGGGGAGTATTTTCACCTCCCCTCATGGATCCGATCCATGAGGGGAGGTGAAACTGACCCTTTTTTAAAAACTTTTGCAACTTTTTCACGATCGCCGCTATCCAATGGATAGCGGCGATCGCGTGCCCGGGGACCACTCACAACAGTCCCCGGTAACACCTCCTGGTTCCCGGCTACCTTCAGGAGCCGGGAGCCAGGAGATTTCAAATTTGCCGGGGGCTCCCGGGCTTCTGTGAATGCGCGTGACGTTATCATCTGGCGCACATGTGCAGAAGGCCGGCGGCGGGTCCGTGAGGACCCGATCTTCGGGGGACACCGCGGACAAGCCGGGTGAGTATTTTCAGCTGCCCTGATGGATCCGATCCATCAGGGCAGCTGAATATCTAACTTTTTTGACAGTTTTATTTACTTTATTGCGATTGGCGCTATCCATTGGATAGCGCCGATCGCAATGCCGGGGGGGACTGCCTGCATCCTGGGATGACAGCTCCATGCTGTTGGCTACCTGCGGGCACCGACAGCATGGAGCTGTCACGTCCTCAGGCAAGTGGGCATTAATCCTAAGAGGACGTATAAAACTACGTCCTCTAGGATTAAAGCCCACTTTCTGAGGATGTAGTTTCCCGATGGGGCAGACGTTAAGGGGTTAAACATCTCTCACCACTCTGACTTAGGCCTCATGTCCACGGGCATGCACGGTTTCCATGTATGGAATCCCGCAGCGGTTTCCACCCGTGCCTGCAGCCATGAGGACAAAAATTACATTTACTCACCTGTCCAGACGCTGCGGGGCTATCCTCCGTCGATAATTAGATAGATGCAATCCTATGCAGACAGCCGTGATTTGACCGCGTGAAAACTTGCGCGGTAAACATGTCACGGCATGTCCTATTTCTGTGCGAGCCTCGCAGAGGCCCGCACAGAAACATCATGGCTGACACGCCGGCTCTGCTCTGCGCATATGCTCATAGCAGACTGGAGGAGACGCCGGGAGGAGGTGAGCCGCGGTGGTCACTGCAGGGGCACAGTTCGCATCCCGCTGAATTCTCGCAGCGTGATCCGACCCAGCAGTTTGCAGGAGGCCTTAGTGGACGTCTTATTTCCATTTCTTCCAAGCGTCCCGATTTGAGCTTTCACAAACTCCTCTCCCATCTGAGTAGTCTTGGAAACATTCAAAGAAAACAAAATCATACAATGGTTGGAGAATTCCACATCCATCACTGAGACCAGTGAGGAGACGGCTTCCTCTGTCAAATAAAGCCTATCTATTCTAGACCTACTATTAACTCGATAATAAGTGAACCCTGTGCAACCCCGGGTGTGCCAAATCTGGACTCTCTGTGACCTCCTCCCCTATCACAGGGCCTTGTGACATTATTAAAATCCCTGCCAAAGATTACCAGCCAACTTGTGAAAAGAAAGGGCTTAATCCTTATGAAGAGGTCTTTCCTTTTGCTCTTGGTTTGAGGACCATGAATAATTATGAGACACGGCTCTTGACCTCTTATAAGGATTTCTAGGACCAAGCATCTCCCCATTTCCACCTCAATAACCCATCTGCATTCTACCGCTGCGATTTTAAAAAGGACCACCACCCTGCTATATGGCTCCGCCACAAAAGACCAATAAGAAGGCCCTCGCCTCCACTCCTTTCTAACTTTATGGATGCAAGCCAAATCATTCAGCCTTGTCTCCTGAAGAAAAAAAAAACAGCTTGAACTCGGCAAATAAAATCAAAGGCCATAAAGTGAGCCGTATCTGACTTAATGCTGGCAACATAAATGCTTGTCAGCGTCAACAGGATGAGTGCCACCATCATAGGTGATCAAGTTGGACGACCTTCTTTTTCCCACCACCGTCTTCCCCATCAGAACCCCTGTCACCTCTTTTCAAACAAGTGTACATATCCATTTTCTCTTTGTTCTTGTTCTAGGCCTTCCACCTTCGCAGGGGGCATTGTATTCCCAGGAGGAAGGGGAACTACGTCCCCTACATCCTTACCCTTGGTACCTCAGTTCCTCATCCCCCTCTTCCTCAGAAAAAGGTTCAGAGTTACCTTCTAGAGTCTGAAACCGATTTGAAAGGCCATTTTGGCCCTTTTTCAACACCTGGCCTGGAGAGGAGATTTGCCATTCCCGTTAAGTTTTTCCATACATACACCCTTTTTGTGTTTTTCCTACAACCACATCCCATCGTCCTCATGGATACTATCTTCTCTATAACAACCTGACAAGCATGTGGTCTCCTCCTCTAGTCTCTTGAGCTCCTCCTCCAGTTCGCCATTTCTTGTGTTCTCAGTGGCAGGTTGTCCCTCAGAAGCAGGGGTCATCTAACCAGACTCCCCCTTACTTGCCTTCTTACGGGATTCTAAACTTCTTAGTTTTGCAGCTGATCTCTCCTTCCTGCTTACGATCCCTGAGCCCTCAGCCCCCATTTGCTCCCTCTCCAGCAGAGTAATCCCCAGCTTGTGGAACCCCAGCCGGGTTTGAAACCATGTTAGCATGCGAACAAAGGCAGCGACTTAAATCCCCGCCATACGGCCCCTCACTATGAGATCGCAGGGAGCCGTGTGGGTGTCATGGCAGCTGGGGGCCTTCTGAAAGGCCCCAGGGCTGTCTTAGCAGACTGCCTATCAAGCCATCCCTAAAATAAAAAACACCAGAAATGCACTTTTTTGGTCACCCTGTCTCCCAGAAAAAAAATGCAATAAAAAGCTATCAACGAGTCATATGTATTCCAAAATGGTAGCAACGTAAACTACAGGATGTCTTACAAAAAATGAGCCCTCTTGCAACTATTTCAATAGAAAAATAAAAACGTCATTTCTCGCAGAATATGGCGGCAGAAAATAATTTCAAAAACATTAAATGTCTTTGAAAAAAATAAAAGTACTACAGCAAAAAATAACCTATACAAGTTTGGTATCGTAGCAATCGTACTGACCCATAGAATAAAGCTATCATGTCATTTTTGTTGCAGTTTGTGCGCCGTAGAAACAAGATGCACTGAAAGATGGTGGAATGTCTTTTTTTTTTTCATTTTACTCCACTTTGAATTTTTTAAATGTTTTTCAGTACATTATATGGTACATTAAATAGTATAATTGAAAAATACAACTCGTCCCGCAAAAAACAAGCCCTCATACAGCTACATTGATAGATAAATAAAGAAGTTACGATTTTTAAAAAGGGGGGAGGAAAAAACGAAAATGGGGGGAAAAAAAGGGCCGTGTCCTTAAGGGGTTAAAGGAGTACTCCAACAATAGTGTAACTGCGCCTATGGTACAAGGCTACATCTTCAACTAGGTCCTGTAGTTCCCCTTTGCAATTCCTTTAGAAGAAACCTGAATAGGAGACCTGCCTGTAAGTCACATGCTTTTTCCCAGGAAGCATTGGTCAAAAGATCCCGCCGACCAGCTGGACCTTTACAAGGAGAGCCCTGCCTTCACAAACTCAAATGGCTTATACCGTGAGGGCGGACATGTTGGTGGTGACCGGAGTTCACATTCCTAGACATATGATAATGTACAATGCCAACATCGTCATCTAACCATCATGTCGCCATGTTTCTTCATGTGCATCATTTTGTCCACAGTATTCTGAGCCGGTGGATCACACATTGCAGCTGAACCAGCGGTACAGTCAACTGAACTCGGCACACAGTTTCAGAACTCTGCAACATAGTTTCAAATACTTTGAGGACGCAAGCTGTAGAACTGACAGTTTCTGAAATTTTGACAAAATTGTCTCGGTTTGCTGGCCCTTGCAGAATCAAGTACAGTCTCTTCAGCCATGCAGCAGTCTCTTTGTATAATCACAGTCTCTTTACCTATACTCTGAAGCTTATTGTAATTACACAGTTGCGGCGACCCTGAGCAGGAGGCCTGCCCCGATGGGGGCGACCACAGGGAAACAAGATGGAATATCTCTCCCATCAACGGCGCCACTTGGCCTAGCTCAGTTGCTCGAAGTACATAAACGTAGTATTAAAGAATCTGAATGTCACGTGACACCAGCACCTCTTTTAGGCCGCTAGTCACACGGTGCGAAATAAACAGTCCACAGTTCAATAATGAGTTTTCCTGGAACTCAACTGGAGGTGCACGGTAAATTGTGCAGACATAACAATCGTCTTCACAGATATTCATTTCTCTTCTACACCTTAAATATTACTGACTTTCTAGAAGATACTCTTCCCTCTGGACTCTAGACATCCTCAGGCCCAGTTATCTGATAGACCGTCTGTGGGGTCTGCACTCCAGACTCATTAATAACAATCACTCAAGTTTTCTATTTGGTTCTCAGGGTTCTTAAGTTGATTCCCTTCCTTTTGTAGTGGCAGGAGACCTGTTACTCTACGCCTAGCTCAGCTCAGGAGCGTCCACCACCTCCGACTACATTTTCTCAACTCTTCTCTCTCTACAACTCACCCCCTTAACCGCCTGAGCCTTTCAATCACGTCACTCACACAGTTAAATGGACACACACACAGGACTCATCCACAACAGTCAGTCACATACATCCACACCACACCTTCGGGCCAATCCACAGTCTCTTATCACACCTGTGCGACTCTGGGGACACTCACAGTCTTTTGGTGTACGGCTCTCTCTCTGACTAGTATTTAGTAGTAATTATTAGGAAATTATAGTACCAGTATTTCACTGATAATAAAACCTACCACGATAATAAGTCCTACCTTGATTTTCAGGCGAACTGGGGCTTGAAATGTAAGCCCACCCCTCCGCCCAAAATAAGCCCTAGCTACACTACGTGAAAAAAATAAAAGCAATACTCACCTAGTAGATGGCATTCGCATCCCTCGCTCTGGGACTCATTCAATGAATGGCTGTGATTGGGTAATCGAGCACCAGCTCTGACTGGCTGACGTGGTGTTCGATGAACCAATCAGAGCAATTGGTTGCTGGAGGCTGGGTATTCAAGCCTTGCTACCAGGAAGAAATGCTCTGTAGGCATTCAGGAGTACACGGAAGCCTGCAGCAGTGCCGGAGACCAGTGTAATGGTCTCGAACGCTGTCTACTATCGTGTTTTCCCGAAAATAAGACACTGTTTCCCCGAAAACATGATAGGTCTTACTATCAGGGTAGGACCTATTTTCGGGGAAACACGGTAGGTGAGTATTATAAGACATCCCCCCGAAAATACAACATAATGCCTCTTTCAGGGCAAAAATTATTATAAGACAGTGTCTTATTTTCGGGGAAACATGGTACATCCATTATGATCCCCACACATCACACACAGCTCTACTACATCCATCTTGATTCCCAAACATTACGCACACAGCACTTTACACACACAGCTCTGCTACAATGTACATCCATTAAGATTTCCACACACACAGCTCTACTACATCCATCTTGATTCCCACACATTACACACAGTCCTACTACATGCATGCTAACCCCACACATTACATACATAGCGCATTACACATGCAGCTCTACTACATCCATCCTAACCCCACACATTACACACACAGCTCTACTACATCCATCTTGACTCCACACATGACACAAACAACACATTACACAAACAGCTCTACTACATCCATCCTGACCCCACACATGACACACACAGCACATTACACACACAGCTCTACTACATCCATCCTGATTCATACATGACACACACAGCTCTGCTACATCCTGATTCACACACATCTCATACACACACAGCTGTGCTACATCCACATCCATCAAAATTTCCACACTGTTAAGAAAATTGTAGATCAATGTATCAGTTAATTATTCTATATTGCATTGTAGACTAGAAAGATATAGCCCGCTGCTAGTATAAGTAGTGAAAGGGTTAAACGAAACCCTTCTATAGGCCTCTAATCTCTTCTGAGAGACAGATAAGACAGTCTGCTAGACCACCCATGTGTATAAGTTTATAGATGGTGTACACAGGAAACGGGACAGACTGCCTCCCTAGCATTCCTTTTCTCTGAATTCATAACGGTTTTATTGTATGTAATAGATACACCTTAGGAGGTGTAACTTATGTTAATCATTTTTTGTTTTAGCCTATCATGTATTATTATTAATCTTGGAGGTATATACTTTTGCTGTGATGTCATTTATAGTATAAAAACCAAATACGCCTTAGAATAAATTAGAAATCACTTGATACCGCACAGGCTGGTGTAATTTGTATTTCTCCTGGGCCCAGACTTCTGCACGAGATCTGGGATCGTCTTCTCCTTGATAAACACATAAATTCTCCTTACATTTTGGTCCTTCGAGCCGGAAAGACTCACTGCAGAGGGAGAGGACAGCCTGGCTGTGAAAAGGTGGGTCTGAAGTACTCTCCGATCATTAAAAGACCTCCGTCTTGCTTAGACGTAATTAGAGGCCAGTCGGGCATCCTGTCTGAAACAGTGACGTTTTTCCGAACTAGCCGGAGAATTTAGAAGCCTCCCAGATAACGTGTAGTAAGTATATCAATGGTTAAACTTTTCTTCTCTCTCCTCTTCTTCTGTTTACTTTAGTGTTAGTAGAATTTACAATGTGAATTGTAAATGCGGGGCAAGTATAGACGAATGGGTTGTCAAGGGACAATAGCAGTAGTCTATGTGAGACCATAGCCATTGTGAGAAGGCTACAGGAAAGAATTAACTCCGTGCGACACGTAAAAAGTGGTTAGATGACGTCATGGGACACAGGGGTGTCCAGGAACTTTACTCCTTATCTTTCTATTACTTTCTCTTTGATATTGTGTTATAGAGTAACTAAGAATATGAAGAGGGCGGCCGCCTACTAACATAATGTACTATTTGTATTGCTGTCTTATATTGCATGAAGCGAATGTGTGAGTGATTGAGATGAGTGGAATAAATAAATAAATTAAAAGTCCTAGTTGTAAAGAATTATGTGATAAAATACGGACAAAATCAGCTAAAAGATCAGCAGAAATATGGATTATCCGCTGCTGAAGTCTGGTTAAAAGAAGCCCCAAACTGTCACGCCCATATAAAAAGAGACCCCCGACAGTTTGATGAACAATTCAAAGGGTTAATGAGGAGTTCCCATTGAATGAAAGATGGAGAGAGCAGATAGAAGAATTCTATGGCCAGATTGGGTTTCTGTAGATAGAAGTTAGGATGGGAGGGGAGGAGATGGTGGACCCCTTCCATAGTATAATCAGAAGGGAATAGGAGGTTATATACTGAGGTACATGGTTACCCTGAGGATGGGATCCTTGCAGGATGTTTTGCAATATTCAAAACATGCAGAAAAGTGTTACAAAGAAAAGGGTGAGAAAGTGAGGTTTTTTATATGGGGAGAAGAATGTGATACGATGGTTCAAGAAAGTCAGAGAGGTCATTGGACAGCGAGAGGATGTGAAAGCAGAGACAGAGGAAGAAGCAGAGGTAGGATGCAGCTCGGGGATTTAAATGTGTGTTGGAATTATGGGAAGTCTAGTGATTTTGCCCGAGAGTGCCCTGAGAAACAATGTTCTCAGCCACCTTGGGGAAAAATGACTAGGAGGGGTCGATGTACAACACTTGGAGGATCTCATGGCAATTTCCACTGCCTGAGATAGATCTCCAGGTGAATGGGCGGATGATTACTTTCCTGGTGGGCTCAGGAGCGACCAGGACATTAATACATCCCAATATGTAGCCAATGTAAAATGTAGTAATAGTCATATCATGGTAAGAGGGGTTAATGGCCGGACCCACAGGGAATCCCTCTCTGAACCAGTTATAACAGACCTAGAGACAAATAAGCCTGTGAATGTTAGATTATATAGTCTCGAATATGTCCAGTAAATTTGTTGTGATGAGATATTATGATAGAATTAGGTATACCTTCACCAGAGTACCTCAGGGCTGCTGTGAATCTCCAACAATTGTCTCCCAGGCTATGTCAGTACACTTAGCCCAGTTCCAGCCTCTTAGAGGTAGTCAGCTACTACTGTATGTTGGTAGCCAGCAGCAGACAGTGGAAAGAATTGTGGAGGGACACAGTCACACTCTTGAGGTTTATTTGTGAGCAAGGCCATAAAGTAAACATGTAGAAACTCCAATACGGTCAGCAAACGGTTAAATATTTGGGGTATAACCTGTCAGATGAAGGTAGGCAAGCAATTCTGGAGGTCCCAAAACTATGAGCAAATGATGTCCTCTTTGGGAATGACAATGTTACGTGTGCTGCTGAGATCTGTTCTATTGTGTTTCCAGCAGCACAGCACTCTCAGGGTTAATGATTGAGCTGGCTGGGTGTGGTACTGTCTGCTAGCCAATCCCCTGGTCAGTCTGTATGGCCCCTCAGGTGAGCAGTCATGAATGCTTGTCTGGTGAGGGTTGCAGTGTGATCAGGTTCATGTCCGTTTGTACGTTTAAATTCTGTCAGTTTTGTGTTAGCTTGCTGTGTGTCTTGCAATCTGTGTTGTGTCCTGTTGCAGCGTGCGGTGTGAACTCTGTCCGGTTCTGCTGGACTCCTGGTTAGTGTAGGGACTAGCAGTATAACTAGGAGCCGTGAAGTGGCCTGCTAGTTTCAACATATTGTACAACATGTCAATTAATACCTGATATTTATATTCAGCTTCCAATCTGTTACTAGTGGTTGCATGTTGTGTGCAGTGTATTCTGGGTCTGTCATGTGGCATGTGAATGCATCCTGTTCTGGTGTGTGGCTCCTAGGATCAGCTAGGGCCCAGATCCGAAGACCGCTGGGCTGCCCTTATTAGGGCAATGTCCCCGCTTAGGTAGGGCCACTGTCATCCTCCCTTGTAGCACAGGGTCAGTTGCCTGAAACCGGTGTGAGTCGCGTGTGACCCTGGTGATACCCGTGTGCATCCCCTTTGGTCATGATCATGTGGGTTCCGTGCTTTGCCTGCCCACACGATCGTAACAGACAAACTTCTGCAGCTCCTGGATCCCAAATTCTGCATCTCTGACAGCGCTTCTTACCAGACTCATCTGTGATGAACTTCTGGCTGCAGTTGACCGGATCCAGTGAGATGGGCCTCTGAGGAAGCCTTTGTCAGGTTAAAACAGACTCTGGTGGGCACATCAGTCTGGGGGGCTGCTGAACTACAAGCCCTTAGTGCTAACTGTTGACTTAGGGGAAGGATATATCACCTCTGTGTTAACTTTGGAACACGGTGGGAAGCAGACCTCTGGCATACTACTCTTGTAGAGTAGATCCAGTGGCCGAGCGCTCCCAGCCTGTGTACAAGTGGTAGTCAGACCTTCTGCCACTATAGTGCTGTCCCCCCACACACTGAGTACCGCACGCAGTTAGTTATACTCATATCTTAGTCCTTCTAGACATCCCCCTGCAGGACACTACTGCTCTCACAGCCACACCTGACAACCTAGGGATGTGCTACGCTCCATCCATCTACCTTACTGCCTATTTCTTCAGACGGTCCTCCATACAACTGTCTAGGAGAGATGGCACATGAGGTGTTACTCAGACCAGATCTGCAGGAGGTATCTCTTGTGGATGCTGAATACACTCTTGTAGATGGGCTGTACATCTCCGTAGAGAAGGGAAAAAGAGAAAAAAAAACTATCTTACCTAAATCGTTCTTCAGATGTGCAGCAGTTTTGAGCCATGGCCTGTGTCATGTCTCAACAGGGGGGATGGTGGCACTCATATGGACAGTGTTCATAGCCTAGGGGTTTACAAACTACTCTAAAAAAAATTTTTGTCTTGTATTATTTGTGCTAAACAATGCAGAAGGGAGTATAAGACCAGGAGGGGGCGCCGTCCGACACATGGGGGATGCTGGGAGAGCACGGGGTGTAACTTCTATAGAAGGAGTGACGAGCGCCATACTGGTAGATCTGCTCCCTGACCTACTGACTGCAATCCCTGCTAGCCACCATAAACCGCTCCTGTCGTCACACGGCTAAATATCTGACCATTGTCTATGTGTATAGAATCCCTCACTCTCCACCCCGCCATACAGTGCACATCTCCACCCCGCCATACCGTGCACATCTCCGCCCCACCATACCGTGCACATCTCCACCTCGCCATACCATGCACATCTCCAGCCCCTTTACCTTCTGTATCACCCCATTACCTGTAGTATGTAAGCTCGTTGGAGCAGGACCCGCACCCCTATTGTTTCCATCAATTGATTACTATGTAACCGTGGTTCTGTAATGTTTGTATTTTGTCTTTCTGTATCCCCCCCGTCTATGTAAGCGCTGCGGAATATGTTGGCGCTATACACAAAGATTATTATAGATGTGTGTCAGATGAGGGACTTGTTGGCAGTGCACACGAAGGTATAAGGCGTGGCTAGATGCTTGCTTGGCTTGATCATACTCCTAGTCAGGCCACGTCCCTGGCGGCCATCTTAGTGCTAGTCATGGCCTGCGGCCATTTTAGTATCTGCTGTAATACCTTCGGCTGCCGCCCAGGTGCCATCTTGGCTCCTTACATCCCATAGCTGTACCTTCTACCTGGCATCCCAATGCTTGCACTTGTAGTATACAACACCAGTGATTAGTGCCTTCTCTGAACTGCATAGGAATAGTCAGAAGCCTCCATCACTGTCCTCTGTGTGCTGATGATATGTTGTCTATCTTATTAAGTGTGTGCTATAAGATGGGCTCAGGGTGATACTGCGGGATAGCGAGGAATATGTATGGTCTCCTTCAGATAAGTGTCAGGTAGTGAGGAGACAGGTTGCTATGGGTGAAGGTAGTGAGGAGACAGGTTGCTATGGGTGACGGTAGTGAGGCGACAGGTTGCTATGGGTAACGGTAGTACTGACAAGGATCAGGGATAGTAGACAGAAGGGATGATTACATGATGCAGACAGTCCTGGGATCAGACAGTGAGGGAATGAAAGTCTACAGCAGTATTAGATGAAGATGACAGACAATGGCCTGAGTGCTGCTCTGTGTGGTAGGGTTAGCTCACAAATGGTTACATCCTCTGTTACATGGGAATGCTTCTTTCACCCTCACCCCCACCTTTCAGCTTTAGAGTTCAGTGAGAAAAAGGGAGGGGGGAGTGTGACAGACTAGCAATGCTCTGCTTGCTTGAAATGAATAGACCTGTAATGAAGAGTTTAAACCTGTGTGAATAGGGAACGTCCATTCTTGCTGTTATTTATACATGTCAGTTCTGTGATTGGTTTGCAGTGAGTTTGATTGTTAAATGGTGTTTTCAATGTGATAATGTCATGTAAGATATAATAATAATTAAGTTGTTGATAATGTGAGAGCTGAGTGTGCCTATTACGGGAAGGATAGCACAAGGATGCTGCAGTTAGCTGTACGAGGCAGACACAGCTAAAGCTTTGTTCATATTACTCCATCACCTCTCCCTGATAAGAGAAATTCCTGAGGGGGGTTGTTAACGTTGGAGGACCAAGCGACTGCAGATGATTGGAGTAGTAGTAGTTGTGTGAATCTTTATGTTATGCAGTAAATATTGTGTATAGAGAATTATATGTTAATAATTATATGAGATAGAAAGACTTGACCCCACGATAAAAGTTAATGACAAGTCTTCAAGCTGTGATGAACATAAAATGTGTGATTAAGCTTCTTAACTGTACCTACACCTCACAGATAAGTGATCCATGTTATACATTGAGTTTGCTGTTTCCACCTGTGAGCGGGGACCAAATACCACCTGCCGTTGTCTCTTATCCTGGGAATTATACTTGCTTCACATTACCTGGTAATGGGACCGAGGCAGACTACGGGAGACTGCCTAAGGAATACTGTGCGGAGAGGATAACTGTAAAGGGCACGCTATTTTCTGGGATATGGCCTGAGCTACAGAGGGCACGCACAGACGTGTGGTGGTTGTGTGGGGACAGGCGTTTAAAACAGGTGCCAGGTACAGGCCCTA
This sequence comes from Eleutherodactylus coqui, assembly GCF_035609145.1. NCBI lineage: Eukaryota > Metazoa > Chordata > Amphibia > Anura > Eleutherodactylidae > Eleutherodactylus > Eleutherodactylus coqui. The sequence goes on from NC_089842.1 coordinate 12,056,592, forward strand.
ACGGGATTGTTCTTGGTACAACTGATAATGCCTATGTACCTCATGACCTCCGAGGGCAACAGCAAGGGCCGTGTCTGGAGAACTAGGAACACCTCTCCCAAAGGTTCCTCTGACCCATCGGGGTCCCAAGGGGGGTACCGGACGAGTATAAGGCAAGGAATCAGATAGCTGCGGGGTTTGAGTCTCTTCTTGCATGGTGGGTAACAGTGAATAAAAATGTAGACTGGATTAATTATATATATTATAACCAACAGAGATTTGTTAATTATACAAGAGATGCAATCAGGGGCCTAGAGGAACAACTAGGACATACCTTACACTCATTGCATGGCAACATAGAATGGCTCTTGTTATGTTACTAGCAGAGTTTGTAAAATGATTGGAGGATATTGTTGTACTTTCATTCCTAATAACACAGCACCTGATGGTAGTGTTACTCGAGCACTGGAAGGGTTAAATGCATTATCAAATGAACTAGCTGATAACTCTGGTATAGACAATCCATTCACAGACTGGTTGGAAAACTTGTTCGGACACGGGTCACAAGTCATATACTCCACACTAGTCTGGGTCAGTATTTGCCTCCATTCTAGTGCTCTGCGGTTGCTGCTGTATTCCGTGTATCCGAGGACTGTTACAAAACCTTATTGACACTTCCATCACCAAAACTATGTTCAAAAATATACAAGATGACGAAGAACAAGATGGCTTACTGGGTCAGGTGACCACCTCTGTATGGCTAGTGATGGGTAAAAGTTCTATGAAGGAAGCGCCATTTTACTTTGATGATTTTGAAGTGTGACATTTTGATTCCAGTGCGTTCTGATTGTACCGGAGGATCGCTCTAAATAACTGATGGACACTTCGATAAGTAAGATTTTATATCATGATGGACAATCATTTATATATGGAGAAAGGAACATCAATCTCATAATAAATCAAGGCCAAGCTTCTCTTGGAGGCGGGCCTAATTGTGGGTATAATTGGTGGAAGAACTTTATAAAGATATATTTGCATCAATGAAATATTTTTATATGAAATAATTACATACTTAGTTTTGAAGTGTGAACCCGGATCTTCTGGCAATAAAGTTTTGGGCCTGATGAAGCCAGGGGGTCTGTAGTAGAGTCATTTAATATGTGTATTTACTATTATACTGTGTTGATGTATTGATCTAAAGTGGGGAATGTTAAGAAAATTGTAGATCAATGTATCAGTTAATTATTCTATATTGCATTGTAGACTAGAAATATATAGCATGATACTAGTATAAGTAGTGAAAGGGTTAAACGAAACCCTTCTATAGGCCTCTAATCTCTTCTGAGGTAGACAGATAAGACAGTCTGCTAGACCACCCATGTGTATAAGTTTATAGATGGTGTACACAGGAAACGGGACAGACTGCCTCCCTAGCATTCCTTTTCTCTGAATTCATAACGGTTTTATTGTATGTAATAGATACACCTTAGGAGGTGTAACTTATGTTAATCATTTTTTGTTTTAGCCTATCATGTATTATTATTAATCTTGGAGGTATATACTTTTGCTGTGATGTCATTTATAGTATAAAAACCAAATACGCCTTAGAATAAATTAGAAATCACTTGATACCGCACAGGCTGGTGTAATTTGTATTTCTCCTGGGCCCAGACTTCTGCACGAGATCTGGGATCGTCTTCTCCTTGATAAACACATAAATTCTCCTTACACACACATCACCAGACTCCTGGATACAGTGATCAGCCCCTAGTCATGTGATTCCTGACTCCACCCACACGGGTGATCGCATGACGGTGACGTCATCACAGGTCCTGGTGGCTGCTATTGGTTTATCCAGCATACAGTGCTTTCTACTGAACAGCACAATGGCTCCTCCCACAGAAGTGACATCATTACAGGTCCTTCAGCCCACCGGATCTTTGAGGTGATGATAGGTTGATGTCTTGTGTCAGGACCCATGAGTTGTGTCTAGGATAATAACGGCTTAGTTGTATTCTCCCTTTGTTGTTCTTCTGTCGGTCAGGCTCTGTGTTTTGCATGTGTTGTAAGACCTTCGATGACGTCACCAGGGGCAGAGCGATGACATCACCAGGGGCAGAGCATCAGAAGCACTCACATACATACTAACTGACAAGTGGTCATTAGTAGTTTGATGAATAACTAGAGGTAATTGAGCTACTACGTTCCAACTATCCATGCAGTTTACCTTTCAAGAAGGAGGCTCCAGGGATTCGGATTCCTTCACAGCTCACATGTTCAGGCTGTTCCCAACCGCTTTCCAAGGTTCCTCTTATGGCTTCCGACTAGGCCACACCCAAACTTGCAAAGATCTCACACTTGCTAGCTCATTTCACCAATGCCGCCAACAAAAGTGCGAGGTGCGGATCTGTTCACATAGCAGCCTGGATTCTGCTGAAGGCTCCCAGGACTGCCATGTACTGTAGTCCATTAAGATGTGCCTCTGGCAGGCTTTGAAGGTGTTGTTCAGGGTTAGAAAAACATGGCTGCTATCTTACAAACAAAGCGCCACCCTTGTCCATAGGGTTGTGTGTGGTATTGCATCTCAGCTCCATTGAAGTGAATGGTGACCTATCCTTAAAGTTTAGAGATGAGCGAGCGTACTCGTTAAGGGAAATTACTCGAGCGAGTACCCCCATTTTCGAGTACATGCCTGCTTGCCCGAAAAGATTCAGGGGCCAGCGGGGGGCAAGGAGCGGCGGGGGCAAGCGGGGGGGGGGAGATCTCTCTCTCTCTCCACTCCCCCCCCCCCCCCCCCGGCTCACTCCCGCAACTCACCGCACACCCCCGCCGGCCCCCGAATCTTTTCGGGCAAGAAGGCATGTATCGAAAATGGGGATACTCGCTCAAGTAATTTCCCTTAACGAGTACGCTCGCTCATCTCTATTAAAGGGGTTGTCCCGAGGCAGCAAGTGGGTCTATACACTTCTGCATGGCCATAATAATGCACTTTGTAATGTACATTGTGCATTAATTATGAGCCATGCAGAAGTTATAAAAAGTTTTATACTTACCTGCTCCGTTGCTGGCGTCCTCGTCTCCATGGTGCCGACTAATTTTCGCCCTCCGATGGCCAAATTAGCCGCGCTTGCGCAGTCCGGGTCTTCTGCAGTCTTCTATGGGGCTCCGTGTAGCTCCGTGTAGCTCCGCCCCGTCACGTGCCGATTCCAGCCAATCAGGAGGCTGGAATCGGCAATGGACCGCACAGAAGAGCTGCGGTCCACGGAGGAAGAGGCCATCTTCAGCGGTGAGTAGAGAAGTCACCGGAGCGCGGGGATTCAGGTAAGCGCTCCGGTGAGCTTTCTTTACCTCCCTGCATCGGGGTTGTCTCGCGCCGAACGGGGGGGGGGTTGAAAAAAAAAAAAACCCGTTTCGGCGCGGGACAACCCCTTTAAGGTTGCGTTACAAACAGTTAATCAGCTGGGGTCTGTTGCTCGGGACCCCGCCAATTAGTCCTGATCAGACACCCGCTGCAAGGGTGGGGGAAGGCAGGGAGGGGTGAGAGCAGCAGTATCATCAGTATTTTCCTGGGAAAATGAGTATTGTATGCAGCTTATTGTATGCAGCTTATTGTATAAGTGATCAAGTCCCTATAGGGACTGAAAAATAAGTTAAACGCAAGTTAAAAGGAAAAAAAAACAACTCTTCCCATTTCTGATATAAAAAATAAATGTCATTGTTATTGTGGCATCCCTAAAAGTCCAAATTATTAATACCTCTCATTACTGATACACAACAGCAGAATAATATTTTTTGTTTGCCATATCTCATACAAAAAGGTTGCGTAAAAAGTGCTAAAAAAAGTTGTATGTAGCCCGAACAAAAACTGCAGCTCGCCCTGCAGAAAATAAGCCCTCCCGCTGCGCCATCAACGAAAAAATAAAAGTTCTTCAATTTTTTAGTAAAAATAATTATGAAATAATATTAAATAAATAAATTATAATCTGTTTCCGCCTCATTTGTACTGACCAACAGAATATTACTCACACTAGTGTATATCAGCCGGCATTTTCACGGCCGGCCATATATGCTACCATGTGATGCACAGGCTTGGCTCACCTCCCGTCTCCTCCCCTCTGGCTGTTTGTAATGGGAGAGGGTGCGATGGTGTGGAGCTAACGTCCCGCTCCTTGTCCGCAGCCAGGAATGAGAGGGGGTGGAGCTTAGCTCCACCCCATCCCATTGCAAACAGCGGCAAGGGGCGGAGAGGAGAAGAGAAGGGAAAGGGAGTTTAGCAGTCACGCTGCTAAACTCCCTCCCACCTCCCTTCTCCGGCCGCTATCATTGGCTCCCACAGGAGTCAATGGCAGCGGCCATAGTTTGGCCAGGAAGATGGCTTCTTGCCCGGTGTAAAAGCGCTTTTACGCCACGGAATCCAATGCATCAGATGGCAGCCTATATATCGGCCGGACGTGAAAACAGCAGCCCATATACGCTCGTGTGAATAAGCCCTTAAGCTAACATAGTTTTTGCTGCCCAGTAAACAGCATTAAAACAAAACCCCCAAAACAATGGAGCAATTGTTGGTTTTTTATTAAAATATTTTAGAAGTGTTTCAGTAAGGGATTTGGTACATTAAATAGTACTATTAAAAAATAGGAGTTCGTCCCACAATGAAGCAGCCGTGATACAGCGAGGGCGACAGAAAGCTCAAAAACATATGGCTCTTGAAAAAAAAAAAATGAGAAATTGCAGGTCTTTAAAGGGTTAATGTATACCATCTGCCTGGCAGAGTATTTTGTTCTGTTTGTACCCTATTTTAGGGTATCAGTATAGGACGTCCTTATATCTAGCATCCGTGAGGCGATGGCCGCCGCTGGAGACATCTGGGAGACTTCCAACGTCAAGCGCCTCCTGACAAAAGGATGCAGGTATTCAACACACAGAGGCCACACCCACAGCGTAAGAAAAAAAAATTTGGAATTTGTTGCTTTTTTTTGGCGCAAATCTATTGTAAATGTCATAAGGATAGTACACCATTAATCCGGCACAAATGTATCAGACGAGGCTTCATAAATAAGCCCCATTGTCGTGCGGAGTCTGGATGATAGAGGGAGTGTCCCGTCTGAAATATGGGGCATCCTGGACACCCGCCGCCGCCCCTGACAGGTCTCTGGACATGCAATCAGTTGTATCCAGATTACAGCAGATGGACGCCGCATCTGTCAGCGGTGAGCAGGATTAACCCTTTTCAGCACCTTTACTCACTGAAGTTGTTCGTTAACCTCTTCTATAATGTCTCATGTTCGCGGTTGTTCTCATTACGAGACGCAGGATTAAGTGGGCGAAATTTAGGAACCCAGCAGGCTGGGGGTCATTCTTCTGATTGCTAGCGGGCATATGGATGAATCTCCCAGCGTCCCTGGAATGATTGTCCTGCTGATGTCACTGCTGCACAAATCCAAGCGCGGGCAGGCGGGGGGGGGGGGGGGCATTAATCCGCAGTCAGAGGTTGGAAATTAAGCCGAGTATCCTGACTCTAACCAATACTAGAAAACAAGCCGAGGTTTGGAGAAGCGTCCACAACAGGTGCAGAGGCTCCAAAACCGCAAATAAAGATCAGTTTACAAATACGGGCTATAAGAAGTGACGTCAAGAGGATTGGCCATCAACAGTCTGGATGCATACGCAGGACGCCATAGGCACAAGCTGAGCTTCACACCTAGAGGGGGTCCACAGCAGAGGAGGTAAGAGGATACAAGGCTCTATGGGGGAAAGACGCTTACTGGCCCTCGTCAGATCTGGTGGCTCCTGGTCGATGATTTGATGTGTACACAGGGTCATTGGGTTCATACGCTGCTCCTGACCCTGGTGAACAGCAATGACTCCTATTGCAGCGTCCCGTAGGGTGACTCAGGACACAGGGCATACGTTGAGGAGCTGGGAGGGTAGAGTGGTCACTTGTCACGGTGGCACTAAGCAGGCTCCTTCCGAGAGGGACTCGCATAGCCTCAGCTAGAGCAGAGCCAGGCCTCTTCCGGACAGCCCTAGGAGAGGGATGGCCAATATAGATGGAAAAGGAACACATCTTTGACACGCGTGCCGCCACCCTTCCTATTACTCGCCGGTATGACCCTCGGTGATAATAATGAGAATGTACACATGATCAATGTTGAAGTACTTCAGTCCCTGGGAACGGTCAGGGCTGTCAAAACTTTACTTGAAGAAACTTGAACAAGGCACAAATTCAAAAGACACACTTAGTGCAGGTAAAACTGGAGATTTGAGGTCAGGGAGGAAACTCAGGATGATACTTAGGCCTGCAGTCTAGGTTATCTGTCAGGCACCGCTCCTGGAAGGCGAACTCTCCAGAGGAGGAAAGAGGTAGGAACACTCCACAGGCACTCTAATGTACCTCTGAACGAAGAACTTGGCCTTCTCTTCTCACACTCTCACCTGCTTTTTTTTTCCCTCACTCTTTATTGGCTCCTGGCACTGGGATCCTCAGGAAACCTCTCCTCTTGCTCCATAACTTGACCACATGAGGGTTGAAAGTACCCCCATGTGGCCGGCACTCTCACTCAGGAACCCTAGAAGATGATGGACTCTAGACTGACTGAATCTCTAACTAACTATCACACCCAAATCAGTCATACTTATAACCTCTCACATACCCCGTGACAGAACATAAATTGATACATTTGCAGGTATATCCCAGTCTCATGCAGACATTAACCTCTCACTTGCTGCAGCTGTGCAATACACAGCGCATCTACACAAAAGACATGACTTGTATGACAATTATGTAGGGGCCACTAATAGACATTCTGGGCCACTACACTATCCTAAGGGGCGGGAAGTCAATACAAGAACTGCTGGGGCCATTATTATTGATCCATCAGTGTATCATGCATGGCAAGTCCTATGTGATAAGTGATCCGCCGTCCAGTGAACGCCACCCTCACCGTATAACTGGTCATTCTCCCCACAGGCCACAGATCTCATCACCGGGGTCCTGTCGATGTGGAGCATTGGTCACTAGCTGGTATGGATGGACTGCCGATCCAGGTGAGGACGGGACAAGGTTCTCCGGGGGTTATAATCTAGACTCCTTCACCACATGGAGGAGGGAGATCTGATCGGTATACAGGGGGCTCTATGATCAACACACTTCTCCCAAGATTATGTCCTTGTATAGGACAGTGCGACACCACAGGAGCTTACACTCTATAAGCAAGAATTGACGCCATCTGCCTTGTATTCTCACACCGTCACCAAACGCAACTGTAGCACGTTAAATTTCTAGACAACATAGTCATCATTACTATAAAAAAAACATGCAGATGAGTGTTCGCCCCTTTCCAGGTGGGGTACATAGTAACATAGTATGCTAGGCTGAATCAAGACAATGTCCATCTAGTTCAGCCTGTTTCTACCCCCCTCCCCCCACCTTGATGATCCAGAGGAAGGCAAACAAAAAACAACGAGGCAGATGCAAATTTAGAAAAAATTATTTACTAACTCCATAATGGCAGTCAGGATAATCCCTGGATCAACGTTTCAGTTCTACCTGATTCCAAGACCCAGATGTCTATATCCTGTAATATCACAGCGCTCTAGAAAGACATCTAGTCCCTCTTAAACTCCTCTATGGATTTTGCCATCACTACATCCTCAGGCAGAGAGTTCCACAGTCTCACTGCTCTTACAGTAAAGAATCCCCTTCTATGTTGGTGATGAAACCTGCTTTCCTCTAGACGTAGTGGATGCCCTCTCGTTACCGTCGCAGTCCTGTGTATATACAGATCATTGGAGAGATCCTTGTATTGTCCCCTCATGTATTTATACATAGTTATTTGGTCGCCCCTTAGCCATCTTTTTTCTGGGATGAATAATCCCAGTTTTGGTGCCTCTCTGGGTATTCCAGTCCCTTCATTCCATGTATTAGTTTAGTTGCCCTTCTTTGAACCCCCTCCAGCGCTGTAACATCTTTCCTGAGCACCGGTGTCCAGAACTGTACACAGTATTCCATGTGAGGCCTGAAAAACGCCTCATATAGTGGGGGGATAATGTTCTCATCCTTCGCCCCTATACCTCTTTTAATGCACCCCAACACTTTATTAGCTTTTGCAGCAGCTGACTGGCATTGGTTACTCCAGTTTAGTCTACAATCCACTAATACCTCCAGGTCTTTTCCCTGGCAGTACCCAATTTAGTGTATATTGGTGACATCCGTTCCTCCTGCCCATGTGCATAGTCTTACATTTATCAACATTGAACTTCATTTGCCATTTTTCTGCCCAAGCCCCCGGCTTATCTCGGTCCGTTTGTAGCCGCACATTGTCCTCCATTGTATTAATTATATTATCGTATAATTTTGTATCATCTGTAAATACTGATATTTTACTGTGCAGCCCCTCTATCAGGTCATTGATAAATATATTGAACATAATGGGGCCTATGCTGAGCCCTGTGGCCCCTCACTAGTGACTGTGGCCCAATCAGAGTACGAACCATTTATTACCACCCTCTGCTTTCTATCTCTGAGCCAATTCTTTACCCAATTACACACGTTTTCGCCCAATCCGAGCTGTCTCATTTTGTATATTAGCCTATTATGTGGCACGGTGTCAAAGGCTTTAGAGAAGTCCAGATATACGAGACCAATAGACTCTCCCAGGTCCAACCTAGAGTTTACTTCATCGTAGAAGCTGATCAGATTGGTCTGACATGATCGACTCTCATGAACCCATGCTGATGAGGAGTTATTCCGTTGTTCTCCTTGAGGTATTCTAGGATGGTGGCTCTCAGAAACCCCTCGAATATTTTTCCAATTATTGAAGTGCGACTTACTGGCCTGTAGTTACCAGGCTCTCTTTTAGACCCCTTTTTGTATATTGGGACCCCCACACTGGCAATGCGTTAATCCAGTGGTACATCCCCGATCTCAATAGTGTCCCTAAATATAAGAAATAGCGGTCTGTCTATCACGTTACAGTTTGCACATTTAGTAATAATGAGGCTTCGTGGCGTGAACTCGTTTATGGTTGACTGAAAATTTGCGCAGATCTGTATATTACCGCTGTAGCCATAACAGATTGTGCTGTATGTTCTATACTGGGATAAGCCTTGTATAACCAGCCTGGTCCCCTCTGATTCTCGCTGGAGACGTCCTCCGATCTGCGTGGCAGCACGGATTGGAATTGGGATGTAGATATTATATTGCTAACCAGCTTCCGGCGGCGCGAGGGTTAATTTGCTGCCTGATAAATCCGAGCAGTGAATGAGGTCTGAGGATTATAGATTACACAGAAAATCCCCAGCGCTGCGTCCGACCATCTCCGGGAGCACATTGCTGTGAGGGTATAGGATGGTCACTATAGGCGATCACTGCAGGAGAAAGGAGCGACCGTCAGCCACACCGCTCATAAGACAGCGGCCGCCATTTTGCCTCTCCAGTTGGTGGCTGAAGGTGCCATTGTTTTTCCGTGTCCGTCTCTGGGTAGTGATGAGCCGTGTGGCTGTGCTCCCAGGCAGTTGCCTTATCCCATGCTCCATGGTCCAGGAGGGTGTCATGTCTGCCCACCAAGAGCTGCAACATCAACACCTCATATAATGATGTAGTAATAAATAAGCGTTGTCTGTGGGGATCCGGCCGTGACAGCAGTGAGCAGGTCTGTGGTAACGGTAGTTCTCTCCAGCAGCCGTCCAGGAGGAGAGGCCTTAGTCGAACAACTCCAGTCCAGTGGAAGTGGACATACCTGGGCCTGACGCTCTTCTTTCTGCTCTCCATCACAATGACCGGCTGCTTTATCTGGCAATATAAACTCCCCAAACTGGAGCTGGGTACGTACCCAACGTGTCCTCCACACATGTCCCAAAGTGTGCTCCACACGTCCCCAGGTGTCCTCCATGCATGTCCCCACGCGTCCTCCACACATGTCCCCAAGTGTCTTCCACACATGTCCCCGAGTGTCCTCCACACGTCGCCATGTGTCCTCCACATGTCCACACATGTCCTCCAAACGTCCCCACGTGTCCTCCACACATGTCCCCACGTGTCCTCCACATGTCCCCTCGTGTCCTCCACACATGTCCTCACGTATCCTCCACACATGTCCTCCACACGTCCCCACGTGTCCTCCACACATGTCCTCAACATATGTCCCTAAGTGTGCTCCACACAAGTCCTCAACATATGTCCCTAAGTGTGCTCCACACAAGTCCTCACGTGTCCTCCACATATGTCCCCGTGTGTCCACACACGTCCCCACGTGTCCTCCACACATGTCCCCGAGTGTCCTCCACACATGTCCCCATGTGTACTCCACACATGTCCTCACGTGTCCTCCACACATGTCCCCATGTGTACTTTACATATGTCCCTGTGTGTACTCCACACATGTCCCCATGTGTCCTCCACACATGTCCCCGAGTGTCCTCTACACATGTCCTCACGTGTCCTCCACACATGTCCCCACGTGTCTTCCACACATGTCCAAACATGTTCCCAAGTGTCCTCCACACATGTCCTTACGTGTCTTCCACACATGTCCTCACGTGTCTTCCACACATGTCCTCACGTGTCCTCCACACATGTACCCGTGTGTACTCCACACATGTCCCCATGTGTCCTAGACACATGTCCCCACGTGTTCTCCACACATGTCCTCACATGCCCTCCACACATATCCCCATGTGCCCCCGTGTGTCTTCCACACATGTTCCCATGTACCCCACATATTTCCCCACTTGTCCTCTACACATATTCCCTATATACTCTACATCCTCCACCCATATCCCACATACCCCATATATCTTCCTCACACGTCTCCACGTGTCATCCACACATGTTCTCACTTGTTCTCTACACATGTTCCATGTTCCCCACATGTCCTTCACACATGTCCCCACGTGATCTCTACACATGTCCCCAAGTGGCCTTTACACATATCCCCATATACTTCACATTCTCCATGCATTCCATGTATCCCACATATCTTCCTCACGTGTTCTCTACACATGTTCCACATACCCCACATATCCTTCATACATGTCCACAAATTTCCTCCACAAGTCCCCATGTTTTCTCAACACATATCCCCACATACTCCACATCCTGCTCACATGTCCCATGTACCCCACATATGTCCCCACGTGTTATCTACACATGCCCCTACATACTACACATCCTCCACACGTCCTCACATGTCCTCCACAGATGTCATTATGTACCCCGTATGCGCTCTACACATGTCCCTATATACTCCACATCCTCACATGTGCTACAAAGTGTCAACTGCATATATGTCAACTCTCACCCTACCTTTTCTCCGCACATGTCCCCAAGTGTCTTCTGTCCCCCCACATCCCCCATATATCCACTACACACATTAAATGGACCTCACTGTGATTTCTCATTCTATCAGCTCCGGTGAAGGAGGAGGTCGTTCCAGACGTGGTGCAGATGTGCCCTCGATTCCCAGAGCCGGTGTCTCTAGACCACCCTGTACCAGTCCTGAAGGAGGCGCTGGAGAAGGTCAGTCCCGATCCCCTAAGACATGATTTCTGGACATGAAGTTCCCTGATCAGCACCAAGAAACAACGATCCCTATGGACATCATGCCGGCCCTCCCCCTATTCACTATAATACTGAATCTCTCTATAGGTGGATAAGTTTCTCAGGAGTAAGATCCGCATGCCCGGGCTGCCCGCCATGTCCGCCATAGTCACATATAACGACACCGTACTGTGGACCGGAAGCTTCGGGAAGAAGAATGGATCTGACCCGTCCTCAGCTGCTCCCAACGAGTACACCATTTACCGGTGAGCGTCTGCACAGATGGCCACTAACACGATTATTCCCTCGGAGGTCAGGTGACTGTGTTTAACATTTCCAGAAATGTCCGAACATATAAAGTGCAATAAACAATTATGTGTGACATCTTCCAGGTCAGCCTGACGAAGGGTCCATAGAAGATCCGAAAGCTCGCTATACCATCATGTATTTTTGATCATTTCGTAACATATATTTCCTTAATAATAACATTGTTCAGTCGCATTCCTAACTATTAAATATTAACTAACCCGCAGAATGCCCCCCCAGCGATCCCTTTCCCTCCACGATCGGTCATGTTACCTTTAAAATTCCCAAGCGCCTCATGCTGTCTTGACTGTAGGACCAAGTTGTGTCGATAAGTTGTGTCACACATTCCGTGATTTCATTGGGACTAAGACATTTCTCCATTAATTCCCTCCACTTTTTAAAAAAGTTTGGGGCTTGGGATTCCAAACATCTCTCTATCTCAATTCTCTCCATTTTCAGAAGACGTTTTAGTTGTTGTATGATGTTGTTTATCCGCGGGGACTTGGCCAACAGCCAGCTCCTCACGAGGCACCTTCTGCTGACCAAGAGAATAGTATGAGTCATATTAGCTTTTCTCGTCTGGTCTGGTAGTTGGTGGAGTAGGAATGTTTGCGGTGATAGTTGTAAGACCTGACCCCCCCATGTCTTGTACCATCTTTTGGGTCCCAACTAGAGATGAGTGAGCATACTCGCTAAGGGCAAATACTCGAGCGAGTAGTGCCTTTTGCGAGTTCCTTCCCCTCTGGTCTCAAAAGATTCAGGTGCCGGTGGGGGTGAGTGGTGAGCGGGGGGGAGAGAGATCCCCCCCCCCCCCCCCCCCCGTTCCTTCCCGCTCTCCCCCGCCGGCACCCGAATCTTTTGAGACGAGCGAGCAGGTAATCGCAAAAGGCAATATTCACTCGAGTATTTGCCCTTAGCGAGTATGCTCGCTCATCTCTAGTCCCAACCCAAGATTTTTTTTATCATCGGGCATTGCCAGATGCCTTGTAGGAAATCAGGGTTAGGTAAGGCGCATCTAGGGCAAGCTTGTAATCTTGCTGGATCATTAGGGTTCTGAGGTTTGTCAAACCCTTATATAGCCCCATGCATTCTCTTGAAATATGTTTCCTGCCATCTTTCATTTAACACCACCTTCCTCACAGGATTCCAGCTTTTAATCAATCCCTCGGGTAGTTCTGAATCCTGCAAATCACACGCCCATTTTTTGAAGAAGTTAGCGCTGAACTCTGTGGTCCACCCCGTCTACATTGAAAAGTTATGGAATATCTGTAGGATTAGGTATTGCTATCTTTGCTATATCGGCTAGCCTTTTCTGTATAAAATTTCGCAGCTGAGTATAAGGAAGGAAGTGAGACGTGGGTATATTACATTCTTTACATATTTCCCCAGACGTCTTGTACCTAGGAGTTTCTTGGTGTACAATGAGTTCTACTTTCATAATGCCTTTCTGTCGCCAGATTTCAAACATTTTATTTTCTCGCCCTTCTTTAAATTCTGGATGTTTCCGGAGATCCATCTGTTTGGCGTTTTTAAACGGCAGGTCGTACGCTTTACGGGCTATTTTCCAGGCTGCTATGGTGTCTCTAGCCATAATAGAATGTTTACTTTCAATAGGGAGATTGGAAGAACCTGTATGTAAGAGGGCGTTGAGACTCCAAGGGCTGACCAGCTCCACCTCTAAGTCATTATTTGAATAGTCATTGGGTCCCCTTACAGGACCAAACCTTTTTCATTATACATTTGTTTCTCGCACGATACATCGGGGTAAATATGAAATAATCTGCAGATGCCCCGCAGCAGGGAGAGGGTTAACAGGAACCCCACAAGTCTGACATGACGACCCTTTCATTGTGCCCCCAGGATCGCCAGCATCTCCAAACTGTTCCCTTCCCTCATGTTGTACAAGTTATGGGAAGAAGGAGAACTGAACTCTCTGGACGACCCGCTGGAGCGATACGCTGCCAACTTCTCTATCAAGAATCCCCTGGGCAGGGGGCGCCACCTGGAGCACAAGTACATGGCGGACGGACTGGCATTTATGGAGAAGGGGACACAGCCTGTGAAAGCCACAGCAGTGACACTGCGCAGGATGGCGAGCCAGCTATCAGGTATCGGAGGGCCAGGTGTAGATCCCCCATAGCACGGTACTTTCTGAGCATCGGCATCTGGCACCGCCACTTTAACCGCATTTTGCATTGAAGTGTAAGTCATATTTATTCCAAGTGATCAAATACATCGTACCTCTCAACAAAGAAGGAAAAGGGGGAAATACCTTTTTATATTAAGCCTCTAACCCCGCCCAGTCCTTTTTGTGCTCCCCCCTCACTTTCATAGTGCCCTCTTCGTGTGGCACACATTAATAGTGCCCCCTATACAGTAAAGATTGCCCCTCCCAGTGTCTTCAATCAGGGACATTTCCCTAATACAGTGCTCTAAGGTGCCATGATGGATATATCTAGTATACTCCTGTCTGTGGGTGCAGCGAGGCCACCAGGTACTCAATGCCAGTCTGGTGGGATATCTTGAAAGACCTGGAAGCCGCGCTAGAGCTGTCTGGCAGCGGCGGTCTCCACTCTCCCTACTGAAAACCCAGCTGAGTGTGTATATGGAGAAATCGCGAGGGATAGGTGATTGTTTGGCGCACAACAGTTCGGCATATGCGGAGCTCATACACATCAGCAATATTTTTCCGTCAGATATGACGGAATCTGCCAGATCCTCTACAGTAGATGTCAACGGGGCCTTCTGTCTACACCAGACCTGGGCAAAGCACGGCCCGCGGGCCACATCCGGCCCGCTGAATAGCTCGGACCGGCCCGCAAAGAGTCCGGTGTCAGCAACGGGAAGCAGCTAATTCTCGGTATGTAGCCCCGCCCCCGGCCCACCTCTCCCCATTGCAAATAGTGCAGGGGGGCGGAGAGGAGGCAGAGAGGGGGCGGGAGCTCAGTTCCTGCTCCTGGGCTCTTCCAGTCTCCCCCCCCCCTGCACATGAGGACAACGTATATCGGCTCGGCGTGAAAACCGAGCCGATATACGTTCGTCTGAATGCAGCCTCAAAGGGGTCTTTCAGGGAAATACTATTAACCCCTTAACGACCAATGACGTACCTGGTACGTCATGGAGCGTCGGGGTATGTATGAAGAGAGGTTGCGATGCAACCTCTCTTCATACAGTGCGGGCATCAGCTGTTTATAACAGCTGACATCCGCGGGCAATAGCCGCGAGCGGCCGATCGCGGCTATTAACCATTTAAATGCCGCTGTCAATTCTGACAGCGGCATTTAAATCCCCCAAACGATGTTCGGGGGTCCCGCACGGCCCCCCCGCGGTGAGATCGGGAGAGCCGTGCATGTGTCATGGCAGCCGGGGGCCTAATGAAAGGCCCCAGGGCTGCCTTAGCAGACTGCCTATCAAGCCGTCCCCGTGGGGTGGCTTCATAGGCTGCCTGTCAAAAAGCAATATGACGTAATGCTATAGCATTACGTCATACTGCAGGAGCGATCAAAGCATCGCATCTTAAAGTCCCCCAGGGGGACTTCAAAGTAAAGTAAAAAAAAAAATCAATAAAGTTTTTTTTTTAATTGAAAAAAAAAAAAGTTGTAAAAGTTTAAATCACCCCCCTTTTGCCATATCTATTATTAAAAAATCTAAATAATAAATTAAAAATATGTATTTGGTATCACCGCGTCCGTAAAAGTCCGAACTATCAAAGTACCACATAATTATTCCCGCACGGTGAACGTCGTTCGAAAAAAGAAATGAAGAACGCCAGAAATGCATTTTTTTAGTTACCCTGTCTCCCAGAAAAAACGCAATAAAAAGCGATCAAAAAGTCGTATGTATTCCAAAATGGTACTATCAGAAACTACAGGACATCCCGCAAAAAATGAAACCTTGCTCAACTACGTCGACGGAAAAATAAAAAAGTTATTGCGCGCACAAAATGACCGCAGAAAATAATTGAAAAACATTTTATGTCTTTAAAAAAAAAAAAGAGGAGTATAGTAAAAAAAAACCTATACAAGTTTGGCATCGTAGTAATCGGACCGACCCATAGAATAAAGTTATCATGTCGTTTTTGTTGCCATTTGTGCGCCGTAGAAGCAAGACGCACTAAAAGATGGCAAAATGTCGTTTTTTTTTCATTTTACTCCACTTAGAATTTTTTAAAAGTTTTTCAGTACATTATATGGTACTTTAAATAGCACCATTGAAAAATACAACTCGTCCCGCAAAAAACAAGCCCTCATACAGCGACGTGGATGGATAAATAAAGGAGTTATGATTTTTTTAAAGGGGGGAGGAAAAAACGAAAATTGAAAAAGAAAAATGCCCGCGTCATTAAGGGGTTAATGACCTATCATCAGGATAGGTCATCAATAGTTGATCCCCCAGGGTCTGTCGTTCAGGAGCCCAACCAATCAGCTATTTGAACAAATATAGATGCGTGGATGATTGACATATACAGATGACACCACACGTATGCCTCTACTAGAGATCTCACAGAACCTGATTGTTGGCTGCAGGAGATCGGAGATCCTGATAGAGGGTTTTTTGATAGGCGTGCATAGCAATGTGCATGGAGCCTTCGTATGTTGGTCTGGCCCTCTAAAACCATTCCAATTTCTCATGTGGCCCCATGGGAAAATTAATTGCCCACCCCTGGTCTACACGCACATATGACAAAGACAAACGACCAAACATGTCCGCTATGTAGAACATCAACGCCACGCAGAGTTACCAGGTGTTCTGTTCAGGCACAGGGGGGATGAGATATGCAATTATTCAACTTCCGAAGACCCCCTTCCTTCGAGGGGTCACAGAAGGCGGTACAGGGGAAATAACAGGACCGGCCTTTTCACGGTAGCGTTTTCATTACCATTTTGCTTTTCCATCGTGGGAACAATAAAATGGAAAGAATGTGTTTGTTTTCAAGCCCGCAGGAATGTTTTGAAGCGAAAGGCCTTCGGTTTCAATCTTTTTCTGTTATTTCCAGTCTGCATTCCGTTTTTACATGGATGAACAGTGCAGACTGCTGCGTTTCAGTTTCCAGTTTGGAAATGGAACACAAATAGATCCTTTTTTGTTACATTGTGCTGAATGGACCTGGTGGCCAGGCCTTTCCAGTGGATGTGGCTCAGTGGTTAGCACTGTTGCCTTGTAGTGCTGGGATACAAGGCAACATCAGCTTTGAAAAACTCCATACAGCCATCAACCTTGGTCAGATTTGAACCTACAGCTCCAGCACTGCAAGGCAGCACTGCCAACCACTGAGCCTTCATGCTTGTTGTCTCATTGCCAGAGAAGTAGAAAAGCAAGCAGAATAAACACTGAGAACATAAAAACACAATACAGAGATCACCCTTTGTTAAAATTGAACCTACAACCCAGCACTGCAAGGCAATCATACTATGGACTGGGCCACCATGCTTGTTCTTCCTTTTCACTTCTTTGGAGGAGGAGGAGAACAAGACTCCAGGGCAGCAAGGCAACAGTAGTAATGACCAAATACCCATTTACAACCAAAGAATCTTTCAAACAATCAAAAGATTGAAAGTTTTAGTGATCTTTTGGCATAAAGTGTTAATTGCCAGTAATGCCCATTAACACTTTATCATCTTCATTTTCATGTAAAAGGGCCTCTAAGAGCTGTCTGCAGAGCCTAGCATGTGACTAATCACACACCCTGCTGTGCACACAGCTGCATTCAAATGGCTCCTGGCAGAATACAATGTAATCTCCAGACTGCCGTGGAGAACACAGCATGCAGTCTGTTGAGAGATACTTTATCTCTGTGCGGCTAAACGATGGATTTTAAGTTCACATTAAAATCATCGTTCAGCCGAAAAGTCCACGATGGCAGCATTTACACGTAACGATTATTGCTCATTGTTGGTCGTTTGAATGAATTTTGAGTGATAATCGTTACATGTAAATGGGCCTTGAGACAGCATCCATGTTTTTCTTTTTTCTTCTCTTCCCATTTTTCCATTCATGTAAAGTCATAGTGTATGTGGTTGTCAGTGGAAAGGTTAAAAGAAAACTGAAAATGCTCTATGAATGCATCTGAGGGGGCGAGCTGACCCAGAGCGCAGTACTACTAGGAATAGCAGAGGATGTTATAACATAGAGATATAATAAAAGTCGGTCCAGCATTAATATTTCATACAAGTATTTACTAAGTGTGCTAACGAGCGCTCGTTCATTTTGTGTAGACGGGCATATTATCAGCGGTATGGGGACAAACAATCATTACCCCCATCATTCATCCCCACACATCCATCTCTAGTCGGCTACACATCTCCATGTTCACGTGACGTGCAGACGACCAACACGCTTTTTTATGCCCGTATGACGTCCTGCATGAGCGACTATAAACGAGCAGCGATTGGCCTGATTTGTCTTATTAGCTTGGTTAAAGCACAAGGCAGGGAGTCGTTGGGCCCATGATTGGTTGTTATGGCCCGATCCCTACTATATAACATTGAGACTTCGGATCACCAGATTTTCAGGACTTGGTTCTGTATTTTCATAGGGCTCCCGAGGCGGCTGCGATCCACAAGTCTGCTCTGGAAAGGAACCACTCAGGAGGCCATTGAGCTTCTCCACGATGACGTTTTGGTGGCCGATCCTGGTACCAAGTAAGTGAGATCTATATTATATGGTCATGGGGGCTTTGACATCACGATTGTGATAGATCTCTGTAGAGTCAGCTCCAGGGTAATGTGGCCCATTTCACACTCTTGGACTTACGCACTAACCTAAATTTAACCCCCTTTTTTTTCATTTTTGGTTTTTCCTCCTCACTTTAAAAAAAAAAAAAAATCTATTAATGTACCCGTGTGAGGGCTTGTTTTTTGCAGGACAAGTTATATTTTTAATTGTACTATTTAAAGTACCATATTGTCAGGGTAATTTCTGCGTACAGCACCAAACAGGCCCACCCCAATGCCCCGCTGCCGGCGGTAAAGAAGAGACACCACACACGGAGGTCTGGTATAGTTCCTCACACGGGGACATGACTGCGCACTTTATTACAGATTACATGGGATCTTATACCCTTTGGTCTCATCACTAGGAATGGGTGATGGGCTCATTGGCTCAAATTCACCGCATAACCATATATGGGAAGTCCGGATTTCCGGCCTGAGACAGTGAAAGTTATATACGTAGTTGAACAGTCGTTATCTAGATATGGCGCTTCTGGGAAAACGGCCAAGTACACGCGTCCTTCGTGTCTGGTTCTGTATCATCTCTGAATTTCTGGACACATCTCTCTCAACCTTGCAAAGCCTTGGAATATCTGATGTAAGGCGACATATAAGTTTTTTTCATTTTAACTTTGAATAGAACTTGCATACAGGTATAAAAGCATAAAAAACATTTGGCAATATATACATATACCCTCACAATATAATGTACTGAAATACTTTTAAAAAATTCTAAGTGGAGTGAGATGGAAAAAAAACTTTGGAGGGGTCTTGTTTCTACGGCGCACACACTGCAGCGAACATGACATGACGACTGTATGCTACGGGTCTCTACGATTACTACCGAATTTATAGTGGTTTTTTGTACTGCTTCTAAAATATAAAATATCTTTGGAAAAACATAAAATAATTATCTGCCGCCGTCTTCTGACAGCCGTGTCTTTTTAATCTTCCCGTCGGCGTAGTTGTGCGAGGCCTCGTTGTTTGCGGGACGTCCTGTAGTTTTTATTGATAGAGTTTTGAACTACAAATGACTTTTTGATTGCTTTTTATAACATTTTTTCTTAGAGACGAGTGTAACCAAAAAAACACAATTCTGGCGTTGTTTTTTTTTTTTCTCGGATGGCATTCGCTGTGCAGAAGAAATAATGCGTTACTTTGATTGATCAAACTTTTATGAGCGCAGCGATACCAAATATGTTTTGTTATTATTTAGATTGTTTTATTATAAAGATGGCAGAATGTATTTTTTTAAAACTTTTATTATTTTTTGCTTTTTTCATAATAAAACTGATTTAATTTTTTTTTTTTCTTAGTCCCCATACGGAACATGAGCTTGCGGTGGTTTGATTGCTCCTGCAGCCAGTATTACTATTGTATTACATTATACTACGATTTGTCAGGTATTCTGTCAAGCCACACCACAGGCATGGCAATCTGGCATGGCAGACCTGGGGGCTTTCAGAGGACCCCCAGCTACTAAGGCAACCACATGGCACCCTGCGATCTCATCACGGGGGGGCCATATGGAACTCCTAAACATCCATTGGGGCATTTAAATGCCTCTGTCAGAATTGAGGGCGGAATTTAAAAGGTTAACAGCTCAGATCAGCGGGAGTTGTTAACCCTTTAAGAATCTGCCAGCACCCTTCTTGCAATGTTAACGTAAAGCAGTCTTTCAGGACATAAAAGGTTATATGACCTTACAATAGAGAAAAATTGGATACTCACCTGTCCCCACTGCGCCCCGTCCAGCGCTTTAGCCCCCGTTGCCACCGCAAGAAATCTGGTAGAAATGGCAGGCAGTCGTGTGTCATACATTATAAACATAACCGCTCAGCAAGTCCCGGGCTTCAATGGTCATAGAAGAATCACTGCTGCAGCCTGTAAGCGGCCATGTGCACAATGAACAGCATGTGACTGCTTGCCGCTTCTTCCGGGCTCCGGGCTGCAGCCGGGATAGGTGATTATTCAATTTTTCTTTATTTCCAGGCTGTATAACTTTTTTTGATGTCCCAGAAAACCCCTTCAGGTAGAACATCTATCAAGACAACATCTTCCCACAATAGGTCCCAATATTCATCAAAGATCCTGTAGATACGTTTAGAACAAGAATCATAAGTACCTATAGCTCTGATGATGTTGTCGTTCTGGGGACGGGCGCTAGGGACCAATAAATGATATCTTGTCTGACTGCAAAATGATATGCTCTGTTCATGCCCTCCTCAGGATATCCTTTCTGGTGAAAGCGATGCCAATATGCTTAATCCCAAAATCTGCATCTTCAGTACAGTTTCTCAAAAACTGTGCTTTTGGAAAACCCTTTTTATTGGGAGTAGGGTGAAAACTTTTCCAATTCAAAAGATTGTTTGTAGCCGTTGATTTTCTAAAGGCTGTAGTCGTTAGCTTCCCTTCTTAACCCTTTGCAATCCAATTTTGGATTTAGGGTTTACTAGGGGGCTTTCTCTTTATGCCATTATACAATGGTGCCACCTGCTGGCTAGAGCCAGTACTGCGGTATGGGACATGCTGGAGAGGCCCCCAACAACAGAGCAGCCAGTAATATACAGTAAGAATACCTTGTTGGACGTCTTCCGACATCGGAGCTTTACAGTCTTCAATCAGAATGTCTTTAGACGTCAGACAGTGGATTGGAAAGGGTTAATACTTGGCAAATCTAAAAACGACAGAGTGGTATTCTGGTTTCAGCCATAAAGCGTAAACCAAGTGATTTAAATGGTCCACAAATTTGAAAAAAAGATCACCATGATCCGTCCAAAGAACAAAAACATCATCAATGTATCTCAACCATAGTAGGTTGCCACCTGTCCACTCCTCCGATGCCTCTGGTGAGACGTACATCTCTTCCTACTAGCCCAGGTAGAGATTGGCATAGATGGGGACACAAGGGCTCTCCAGCGCCGCCCCCTGAGCTGGTGGTAGAGTTTTATTTTAAAGAGAAAATAAAAATAATGTTCAAAAAGCAAAGAATACCAATTTGGTGACAAATACAGCGTGGTCCCTAAATTGAATAACTCGCTGTTGCAAGAAATGTAAAACATTACAGCCCCCTGAATGGAGGATTGAACTTTAGAGGACCTCAATGTCTAGTCTAGCCAGTTAAGTGACTTCATCAACTATAATCCCCTCTTGATGTCTGAGGATGTCCATTGCATCCGTAATGTAAGAGGGAGGCGCCTCGACGTAAGAACATAACATTTTGTCATTGTAAATGTTGGCATTTTGGAGGAGATTGTCAATACCTGAGATGATGGGGCACCCCTTAAGTCGGGTGAGACCCTTGTGTATTCTTGGGAGACAGTAAAACCTGCGGTTTTGTTGGAATCCTAAAGGTATACTCGTTTTGTGATTATTGTCTTTGACTTCATTTACTAAATCTTTAAGTTGGGACAAAAATGATCAGGGGGGTCCTCTCTAAGACACTTATAGCCCTCAGTATCGTCCAAAATATCTCTACACATTTTGATGTAGGACTCAGGATTACTATGTTACCCAATTCTTGAGGTCTTGAGGCTTTGAAGTTGACCTGAAGAAATGTTACTGAAGGGCAACCTTTAAACAGACAGCTTTTTAAGTTCCTTGAGGACTCTATGTTTAAAGAAGTCTATCAAAGGACAATCAAAAGGAGGTGGGAACTTGTGTAGCGTACCGAAGTGGTAGACTCCCTCAAACAATGTGGTTACTCCCTAAATGTATTGGTTTATTTGCTTTTGCAACCTAAACTTATATTCTACTGGTTGGTCGCCCTAGTATGCTTTGTAGTCTATCAATCATCTAGCTTCAACTCAGGTATTGGCTAGCTAGATGGTGAGTTGTTAGTGGACCTGTGATTGGTGGATAAGCCCTCTGCAGGGGTTGGTTTAGAAAAATCATATAAAAGAGAGAGGGGAGTGACAGAAGGAGAGTCTAAGGAGAGTACAAGAGAGAGAATGTAGTCATAGGAGAAAGGAAGCAAGTTCAGGAAGAGAGACAGTGCAGTGGGAAGGAGAAAGTGTGAGTACAAACAAAAGCATTGTGTATAAAAAGAATCAGAAGCAGATTCAGTTTAAGTAAACACAAAAGAAAGAAAGACAAAACAAACAAAATAAGCATTTTGCATCCATCTTTTAGGGGGGGGGGGTTATGGTGTGTTCAATTTATTGTCCAGGTCATTATGCATACGACAATACCAAATATGTGGGATTTTTGTAATTTTTAAATTTTTTTTCTTGCATTTTTTTTACACCACCTCCCCCCCCCCACCCCCCACCCCGTTTTTTAAATCCCTGTAGGGGACTTGAACTATAACAGCTATGATCACTATAATAATGCATTATAAATTATAGGCAATGGCAACCGAGGACACCAGTATCTGGCATCATGTTGCCATGCAACCAATCGGCCCTCTGTCCTACTGATTTAAGTACCCCACAGCCAGAATGTAAACTTATATCCTGTGGCGTTAAGCGGTTAAATGCCGCTATTAATTCTGACAGCAGAACCCAGATGCCCCGATCAGTTTTTGGGAATCCTTAACGGGCTTCTGGCGATGAGATTGTGAGGTGCCATTCAGTTGTCATGGCAGCCTGAGACTTTCTCAAAGCCCCCAGGGTTGTAATGAATGATTACCTAGCAAGGTGTGCCTGGGGCATGTCTCGATAGACGGCCTGTCAAAAAACAGTATGATACAATATTATGGTATTGCAGTATACTGTATAAGTGATCAAACGATCACAAGTTCAAGTCCTTTATGGGGACTAAAGACTAATGTTAAAGTGCGTTAAATACATTTTTGATTATTAAAAATAAATAAATAACCAAACGTCTACACCCCTTACCTTTTTCCCAGTTGTCTCACAAAAAAAAAAAAAATCACAAAAAAATTGGTATTGCTTTGTCCATAAAATACCAGGTTTTTAAAATATTACATTATTAATCCCCCACAGTGTTCAATGCCAAAAAAAAAAAATACTGTATTTTTCGCTTTATAAGACGCACTTTTTCCCCCTCCAAAGCGGGGGGGGGGAGGGGGGAGTTGCTGCGTCTAATAGAGCGAATGTGCCAAAAAATTTGTTCCGATCGCCATTTTTAGCGCGATCGCATTTTAGTTAGCGCGATTGCGTGTTAAACTCGTGATCGCACGAACAAATGTGTGACCAGTCTCCTCCCCACTGCCGCCCATACATACCTCTGATTGGTCGTGAGCGCCGGAGGGGACTACTGCTGCTCCCCGCCTCCACCAAACGGCTTCCTTCCTCCTGCTGCACACAAGCGCCGCTGTGATATGGAGCGCCGGTTTTTCGGACCTCTGCTGCTCCCTCTGCCCCGTCACTCGGCACTATCCCTGCGCTGTCCCTGGGTGAGTTCAAATTTTTTTCCCCTATTTTCCCGCTCTAAAATGGGGTGCGTCCTATAGACCGGTGCGTCTTATAGAACGGAAAATACGGTAATCAATACCAGAATTGCACTATTTTGGTCACGCTGTATCCAAGAAAATATGGAATACAAAAGTGATCTAAAAATGGTATGCACATCAAAATGGTACTTATTAAAAACTATAGGCATTGTGCCAAAAATGAGCCCTTGCCAAAAAAAATAAAGTGTGTGTGTGGGAAGGGGGGGGGGGAGGGGAGGCAAAAGATGGTGGCAGAAATCTCTTTAAGAGATTTCTTTTTAAGCCACTCTACATCTCCATTTCTCCCCACTTAGAAATTCTGAAAACCCTCCAGCACGTTACACGGCACTTCAAATGGTAGCATTAAAAAATACATCTCGTGCTGCAAAAAACAAGCCCTCATGTAGAAATGTGATTTTTTTTTTGACAGTGGCGAGGAAAAAAATTAAATGAGAAAACAAAAAAGGATCTGCACCAGGAAGGGGTTAACGGACATTTGTAAGCACATTCATTTCTGACCGTTGTACCTTGTAAATATAACCATAATCTGCTGGCAAATGAGCAAACACTCGGATCTGTTATGTAGGCATAAAACTTATTGCTTGTTTTAGTGCACCCCCTCGTGTAAATGGGGGATGTGCTGCCAACAAAGATGAAAACTAGTGGCCACACGGTCACAGGTAGTAAATAACTTTTTGTGCAGCTGTATTTTCGGACTTCCGTCATGCTGTGTGAAGTTCTGCGTTCCAGACACTGATTGACTTGTTATATCATCGATGGGCAATTAGTCCTCCGGTCAAAAAGGGACTTGTCAGCTGGTTATTCGAAGGCCGGGCTCACTTGACTGTGTTGGTATGTTGTATCCCATGTTTGTGTCTTGTGCGTGGAATACTTGACTAATCACCCATAGGTGCCATATTGCTGCTCCAACAAATTGGGCAAAAAGTGAGCACAAGAAAAATCCCAGCATGTTCTATCTTGGCACCTATTACGAGCGCATACATGCCAAGAGAGTACATGGCAATGAGTGGCGAACAGCAAGTACACAATGTCTGAGCTCGGCCTAACTGTGAAGCTACTGAACCATCTAATGATGGTTAGATGGAATATAGTCTGAGGCCAGTGTTACCCAGTAATGGCGTCAGTTCTGGCCCTCCTGGAAGCACAACCAATCCTGAAGTGCTAACATGTCACAAGCCACTATGATTAAAGTCACTAGCATTATTCTTTTTTCATTTCAGGTGTCACTACAGTAACTTGGCATTTTCCTTGCTTGCCCATGTTTTGGCTGAACACACATCCGAAGGAGAGTATCAGCGTTGGGTTGCAGACAATATCTTGGACCGTCTTGGCATGGAAGACACTGGGTTTGATTTTACTCCTCCAATCATTTCTCAGATGGCAGTTGGTGTGTATGGCAGTGGTCAAGTGGCACCCCTATATGATCTAGGCTGGTATCGCCCATCAGGTCAGATGTATTCCACAGCGGCAGATATGGCCAAGTTGGCAATGGTGCTTCTGGGAACTTACCACCGTCGGATTTTGGAGCCAGACACATTGAAGACAATGCTAACTCCGCTCTTTAAGTGTTCCTTGGATTACTTCGCTAACAAAACAGGGACCCCCTGGGAAGTAAATGAGCAGTTCGGTTATGACATCATCCGTAAAGATGGTGACTTGGATGGGTACTCTGCCACCTTTTCCATGGTTCCTAAGCTCCATGTGAGCTTTATTGTCCTTATGTCTGGGACGAGACCTCAGGAAGAGGACATCATTACTAAGACCTATAATTTTTTGATACCGGCTTTGGAGAAAGCGTTCAGAGAGGCGGATAAGAGACTCCGCCCAACTCCGAACCCCGCTCCTTACATTGGATTTTACACCTATGCAAATCTGACATTTTATGAGATCAAGGTGGGACCCAATGGCGTTCTAGTCATGCAGCAATTTGGGCCTCACATTGAAGATCTGATACCAGAAAGTTATCGGACAATTCGGCTCCACTACTTAGAGGAGAGGGTTCTGCAGGTTGTGTTTGACAAAGAGTTCCCATGCATTCTGCAACTGGGAACAGCATCAGTCTCACTAGAGACACAGGACAGACAACTCTTCAACTTCTACCCATACAACTCTCAGGGATTGTCCCCTGGATTCGATGCTCCAGGTCTGAATACCTATAAAGTCCTGCGCATCCACCACAAGCCCGTGTTTTACAACTGATAGTCAGCCATACTCAACATGGAGTCAAGTATGCAAAGAGGAACTCAAAGCCTCTGCTACTACTGAGTGAGACCGCGGGTGCTTGAGACACTTTATCTCTGTCTCCAAGATGTGTATGATTGCAGCACCAAGAAAACAATGAGTGAGGGGTCAATGGATGCAGATGATAAGAGACGATCCATATGTGATGTGGATGTGTATATCCAGATCTGCCAATTGTGAGCGTCATGGTGTCAGGTGTTACATGTGCCGGAACGTTGTACTCATATAGAATTCCTGGTAATAAAGGTGATGTTACACCCATGTGCCCTCAATGTCTGTACACCTCTTTGTTGGGACACATTTGGCACCATATACATACTCCATCTCAAAAACGCACGCAAAAGTGGAGATGGGAATGAACCCATTGAAATCAATTTTGGGCACACAAACACCTCCGTGGGAACTGCGGAATGCGTTCTCCAGAACATCTTGCAGAATTTCTCGTGTTTTATCTTGCAGACTTTAACCCTTTCCAATCCAATTTGTATCCTGGTTTTCCTAGGGAGCTTACTCTTTTTTTCTGCTGTTATACAACGGCGCTATCTGCTGGCTAAAGCCAGTAGTGCATGAGGTGACGCGTTGGATAGGCTCCGACAGCAGAGAGGCTGGCAATCTGCAGTAAGAGAACCCCGACGAATGTCTTCCAACATCGGAGCTGTACAGCCTTAAATCATAATGTCTTCAGAGGTCAGACAGTGGACTGGAAAGGGTTAATTACAGATTTACATCTCCTGTATGTTAGAAATCTGCAACAACAATTCCGCAGCAAGGCATTCTTAATTCTACAGCAGAGAGCTTTTCCGTTGTGGAATTTGATCTCGCGGTTTAGAAGTAAACACATACGGATTCTAACAGATTCAAGTCCTATAAAGACAACATTGTGACACAGAAATGGCCATACGGACTAATTCTGCCCCATGTGAAAGGTCTCTATTAGAGATGAGCGAACCTACTCGTTTCAAGTAATTACTCGATCGAGCACCGCAATTTTCGAGTACTTCCGTACTCGGGTGAAAAGATTCGGGGGGGGCCGGGGGGAGCCGTGGCAGAGCGGGGCATAGCAGCGGGGAACAGGGGGGAGCCCTCTCTCTCTCCCTCTCCCCCCCACTTCCCGCTGCAACCCCCCACTCACCCACAGCGCCCCCGAATCTTTTCGCCCGAGGGCGGTGCTCGGGCGAAAAAGGGGCGTGGCCGAGTACGCTCGCTCATCTCTAGTCCCTATGGAGTTAAAATCCATGTGTGTTTACTTCAAAACCGCAAGATTAAATTCCAGTTTATGAGTGGATCTTAGATCGTTACAAAGTTGTTTCCAGGATATTTTCCTGTGTTTTGGATCCGCTGCTGGCCTTTAAAAATATGCAGGCAAAATACTGATCCAATCTGCAATGGCGGCATTTGTGCATAACTGCCTATTATAAGGAAAGGGCATCAATATTCGAGTCTCGGAAAACCTCTTTCATTGATTGTTGTTCGTTAGGGTATTACATGAATGTTGGTAATGCTCGTGTATTAGCGCTAATTGTCCAGCTGCACTTGCGTTTACACGTTTCGCCTGGCAGTAGTCAGGAAGACGTGAGCACTGGTGGCTGCTGCTTGTGCTTCTGTAATAACAGAAGTCACCCCTCCTCAGCCGCTAGGGTCCAGCACTGCAGCCCAACATGGTCACGGTGTATGTTGTGGTAGATGATGTCTCCAGAATTCAGGTGACTGCTGCAACCAGTGGTGAATTAAGGGGACCATTGGCCAGGGACTCTAAACACAACTTGGCCCCTCTCACACACAACATCCCCCTCCTCCCAGTAAAATATTCTTTAGTAAAACATCAAATAAGTAGACATAACTGTTAGGGTATCCATTTGGTATGCTTCAGGGCACATTCAGACGACCGTATATCAGCCGATATACGGGATCTCTCTCTGTAGGGGGTGGAGGATGGAAGAGCCGGGAGCAGTGCACTGAGCTCCCGCCCCCTCTCTGCCTCCTCTCCACCCCCCTGCACTATTTTTAATGAGGAGAGGCAGGGTGAGGGTGGGGCTAATTCCAGAAGCTTAGCCCCGCCCTGTCCCACCTCCTTTCATTGCAAATAGTGCAGAAGGGTGGAGAGGAGGCAGAGAGGGGGCGGGAGCTTAGATCACAGCTCCTGGCTCTTCCATCCTCCACCCCCTGCAGAGAGAGACGCCGTATATCGACCGGCGGCCGATATACAGTCGTCTGAATCCGCTCTCAATCTAACATTTCATAACCTTGTAGTTTTCCATAACTAGAGCATTTTAAGACATACTATCTTATCTTTGCCAAAGTGCTGGAAAACAACTTTGGTTATTAAGCAACTTGTGAAAATAAATTCCCCCTGGCGACCTTGATGTTATCAGCGCCAGTTTTCCAAGAACGTGTTTTTAAATTTATGATAAAGAAGTAAACTGCGCATGGTAACAATATATTAGTTTACCTAACACTATAAATTGAGACGCATTAATGAAAGGAGGAACTATCCTGATTACACCAAGCCGAGAGTAACGTGTCTGAGTTCATTGAAGTACATCTCATTCTGTTATAATCTGAAACACCTGAATACACCTGGAGCGTAGGTCTTGGTTGCGCTAACAAATTTGGCACCCAATGTGATCGGAATCTCACTCCAAATCCCATAGAAGAATCCAGTGATTTCCTCTTTTCTGGGAAGGACAGACTAAGAACACTATAAATAAAAGGTAAGAACCCTGATTTCTTACAATATTATCTCTGTCCCTCCCGGAGGTTGTGATTGTCCCCTTTTGCCTGCCGAGTAGGGCACTACTGTCGTGCTTTGAGATTTGTGTCAAAGAATCAGACAGAGGTATATTTTGGGTATGGTTATGTGATTGCTGTGTGGAGGAATGACCAGATGCTGTTGGAATGGGATCTTGTTGGTTAATCTACATTGTGACAACATGGGGGTTAAATAGCACCACGTAGGTTACTTTTACTTCTTTACTTCTCATTTATTCACACATATGCGTTATCAGAAACATAACCGACTGGGTCTCCAGAATAATAACTTTTGCAACACAAAGTCCTTCTTAAAGGGGTTGTCTCGCGGCAGCAAGTGGGGTTATACACTTCTGTATGGCCATATTAATGCACTTTGTAATATACATCGTGCATTAAATATGAGCCATACAGAAGTTATTCACTTACCTTCCCTGCGCTGGCGTCCCCGTCTCCATAGCTCCGTCTAACTTCAGCGTCCAATCGCCCGATTAGACGCGCTTGCGCAGAAGGGTCTTCTGCCTTCGGCTCGGTCTGGCACGAGCGGCGTTCTGGCTCCGCCCCCTTCTAAGCGTCATCGCGTAGCTCCGCCCCGTCACGTGTGCCGATTCCAGCCAAGCACAAACTAAAAATACTTCAGCTGCCAGACTCACTAAGTATGAGACCGCCCTGCTAGCACCCTCACATGACAAGCAAAATAGTTCTAAATACAGCTTCATTCCTTCCGCTGAATTTGGAAAGGGGGGAGGTAGGGGCGGCAGGGAGAGACCATGACGTTGAATTTCAAGCACGATTATCTAGAAGTAGTGAAAGTGAATTTAGAGGTCTTTAAAATGTTGTTTAAACTCCCATTTCTAATGCAGATATCGACTTATATGTCATCCCCACACATAAGATTCTAACACAATTCCCAGTCAGTGACACTGCACCTGTAAATCTGCTTGAGGCATGTGTGCCACAAGCTTTGCAAGCCACTATCCACTTCTCACCCGATGGTACTGTTACCATCAGTTCTGGGTGGATAAAGAGTTCATTTGCTTTTTAAAAGCTTTTGTCTTCTGGGAAAAAGCAAACAAGTCCATGCCCCCTGAAGATATAGCTGTAACGGTATACTACCCTTGTACACCAGCCCGGGTGCCCTAGATCTCACCCACAACCCCTGTCTCTTCCTGCTTGCCTCCACTCCTGGCTAACCCCAGGCAGGCAACTGGGCGGCGGTCCCTACTCTCACTAGGGACCGAAAAAGGGACACTGCGTACCTGGATGGAAAGGGTAGAATACCAACAGAAAAGGCAGATGTAAAACCAACACGAACCATACCAAGCAGAATTGAGGCAGTTGGAAAAACCTGGCGGATAATAGCAAGGTATGGCAGGAAAGATGACAAAGGCAGGAGACCAACAGAGGCAGACTAGCTAGCACACTGAGGGAAACCAATAACTGGCATTGATTGCCAGTCTCTGCCCGACTTTTAAACAAAAGCCTCCGCCCAGGGGCGGAGAGAGGGAGACAGCCAACTCCCAACAGAACATAATAAAAGGGAGCTCGTGCACGGCAGCTGCACTCACAGGTGTGCGCGCGCACGGTGCCGAGCGCCACCAGCACTGCTATGACTCTATGGGCAACTAGCAAGACATACATTGGGAAGCTTCTGGTGTCATCTGTCTTGCACAAGCTCAAAGAAGGGGTTGTGCTTCCTTGTACGCCTCTGTACCCCTAGAGCCCTGCACAAGGGGCAGCCATTGAAGCAGCATTTCATGTCTTACTATAGGCCAAAGCCATAAAAGAAACCATGTTGAATCCTGCTACATTACTTTCGCTGGATTCAAAGGAGGGGAATGGACACAGAAACCACAGCTTGAAAATACTCTGTATTTTAAATCCCTAGAGCCCACAGAACAAGATGTCCTATGTCAACATGACTGCATTGACCTTTTGATGCAGGAAACTGTTGGATTTGAACATGTTAAAGATGAACCAACTGCTAATGCACATTTTGAGTTCTTTGTAGAGTGTTGCAGAAATCATGAAGATGGACAAGCAGAACAAGTTATGCCATGAAAACCAATGGTAAGGTAATTGTAGGAAAAAAACAGTCCCTTCCTGGGACGTCTGCTTAGGAGGCTGGAGTTGATAGTGCCCGATGCAGAGTGTAGACTGGCTGAAGGTAAGACTGTTAATGTCTGCACCCACTCAGCGTATGCTCTCGAAATCGCATTCGATTTTACACCCTTGTGGCAGAGTAGAAACTTTCTTGGATCATTGGGTAAACCAATCTAGAACGCAGAAGAGTAGATGCAGCAGCTCAACTCCCCTTGACTGAGGTAACGCTTGTTAACTTGGTTGCACCTGAAATGGGTGTGGATATTTCTCTGTTGTTTAAATTGTAGGAAGAGGCCTCAAAGGGAGAAAAGGAAGAGTAGCAAAAGAGAAAAGCGAACAGAACACTGACGGGGTTTGGGGGAAGGGTCATCTTCTGTGCTTCCTCCCACATGCTCTACTCCATGATGTCACACCTGGGCCATGGGCCAACCCATTAATCAAAGGAGATAATGTGTGGTATAGTGTCTTCTGCTTGGCTTGCCCCAGAGCTCAACACTGCTGCGAGCCAGTTTGTATAGGGCTGCATACTATGTGCCCATCACAACCCAGGCCAATTGGTCAAAGTACCTCCTCACTGTTACTTCAAGGCCAGACTATCTGTTTCAGCAACTGCAGATTGAATGCATACAGCTACTAAAGGTAAGTGTTTTGGACTTTGTGTTGGTTTGCATAGACCTCTTATCATGTTCGAAATCCCAAGGCCAAAACTAACAAATAAGAAATAGTTGTATGAAGTAATTTGTATATATGGTGTACCAGAAGTCATAGAAAATAATAGAGGCCCACATTTTATTAGTCCTCTACTCAGAACTGTGCCTAATCGCAAGACTAAGTTGAGCTCCTATGAAGTTTTGTTTGGAATTGAGATTTGATGGACCATACCTCATCCAGTTGATGACTGCCACTTCAGTCAAATTGGAAGGAAAAGACAACTGGATACACGCCAGCCATTGCAAGAGCGTCCTCGCTCGTGATCCAGAAAAAAACTCTTGTCACTGTTGCTATGTGCTGCCACACACACGGACTCCATATTGTGTCGAAAGATGATTGGGACAATGCATTTATTAAAAAGTACTTGTTGTAGCACTGATGATGCAGAAAACTGCATAATTGTTGAATGTGTGCTCATGCCCTTACAGTATCCTCCTCTATGCCCTGTGTCGCTATATGCCTCACTGTGGAGGAGATTAAGTCATGTTTTAATAAAAGTCTTGGTACCTCTGTGTTGTTACAAAAACACCAGAACAGAGCGGCCCCTTTAATGGTTGGACCATGGCTCTGTGACTCCAGGTTGGTTCTCAGTTGCTCATGAACCCAGCAAAATGATCTCATTTGCCAAGGATAAAATCACTATAGACTATTATCACTTCTGGACAAAGTGTGCGTGGTGGAGGTTCCAAATTATGGACCAACTCTGTTTTCAAGTCATACACCCTATCAGCATTGCAATGGGCTGCCTAATTGACGTGTACAATGTGTGAAACAACATGAATGGTTAGACGGTAGAAAATCGGCCTAGAGTGTAGAATGTCCTGCTCTTTGGATGACAGTTGTGTGGAGTCGTAGACCATACGGTAGTCGCCATACCCCCTTTGTGTTACCGCATGATGGTCTGTCAAAAATGGTAAGCCCTGAACACACACTTTTCGAGATAATAATAATCTTTATTTATGTAGCGCCAACATATTCCGCAGCGCTTTCACGATAGGGGGGAAAAAAACAAAACCACGGTTACATGTAGTAATCAATTTAAGGAAACAGTAGGGGTGAGGGGCCTGCTCCAACGAGCTTACATACCACAAATAATGGATACAAAAGGTTAAGGGGCTGGAGATGTGCACGGTATGGCGAGGTGGAGAGTGTGGGACGTTATACACATAGACAATGGTCAAATTGAGCCATATAGTGGCCAAGTTGGTATGACTGGAGGGGGCGGTTCATGGCAGCTGGCAGGGGTTGCAATCAGTAGGACAGGGAGTATGCTATCAGTCGGAGTAAAGAGGGTTTTGGTTTGGGACATATGGTATGCCTCCTTGTAGAGGTGCGTTTTTAAAGCACGTCTGAAGTTTTGTGTGTCAGGGATTGCCCGGATAGTTTGAGGTAGTGCGTTCCAGAGGACTGGTGCTGCTTAAGAGAGCTGCAGATAATTGGCCGGGGCCAAATGGTAAACTTCAGGTAATGTCTATTGGTATGCTAACAGGATGGTTTATTTGACCATCCATGCCACAAATGAGGGATAAGCTAAAAGAAGCTACAGATTATCCAGATGGTATCAGATTTTCACAGTATTAGGGCTGGTTAATCAAACTAATGCAATTCAAGCTTAATTAATTAATTGTTGTTACTAACCAACACACAGTTGTGTTAGATTACCATACAGTTGCCCAAGAGTGGCATATGCCAGTATGTTTTGTACTTTGTCACACTTAGGTATTCTCATGCACCAAATACCTGACTACAATTTAGGGCAAGAAAGGAATCCTGACAGCTGGTTGAAACCCATGAGGGACCTCCCACACTGCTGAGTAATAGTGAAGTAACAGCTCTGGAAACATTAATAGTGGGGATCTGGGGATTAGCAACAACTAATGGTACGCAAATAGAAACAATAAAAGGTTTGCAAGGCCATTTACAGAAGTCTCATGAGAATCAGCTTCAATCGGCCTGATAGAAGTTCTGCCTTCACACAGATGTCACTGCACTTGTTGAGTTTTAATAACTTATGATAAGTGATTTTTTTCAGGTCCTGCTAATGTGTCTGATAATTTATATTATTATCCATTTGATCTTCTGTTGTATTCCACATATTTGCAAAAAACACCAATTATCTGTCATAAGAGAGTATACAAATCTCTTGCCAGCAGTTGCTCCTAACAATAGAGAATATGCTAACCTTACACAAGCTTTTCCTCTCCAACATGTGTAGATTGTGATACACTTCCTATACCGGACTTCCAAAATACATAGGACAGAAGTTTAAGGAAAGGTAAGGTGGCATGGACCTCCCTACCATCAGGGGACATCTCCATGGCAAAGGGACAAGCAGCACCTATTGTAGAAGTAGGGACAGACCATATGTCTGTTCACAAAAAGGGGGGAAAATGTTAGGGCAGCAAATATATATCCACTTTGTATCCTGTATCCATCTTATATGCTTCAGTCTGACATTTCATAAACTTAGAAAAGAGAAGAGAACAAGTAAAAAATCCTGTGCTCCTAGGATGACTGTAAAGAAATCCAGGATAGGCAATATTGCCAACCGAACCAAGTGGATCTTGGTGACACTTACTTTGGAGGAGAGGGATATGTGCAACAGAAGCCCTCTTCTAGTAGTGATATCTTACGCAGGTTGCCATTTGTCTCAGGAATAAAAATAAAAGAGCTTCTATTACCCCTGCCCCCCGGTGAGAAGACTCCAAACATTATTGCAGGACCTGCAATAATGTTATAGTGAGCTTTTGAACCTACGCAGGGTTCTTCCTCAGTCATAATTAAATAGATCCAAAGAGGCATATATATACACACATGACAAGGCACAGACATGGCGTGATTAATTTGCACTTAGAAGAATCCCACAACAGGAGGAGTAGAGAAATAAAAAAATACTTGAATAGTCCACTGATAAAGATGTGAAAGTTTTATGATCTCTGAATTAGGGTTAGGGGTCATGAGGCCAGAGTGTTACCTGTGTTATTGATCTCATACTTCCCAGTCACGCATGAATTTAGGCCTCTGTGGAAAGTGTGAAAAGTTGTTATAAGTTTGTACTCCCAAATTCGTCTATGGCTTTGTGATTTTTTTAATTGCCTTTTAATATGGTAACTTGCATATGGTTATAAATACATTACAGGAGAGATCTCTGTATTGTCTCCTGATATACAGTATTTATACATATTATTAGGTCGCCCCTCAACTGCCTTTTTTCTAAACTAAATAATCCCAATTTTGATAACCTCTGTGGCTATTGTAGTTTGTCCATTCCATGAATTACTTTAGTTGCTTAGTTACTTCTGTATCTGCTCTAGCTCTATGTCCTCCTTGAATACTGGTGCCCAAATCTGTCCACAATATTCCATGTGTGGTCTGACCAGTGACTTGTAAAAAGGAAGAACAATGTTCTCGTCATGCATCCCTAGACCTCTTCTGATGCATCCCATGATCCTATTTGCCTTGGCAGCAGCTGCCTGACACTGGTTGCTCCAGTTAAGCTTACAGTTAACTAAAATCCCCAAGGCCTTCTCCATGTCAGTGCTCCCTAGTAGTCTCCCATTTAGTGTGTAATGGTGACATGTATTTCCTCTGCCCATGTGCAGAACCTTACATTTATCAGTGTTAAACCTCATTTGCCACTTTTTTGCCCAAGCCCTCAACTTATCCAGATCCTCTTGCAATCTACTTGCTTTCTCTCTTCTGTTAATTTCTTTACATAGTTTTGTATCATCTGCAAATATTGATATTTTACTGCACAATCCTTCCACCAGGTCATTAATAAATATATTAAAAAGAATAGGGCCCAAAACCAACCACTGTGGTACCCCACTAGTAACAGTAGTCCCTCCAATACTGACCCCAAGGTACCCTATTAGTAACGTTGACTTAATCAGAGTTTGTACCATTAATAGCCACCCTCTGCTTTCTATCACTGACCAGTTACTTACCCACTTACACACATTCTCGCCCAGACCAAGCATTCTCATTTTATATACCAAACTTTTATTTGACACAGCATCAAACGCTTTGAGAAAGTCCAGATATACAAGATCCAATGACTCTTCTCAGTCCAGTCTAGAACTTACCACCTCATAGAAGCTGATCAGATTGGCTTGACAGGAGTAATCCCTCATAAACCCATGCTGACATGGAGTTACACAGCTATTTTCCTTGATGTACTCCAGGAAGACATCTCTTAAAAAACCCTCAAACATTTTGTCCACAATAGAAGTAAGACTTATCAGCTTGTAGTTTCCAGAATTACTTTTGACCCATTTTTGAATATGGGCACCACATTGGCTGTGTGCCAATCCAGTGGAATAGACCTTGCTCATATTGAGTCCTTAAATATAAGAAACAAGAGTCTGTCTATCACATTACCTAATTACTTTAAAACCCAGGAGTGTGTACCAGCAGGACCCCGCGATTTGCCTATTTTAATCTTTTTAAGATGGCTCTGCATTTTTTTCTGGGTTAGACTGTTAGTGGAGAGTTTACTTTATCACTCTGCATCTCATCTGACATTTCATTTTCCTCTGTGAATATAATTTATGCAATATGCATTAGATTTGCTTTCTCCTCATCAGCTTCTACAATTTTACCTACATTATTTATTAAAGGGCCAACGCTTTTAGTATTAATCTTTTTCCTATTTACATAGTTGAAGAACAGTTTAGTATTAGTTTTACTCTTTTTGGCAATTAGTCTCTCTGTCTACATCTTTGCTGCTTTTATGTGATTTTCACATAATTTATTTTTTTCCATATAGGTTTTTTAGTTTTTCTTTGCTGCCTTCTTGTTTAAGTAGATCAAACGCTTTCTTTTTGCTGTTTTTTTGCCCCTTTTACATCTTTATTGAGCCACATTGGTTTTTCTTAACCCTTTTATTAATGTAAGGTATGAACCGCTCATAGTAAGCATTTTAGATGTTTTTAAGCATTTCCCATTTATTGT
This sequence comes from Eleutherodactylus coqui, assembly GCF_035609145.1. Lineage (NCBI taxonomy): Eukaryota > Metazoa > Chordata > Amphibia > Anura > Eleutherodactylidae > Eleutherodactylus > Eleutherodactylus coqui. Next base: position 12,093,298 of record NC_089842.1, read on the forward strand.
CAATATTCTTATTTTTGAGGACATTGCCCTAGTCAATATGGTTAAGGGCATCTCTTGTCAAACTTGGCTTTCCTAAAGTTTAGTATTTTTGTAACTCCTCTATAAAACTCTCTCTTGAAAGACAAATTGAAATGTATTATATTATGCCCACTATTTCCCAGGTGCCCCATGAACTGCACCCCTGTTTTTCTGTCAGGTCTGTTGGTTAATATTAAGTCCAAACTGGCCGTCCCTCTAGTTGGGTCCTGTACAAGTTGGGTAAGATAATTATCTTTAGTAATTGACAGAAAGTTGTTACCTTTATAAGATCTGCAGGCTTCAGCTTCCCAGTGTATATCCGGATAGCTAAAGTCCCCCATAATAATTACCTCATTGTGATTTACTTCTTTATCTATTTGCTTCAATAATAGATTTTCATTGGTTTCTGTTATATATAGAAAACCCCTGAGAATTTAATTGTTGTTTTTCCCTTCATGTATTTCTACCTATAGTGACTCCACATGTCCATCTCCCTCCTATATATCTTCCCATAATGTGGGCTTTAACCCCTTCCCTCTCCATGACGTATAGGTACGTCATGGAGCGGCGGGGTATGTATGAAGAGAGGTTGCGGGGCAACCTCTCTTCATACAGTGCAGGCGTCAGCTGTTTGTTACAGCTGACACCTGCGGGCAATAGCCGCAATCGGCCGATCGCGGCTATTAACCATTTTAATGCCGCTGTCAATTCTGACAGCGGTATTTAAATCCCCAGAGCGATGTTCGGGGGTCCCGTACGGCCCCACGCGGTGAGATCGGGGGAGCCGTGCAGGTGTCATGGCAGCCGGGGGCCTTCTGAAAGGCCCCAGGGCTGCCTTACCAGACTGCCTATCAAGCCATCCCTGTGGGGTGGCTTAATAGACTGCCTGTTAAATGGCAGTATGACGTAATGCTATAGCATTACGCATACTGGAGGAGCGATCAAAGCATCGCTGGTTGTAGTCCCCCAGGGACTTTAAAGTAAAGTTAAAAAAAAAAATCAATGAAGTTTTTTTAATTGTAAAACCAAAAAAAAAAAAAATTATAAAAGTTTAAATCACCCCCCTTTTGCCATATCTATTATTAAAAAATCTAAATCATTAAATAAAAATATGTATTTGGTATCGCCGCGTCAGTAAAAGTCTGATCTATCAAAGTAATGCATTATTTTTCCTGCACGGTGAACGTCAGAAATGCATTTCTTTAGTTACCCTGTCTCCCAGAAAAAAACGCAATAAAAAGCGATCAGAAAGTCGTATGTATTCCAAATTGGTTCCATCAGAAACTACAGGACATTCTGCAAAAAATGAGCCATTACTCAACTACATCGACTGAAAAATAAAAAAGTTATTGCGCACACAAAATGACCGCAGAAAATAATTGAAAAAAATTAAATGTCTTTGAAAAAAAAAAAAAAGAGTAGTATAGTAATAAAAACACCTATACAAGTTTGGTATTGCAGTAATCATACCGGCCCATAGAATAAAGTTATCATGTCTGTTTTTGTTGCCGTTTGTGCGCCGTAGAAATAGGACGCACTGAAAGATGGCGAAATGTTGTTTTTATTCATTTTACTCCACTTAGAATGTTTTAAAAGTTTTTCAGTACATTATATGGTACTTTAAATAGCACCATTGATAAACACAACTCGTCCCGCAAAAAAAAGCCCTCATACAGCGACGTCGATGAATAAATAAAGGAGTTATGTTTTTTTTGAAGGGGGGAGGAAAAAACGGAAATGGAAAAAGAGGCCGCGTCATTAAGGGGTTAAACAGGATTTTACATAAAAACAACCCCCCCACCTTTCCGTTTTTTACGATCCCTTCTGAACAGACTGTAACCCTGTAAGTTCACTGCCCAGTCACAGCTTTCGTCCAACCAGGTGTCAGTTATTCCCACTATGTCATAGTTTTCCTCAGACATTATCACGTCCAGTTTGTCTACTTTATTGGTCAGTCTTCTAGCATTAGTCATCATACAGTTTAGAAGGCTTTGGTTATTCTTTATTTTATGTGTATCCCTATTAACTGTCCTGCCAGTTTTAGCTGTAACAACCCCTCCCACCGCTCCACCCCAATTTCCATTACTTACTCAAGATCCCTGTCTGCACTATCTTCCCCTCCCATCTCTATTGCTTTAAGTGAATGGGATATGATATAATCTAATTAACTTACATTGTACTTTACATTGCTGTGGAATTTCAACTTGCATTTTGCAGCGATCCCACTGTGTGTGAACTCACCCCAAGGCGCTTTCAGAGGACTGTATTTTAGCTCCATACTTGGTACATGTTCTGCAAACCGTAATATGGAGCTAATATAAGTCTATTGGGCTAGTCATGTTTTTTTTAAATAATTAACATAACAAAATAAACTTGAGAGGTAACAGGCTGGGTCTTAAGCAAAGACTTGGTAGACATATCACAATATGTGGACAATGGGTGTTCAAGAGAAGGTGTACATTTCAAATAACTGCATGAATGTGTTAAAGTACTCAACTCCTTTTCGGTGATACTCAAGGGATATTTGAAGCCTCAATAGTCAAGTATGCCCAATTTAGCAGTGCATCGGAGAAGAATACACATGAATCAGTCAAGATGGGGTCTCAAGCTTAACTTCTGAAGCACATTTATTAAGTACATCTTATATAGTAAACTTAGTACTGTCAGGAGCTAATCACGAGCTCCCCTCACTCCTCAGCATCCAATCAAAATATAATAAGCATTTCACAGCGAATCTCAGTAAGGTTATGGTGTGTACACATTAATAAGCATTTCAAAGAGAATTTCTTATCGGTGATGTAACATAAAATAATTAAAGTAAGAATATGAAGCCTTGAAAGGGTATACCTAGTAATAATGCCAGTACATCTGGAGAACAAGTCTACTTTTGTCCAGTTCAAAAGAACAGTTCATTATAAGGTGTTGTCACGCTGAACCTGGGCACACCTCTTCCAGGACAGACACAAGACTGTGTCAACAATGGACAAATCAGAAAAACAAAATAAGAGGGAAAACTACCCTGCTCCTAACTGGGAAAGGTCCCTACCTAACAAGAGATCGACGGCTCTGATAAGTGTGAACCTGCTCTTGGCCTGCTACCTGACCCTAACAGGGGGCAAAGGAGGAGACTGAACCACAGTGCGAATAACCAAGAGAGAGGGAAATAAACTGCACAGCTAACTGCAGGAGGACTTGGATACAACTCCAACCACCATGACCAACTGAACTGCAATAAACAGCAATGAGCTAAGGGAGGGGTAGGAATATAAAGCCCTCCCTACCTGCTGATAGGTAGACCACAGAAGAAACCACACCTAATAAAACCTCTCACAGAGGTGGGGGACTCTGGGGAAAATACCAACATACAACTATACAGATACAGAGAGTAGCAGGCAACCCCCACATAACCAGCAACCTGTATAGGAGGGGAGCAACTAGTCTGCTTCCACATCACGACACCGTCGCAACCGAAAAGCCACGACAGGTATTGACTTGTTGCTTTGTGAACTTTGATGGGAAAGAATGATGTAATACAACATTATTCTGGGTTACTTTCACAATTGTACAAAAAGATAATGAGCAAAGGTTAAAAATACTTATAGGAGTAAAGTGTCCACCATCACTGAGTACCAAGGAAAGGAAAAAGAAGCAGAAAGAAACGGGTTGAACAGACCAAAATGAAACAACAGACTGTATTGTCTCTCATGGCATGCAGCCCGACACAAGCAACGCATCTCTGAAGAGAAGAACAATGTAGGTCATGTGTACAGAATGGTGGGTTTTATGCCAAATATTCTGTCCAAGATGCCCAGGAAGAAAATGAGGAGGTTTTAGTAGCATAGCTATAAGAATACAGATCCTCCAAATTCTACGTCAGATTTATGGAATTAATACTTTTGTTCCATGAAGATGTATCTGGAGATCTCCATTTTTTGGCAATTGTCTGATGAGATACAAGAAAGATATGGGAGATAACTGAATAGAGAAGAAGCAAAGAGCTGGCACCGGGTCCAGGGCTACAAAACGACGTGATGCAATATACACAAAATGAAAAATCATATTCCACAAGGAGCAAATGACAGGGCCGGGCGGCCACATATGGAAGTGGGTACCCTGAGGCCACATCCTCTCCAACATGTTTCAGTGATAGAACTGTTCATTTTGGCGACTCTAGCAGGAGTTAGATACCAACGCATGAATACTTTCTGCAAGGACTCCCAATGCCCGATTCCATGTGAAACCTTTATAGTCCACGACATCTGTCCTCCATTCATCCAGGTGGAACTGATACTTAAAGCCTTGTTTCCAGAGCTGCATATGAAGAGATTTGCTTTGAGAAGCTAGGGGAAAAAATAATTATAAAGGATGGCAATGCCATTGGATGCCCAAATAGGCAAAGAGAAAAAAATAAAAGCGGACTTGGGGAAAGTAGGCTTATGTACATCTAGGGATTGAAGATATCAATCTTAGAAAGGCGAAAACACATACTAATAGGTATTGGAAACGACTTACAAATTGCAGGAAAACCTAGAATAGAATTATTTTCATATAAATCACCAATTTTCCTCAGAGATTCCCACATTCCAAATTTAAAGTCTGTAAGGAGGGAGGATAAAAAACATAAAGGACGGACCGAGGTCAGAACCCAAAATACTGGTGAGGAAACATAATGCTGCCAGACACGGGCCGAGATTAGCAAGCCCGATAAGGAGTAAGACTATAAAGAAGGAGCATTAACCCCCAAAAGAAAAATCAGAGGTTTTCAGGTTTTTTTTGCATCTTTGCCTCCGTATTACTATTGTTTTCTATTGGGTAAATACGAATCAGTATTGGTCCAGAAGAAATGAAAATATACGGAGGCAAATACTGATGTGATACGGTTGTAATGGCATACGGATCCATATTACAGACATGTGACAATGCACTCATCTGAAACTGGCCAAAACCTTATTCACACGGGCATAAGCCCATTTTGCCCACATATTTGCGAACGCAAAAAATATGCAGAAGGGCCCATGTATTTGCACCGGCCTATTCACTTCAGTGGCCTATAATAGGCACCATAATAGGACATGCTGTGTATTTTTTTCACAGGATCGAAGTCAATGGGTTCTATTTACTGCATATTATGTGTACAAAAATCGTGTGTACAATACACTGCGCAAATACACTCGTGTGAATGAGCCCTAAGGGTGCCTCACATTTGCCATGAATTTCAGTGCAGATCTGCTGCAGATGTCACCCTTTTAGTTGAATTTTAATTGAGGGCCTAAACAGATATGCACTTATGGTAATATGCTCGCTGATATGCAGCTATACAAACTAAACATTGCGCCCCGAGTTTGAAACAAAATCAGGAAGATAGGTCTTGCCCTTGCAGCGTCTGAGGAGTTAGCCCACAGCCAAGAAGACAGCGGGGTAGAGAAAGGCCTTGTCATGGGACTCTACCATCTCCTTCCGTGGGGGTAGCTCAGGACCTGACCATGTTAATGCTGGGGGAGATCACAGGGATAGTAACTGGGGGTTACCTTAAGTCCAATTGTCACTTGTGATGCCACCGTTCCATCCTCTGCGGCAGATCTTCTAAATAAAATAAAGTAGTCCACACACAGGGCAACTTTGTGAACAAAAACTGGGAACGGTTGGCTCTGTTCGTTTACTGTAACCTGTTAAACTCCAATCCAAACAAACAGTGTTGGTTCAGGTACAACAAGCCAGAGTGGTGTAACAGGTAGGATTCTCGGAGCATTCAGATAATCCACAGTCCAAGTTATCTGTGTGATTCCTCTCCCTGCAACTCTCTCACTCTCTACTGGTCAACACTTACTCTCGTTGTCCTCTTCTCGCTATGAAGCAGCTTGTCCTACTCTCAGTGCTCAGTAGCAGCACTGAGGTCTCCCAGGTAGAATAGGCACACGGAAGTCACTCGGCTTTCTCCATTCTCTCTGGCCTTACCCACTGAGAAAATCCGTTAGGCTGCATGGAATCCAGAATACACTAACATTGCTATGGGGCACTTATATAATTCTTCTCCCAAAAGACTAAAGAAAGATACAACACTGTAACTGAGCAGGAGAATAGAAAAGGATGACTGGTAGGCTTAAAGAAGATGAGGAGAGTGGCATGAACATCACTCCTCTGAATATCGTGAAGGGTGGCAGCTTAAGTCAATACCCCCAACCGAGTTGACTAGAAAAAATGATAATGAGGCTGTTTCTACTGACAGATAACATGGCAGACAGACAGTGGTGCACTAAGTGGATTAGTAGGGTGTAGTGTCTAGCCGTCCTGTCTCATACATACATCATACAAACACAAGCAGTCACTCTTGTCCTGGACATTCTCAGACATTTGGAAGCGGAAGCAACTCAGTTGTTTGGTTTTTAAAAGTAGTATCCCTTCACTGACACGCCTGTGGCAGTGTACGCATGTGTTCCCTGTGATGAAGTGTGCCCGTGATCAAGTGTGAATTCTATGCAGTTTAACATGGCAGGTCAACAGGGCAAGAGACAGGTAGGTCCCAATCTCTGCTTAAATGCTTTATGCTTCAAAGCTATCGCTAATGCTGTCACCTCAGTTCTAATCCTTGCTCTCAGTTTCAGAACTTTTTTCAAGTGCCCACCTCCGGGGTTCACATACACATTTGCCCCTCTCTCCTGACCTCCCCTTTGCACAGCTCGCATGCACTCCATACTTTCTTACTTAGCCTCAAACCCCCTAATACCACTAACAAACATAACAGTTGCCCCCATAAATCTCCTAATCATCTGCTCACGCTTGCTGCTACTATCAGCTGGGGATATCTCTCCCAATCCTGGCCCACCATCCACTGCTCCTATTACCCCCTATCTGACTCACTAAGACACCCCACAAGCCCAACTGCTAGCCCATGTGAACCCTACCCTGACTCCTTTAAATGTGCGCTCTGGAACTGCCAGTCAGCATGTAACAAACTCCCCACCATCCACGAGTATTGTACTGCTCATTCTTTAAATCTGCTCGCTCTCACAGAAACGTGGATACAGCAGTCTGACACGGCCTCCCCTGCTGCATTGTCTTACAATGGCCTGCAGTTCTCCCATACCCCGAGACCAGATGACAGGCGTGGTGGAGGAGTAGGTGCTCTTCTCTCCCCTAATTGTACCTACCAGGTCATCCCCCCTGTACCCTCACTCACTTTTCCATCATTTGTGGTACATATGCTACGGCTCTTCTGCCCCCTGTCCATTCAAATAGCAGTTATCTACTGCCCCCAGGTGCTCCTTGCCTGTTTTTGGACCACTTTGCTGCATGGCTCCCCCACTTCCTATCCTGCAAAATCCCAACCCTCATCTTAGGTGATTTCAAGATTCCCACTAATGACCCTATCTCCCCATCTGCCTCTCAGCTTCTTTCGCTCACCTCCTCCCTTGGTCTCTCTCAACTCACCGCCTCTCCCACTCATAGGGATGGCAATACTCTTGATCTGGTCTTCCTCCATCTCTGCTCTGCTTCCAACTTCACTAACTGCCCTCTCCCGCTCTCGGATCATGACCTCCTCTCTTTCTCTGTCACGCTTTCTGACATCTCTCCTGACCCACCTACTTACTGTACCTACAGGAACCTTGAGGCCATTCACACCCAGGACTTTGCTGAGTCCCTACAGTCTTCTCTGTCCCCTATCTCTCTCCTCTCCTGCCCCAAGCTGGCTGCCGCTCGCTACAACACCGCTCTCAAACATGCCCTGGATGAAGCGGCGCCCCCCAGGACCCAAGCCATCTGATGTAGAACACGGCAACCCTGGCTCATGCCTCTAATGCACTTCATCCGGCAGTGCTCTAGAAGTGCTGAACGGCTCTGGAGGAAGTCGCAAACGTCCTCGGACTTTCTCCACTACAAATTCATGCTCAGAACCTACAACCTCGCCCTCCACAACGCCAAACAAGTCGACTTTACCTCTCTCGTCTCCTCATTATGGCACAACCCTAAACGGCTCTTTGATACTTTTCACTCCCTTCTCAGCCCTAAACCACAGCCCCCGGTGACGGATCTCAGTGCTGAAGAGCTGGCTGCTTACTTCAAAAAGAAAATTGATGACATCCGTCAGGAAATAACTTCCCAACCCCAGACTAGCCCTGACCCTAGTCTTGTCAGCACTGCATCTAGCTCCTGCTCACTGTCTGTACTCAGACCAATGACACAGCAAGAAGTCTCCAAACTGCTCTTCTCTGCTTGCCCCATCACCTGCGCTAGCGACCCTCTCCCCTCACACCTCTTCCGATATCTCTCCCAGGGATCATCTCCCAGCACACCACTATATTCAACCTCTCTCTGACCTCTGGCATCTTTCACTCTTCTTTCAAACATGCCATCATATCCCCACTGCTAAAGAAGCCGACTCTTGAAGCGACTGATGCTGCCAACTACCGACCCATCTCAAACCTCCCCTTCATCTCCAAACTATTAGAACGCCTGGTTTACTCCCGCCTTGTAAGCTATCTATCAGAGAACTCTCTCCTCGACCCCCTACAGTCTGGCTTCCTACCCCAACACACGACAGAAACTGCCCTTACAAGGGTATCCAACGACCTACTGACAGCCAAATCGAGGGGCGATTACTCCCTACTGATCCTCCTCGACCTCTTCGCAGCATTTGACACTGTCGACCACAAACTCCTCCTCATTAAGCTTCGCTCCAACGGCCTAAAGGACAATGCTCTCTCCTGGTTCTCCTCCTACTTACCTGACCGCTCTTTCAGTGTCTCCTTTGCTGGCTCTACCTCTCCTTCTCTTCCCCTTGCTGTTGGGCTCCCCCAGGGCTCGGTCCTTGGCCCCCTTCTTTTCTCTATCTACACAGCCCCTATTGGACAAACCATCAGGAGATTTGGCCTCCAATATCACCTCTATGCTGACGACACCCAGCTATACACCTCTTCCCACGACACCTTTCCTCCAAAACATCACCGACTGTCTGTCCGCTGTCTCTAACACTATGTCCTCTCTCTATAAAACTAAATATCTCTAAAACTGACTTATTGGTATTTCCACCCTCAACTAACCGACCTCATCCTGACATCTCCATCTCAGTGTGTGGCACCACCATAACTCCCAGACAGCATGTCCGCTGCCTTGGGGTCATATTCGACTCCGATCTCTCATTTACAACCTACATCAAATCTCTGGCCCGAACATGTCAGCTGCACCTCAAGAACATCGCAAGAATCCGCTCTTTTCTCACTATGGACAAGCTAAGGACGCTTATTGTTGCCCTCATCCACTCACGGCTCGATTGTTGCAACTCATTGCTGATCGCCCTCCCCTGCACCAGACTCTACCCTCTCCAATCCATCCTGAATGAAGCAGCCAGGCTCATCTTCCTGTCCAGCCACTACTCGGACGCCTCTGCCCTGTGCCGGTCACTGCACTGGCTGCCCATTAAATACAGAATTCAATTTAAATTCACTACCTTCATCCACAAAGCCCTCCACAGTGCAGCCCCCCTATATCGCCTCCCTCATCTCAATCCATCACCCAGCCCGGGCTCTCCGCTCTGCTAACGAAACTAGACTGCTCACCCCTCTAATTCGAACTTCTCATTCCCGCCTCCAAGACTTCTCCAGAGCAGCACCGGTCCTCTGGAACGCACTACCAAAGGCTACCCGGGCAATCCAGGACTCGAAAAACTTCAGGCATGCTCTAAAAAAGCACCTCTTCAGGGAGGCATACCGCATTCCCTAAACAAACTCCTCTGTACGCTGCCTGATAACATGCTCCCTGACCTACTGACTGCAATCCCTGCTAGCCGTCATAAACCGCTCCTGCAGTCATAACGATTCTGCCATCACACAGCTAAATGTCTGACCATTGTCTATGTGTATAGCATCCCTCACTCTCCACCCCACCATACCGTGCACATCTCCAGCCCTTTTACCTTCTGTATCACCCCATTACTTGTAGTATGTAAGCTCGTTGGAGCAGGACCCGCACCCCTATTGTTTCCATCAACTGATTACTATGTAACCGCGGTTCTGTAATTTTTGTACTTTTGTCTCTCTGTATTCCCCCTGTATTATAAGCGCTGCGGAATATGTTGGCGCTATACAAATAAAGATTATTATTATTATTATAGTTGTCCGGATCAACTCAGGCGCAGGCATACACTCTTCTGCGTGTCTGTAAAATAGCGAAGGCACTTCTTCGGTTTTAGACAAAGGTGCGGAGGAATCATCCTGTTCGTGATGCCAAAGCTCTGCCCTGCAGCACCTGAGGAGAGGAACCACAGCTGAGGAGACAGCGGGGTAGAGAAAGGCCTTCTCATGAGGCTGTACCATCTCCTCCCCTGGCGGTAACTCGGGACCCAACCACATTACTGCTGGGGGAGATTACAGGGGTAGTAACCGGGGGCTACCTTAAGTCCAATCGCCACTTGTGATGCCAACATTCCATCCTTTGTGACAGATCTTCCAGATGAAATAAAGTAGTCCACACACAGGACAACTTTCTGAACAAGAACTGGGAACAGTTGGTTCTGACCATTTACTGTAACCTTTTTAATTCCAATCCAAACAAACAGTCTTGGTACAGGTACAACAAGCCAGAGTGGTGTAACAGGTAGGATACTCAGAGTATTCAGATAATCCACAGTCCAGGTTATCTGTGTGATCCCGCTCCCTTCAACTTTCTCTACTGGTTAACACTCAGTCTCGTTGTCCTCTTCTCGCTATGAAGCAGCTTGTCCTACTTTCAGCGCTCAGTAGCAAAACCAAAGTCTGCTGGGTAGAATAGGCCCAGGTCGAGCACAAGGAGGTCACTCGGCTTCCTCCATTCTCTCCACGCACGGACCGGCATCTGTGTAGCTCACTCACTGTCAGACTTCACTCTTCCTCTCAGAAGATAGACTTCTCCCCTTCTTGCACACACATACATATAACATCCTCACTTGAATACAAAACAATACACTGAATAGGATACATTTTCCAGACAGGACTAGACATACCAGACAGTTAACCCTTGCAGTCCTGCAACCATCCAATCCACATAAATCTGATGCACTCTACAAATATGACACTGACAAGACAATGGCAGAAGACAGACATATAACATTATGGAGGGGCCCCATTAACTCTGGGCCACTACACACTATCTTTCTCATAACGAAGAAAAACTATGTGCAAGACAGATAGGGCAAGCCCTATCTTTTCTCATCAGTAGTATTAACACGCGAGAATCCCGATAGTGAAAACAAAACCACTGAAATCAATGGTTTCGCTCCGTCCTATTTCGTGGCCGTGATATTCACGATCGAAGACTGGGACAAAAACACGTCCATTGGTTTAACCCTTTCCAGTCCAATGTCGGGCCTGCCCCGACATCATAATTTCCCTCCACAGCTCCGATGTCGGGGCAGGCCCGACACTGCAGTGCAGGAGTGGATCTGCACCCGATCGTCAGACACATCAGGTGCAGATACACTTCTGCACTGGTCCTCATCGAGGACCCCCGAGGAGAAGGCAGAAAGGGTTTTTAACCCTTTCTGCCATCTCCTTTACACATTACATAGCGCTCAATTAGCGCTATGCAATGCATAGATTCCGGCCGGCGATCATGTGACCATCGGTGTTACCTGACCTCCAGCGGTCACAGGAACGCCGAGCCAGGAGCCTGCACTGTGGGAGGACCTGCTTACCTGTCCGGTGTCTTCCGCTATCTCCCTTCTGTCTCCCGGCTCGGCGATCATGTGACCGCTGGATGCCACCTGACCCCAGCGGTCACATGATCACCGAGCCAGGAGGCAGAGGGAGAATGAGGAGGACGCCGGACAGGTAAGCAGGATCTTCCACGGTGCAGTGAGCACCTGCACCCTCCTGAACTCTGTCAGTTCAGGAGGGTGCAGGGAAATGTATTTTTTCTCACCCATTCTCCCCAGCTCCAATTTATTTGGAGCTGGGGAGAATGGGTGAGAAAAAATAAATGGATTGGAAAGGGTTAAGCCCTGAAGGGGTGAAATCTGCTGCAGATCTGTACCGAAATCCACAGGTAATCAATGACATGTGAGCGCACTCACGCACTGGAATATTCTATATTACGCTGCAGAATATTCTGCAGTAAAAGATGCAGATTTTGATGCAGTGTTGCAGGATGAATTTTGCCATTTTCAATTCTGTATCAAAATCCGCACATTAGAAATGCAGATTTTGGTGCATATTCTTCACATGGTGGAATCCTCCACAGCGTCCTGTAGAACAATCCCACTAGGTGGGACTATAACCTGAGCTATGAGAATGAGCCTCTCATTGATCTCAATAGGTAAATGTGACAGTACAACACAGTAATAATATAAATGTAACAATGTATCAGGCTCTGCATGGCGATGTGTAATGACTCCCATAGAGGTCTATGGGACCCAGGTGATTTCATACAGTCATATAGAGGGCAGCCATTCTGCAGCTGTACTCAGCTTTGCGTCTAGGCAAAAATACATTTGTAATACGGCGGTGTATAGAGCGCTATATGGTGACACGTACAATGTGGCTCCTTAATATTGCCCTGCAAGATCTCCACCCAGCTGCGCCCTGTCTAAGAGGATCAATGCGCAACTTTCCCCTTCGGACACTCTTCACGCTTGATCATATCATTGTAATATCCAGGCCTCAGATGATTTTTGCCCTTGGGCACAGCTCTGTTCTGCACTTGGGGTCAGTTGATGGAGTGACCCCGGCCTAGGACAAGCTCCTTGTCTGTGTGTAAGGCCACAGATTTCAGCCATTGCTTTGGGACTAGATTAATGGAAAGATGGAGCACAACTGAGAGCGCAGCCTATACCTGCTATTACATGGAGGAGGTCTCATCATCAGGGGAACAGGTCAGCTGAGAGTGCAGCGTTAGCGGTAAAAACCTGAGCTCCTCCCTGCACAGCGCTCGCCCGGACGCCACCGGCAGACTCTCCACATGGGAAGGGCTCTTGTGGACCTTGGAGAGGGCGGGGGAGCTGCTATAAGACAGGCTGTTCTCTGGGTTCTTGCAGACGAGTTGGCGGAAACACTCCCGGAATTTGGTGGAGAGAAGGTTGTAGATAATGGGGTTCACCGCCGCGCTCAGGTAGAAGAAGAGGCCAGACAGGATGTGGACATACTGGAAGGTGGTGTGCATGGAATCCGTCCAGCGGACGATGAAGCTCCATAGCAGGCGGTCAATATGGAACGGGGCCCAGCAGATGGTGAAGACGATGACAACCACATCTGGTAACCAATCGGTCAATAAAAAGGACAGCACATTATAGTAGCACACATAGGGGGCAGAATTATAGTAGTTATATTCTTGTACATAGGGGGCAGTATTATAGTAGTTATATTCTTGTACATAGGGGGCAGTACTATAGTAGTTATATTCTTGTACATAGGGGGCAGAATTATAGTAGTTATATTCTTGTACATATGTGGCAGTATTATAGTAGTTATATTCTTGTACATAGGAGGCAGTATTATAGTAGTTAGATTCTTGTACATAGAGGGCAGTATTATAGTAGTTATATTCTTGTACATAGGAGGCAGTATTATAGTAGTTAGATTCTTGTACATAGAGGGCAGTATTATAGTAGTTATATTCTTGTACATAGGAGGCAGTATTATAGTAGTTATATTCTTGTACATAGGGGGCAGTATTATAGTAGTTATATTCTTGTACATAGGGGGCAGTATTATAGTAGTTATATTCTTGTACATAGGGGCAGTATTATAGTAGTTATATTCTTGTACATAGGGGAAAGTATTATAGTAGATATTATCTTGTACATAGGGGGCAGTATTACAGTAGTTATATTCTTGTACATAGGAGGCAGTATTATAGTAGTTATATTCTTGTACATAGGGGGCAGTATTATAGTAGTTATATTCTTGTACATAGGGGGCAGTATTATAGTAGTTATATTCTTGTACATAGGGGCAGTATTATAGTAGTTATATTCTTGTACATAGGGGAAAGTATTATAGTAGATATTATCTTGTACATAGGGGGCAGTATTACAGTAGTTATATTCTTGTACATAGGGAGCAGTATTATAGTAGTTATATTCTTGTACATAGGGGGCAGAATTATAGCAGTTATATTCTTGTACATATGGGGCAGAATTATAGCAGTTATATTCTTGTACATATGGGGCAGTATTATAGTAGTTATATTCTTGTACATAGGGGCAGTATTATAGTAGTTATATTCTTGTACATAGGGGGCAGTATTATAGTAGTTATATTCTTGTTCATAGGAGCAGTATTATAGTAGTTATATTCTTGTACATAGGGGGCAGTATTATAGTAGTTATATTCTTGTACATAGGAGTCAGTATTATAGTAGTTATATTCTTATACATAGGAGTCAGTATTACAGTAGTTATATTCTTGTACATAGGGGGCAGTATTATAGTAGTTATATTCTTGTACATAGGAGGCAATATTATAGTAGTTATATTCTTGTACACAGGGGGACAGTATTATAGTAGTTATATTCTTGTACATAGGGGCAGTATTGTAGTAGTTATATTCTTGTACAAAGTGGGCAGTATTATAGTAGTTATATTCTTGTACATAGGGGCAGTATTATAGTAGTTATATTCTTGTACATAGGGGGCAGTATTATAGTAGTTATATTCTTGTTCATAGGAGCAGTATTATAGTAGTTATATTCTTGTACATAGGGGGCAGTATTATAGTAGTTATATTCTTGTACATAGGAGTCAGTATTATAGTAGTTATATTCTTATACATAGGAGTCAGTGTTACAGTAGTTATATTCTTGTACATAGGGGGCAGTATTATAGTAGTTATATTCTTGTACATAAGAGGCAGTATTATAGAAGTTATATTCTTGTACATAGGGGCAGTATTATAGTAGTTGTATTCTTGTACATAGGAGGCAGTATTATAGTAGTTATATTCTTGTACATAGGGGGCAGTATTATAGTAGTTATATTCTTGTACATAGGGGGCAGTATTATAGTAGTTATATTCTTGTACATAGGGGCAGTATTATAGTAGTTATATTCTTGTACATAGGGGAAAGTATTATAGTAGATATTATCTTGTACATAGGGGGCAGTATTACAGTAGTTATATTCTTGTACATAGGGAGCAGTATTATAGTAGTTATATTCTTGTACATAGGGGGCAGAATTATAGCAGTTATATTCTTGTACATATGGGGCAGAATTATAGCAGTTATATTCTTGTACATATGGGGCAGTATTATAGTAGTTATATTCTTGTACATAGGGGCAGTATTATAGTAGTTATATTCTTGTACATAGGGGGCAGTATTATAGTAGTTATATTCTTGTTCATAGGAGCAGTATTATAGTAGTTATATTCTTGTACATAGGGGGCAGTATTATAGTAGTTATATTCTTGTACATAGGAGTCAGTATTATAGTAGTTATATTCTTATACATAGGAGTCAGTATTACAGTAGTTATATTCTTGTACATAGGGGGCAGTATTATAGTAGTTATATTCTTGTACATAGGAGGCAATATTATAGTAGTTATATTCTTGTACACAGGGGGACAGTATTATAGTAGTTATATTCTTGTACATAGGGGCAGTATTGTAGTAGTTATATTCTTGTACAAAGTGGGCAGTATTATAGTAGTTATATTCTTGTACATAGGGGCAGTATTATAGTAGTTATATTCTTGTACATAGGGGGCAGTATTATAGTAGTTATATTCTTGTTCATAGGAGCAGTATTATAGTAGTTATATTCTTGTACATAGGGGGCAGTATTATAGTAGTTATATTCTTGTACATAGGAGTCAGTATTATAGTAGTTATATTCTTATACATAGGAGTCAGTGTTACAGTAGTTATATTCTTGTACATAGGGGGCAGTATTATAGTAGTTATATTCTTGTACATAAGAGGCAGTATTATAGAAGTTATATTCTTGTACATAGGGGCAGTATTATAGTAGTTGTATTCTTGTACATAGGGGGCAGTATTATACTAGTGATATTCTTGTACATAGGGGGCAGTATTATAGTAGTTATATTCTTGTACATATAGGACAGTATTATAGTAGTTATATTCTTGTACATAGGAGGCAGTATTATAGTAGTTATATTCTTGTACATAGGGGGCAGTATTATAGTAGTTATATTCTTGCACATAGGGGGCAGTATTATAGTAGTTATATTCTTGCACATAGGGGGGAGTATTATAGTAGTTATATTCTTGCACATAGGGGGCAGTATTATAGTAGTTATATTCTTGTACATAGGGGGGAGTATTATAGTAGTTATATTCTTGCACATAGGGGGCAGTATTATAGTAGTTATATTCTTGAACATAGGGAGGAGTATTATAGTAGTTATATTCTTGTATATAGGGGCAGTATTATAGTAGTTATATTCTTGTACACAGCGGGCAGTATTATAGTAGTTATATTCTTGTACATAGGGGGCAGTATTATAGTAGTTATATTCTTGTACATAGGGTGCAGTATTATAGTAGTTGTATTCTTGTACATAGGGGGCAGTATTATACTAGTGATATTCTTGTACATAGGGGGCAGTATTATAGTAGTTATATTCTTGTACATATAGGACAGTATTATAGTAGCTATATTCTTGTACGTAGGGGGCAGTATTACAGTAGTTATATTCTTGTACATATAGGACAGTATTATAGTAGTTATATTCTTGTACAGAGGGGCAGTATTATAGTAGTTATATTCTTGTACATAGGAGCAGTATTATAGTAGTTATATTCTTGTACATAGGAGGCAGTATTATAGTAGTTATATTCTTGTACATAGGAGCAGTATTATAGTAGTTATATTCTTGTACACAGCGGGCAGTATTATAGTAGTTATATTGTTGTACACAGGGGGCAGTATTATAGTAGTTATATTCTTGTACATAGGAGGCAATATTATAGTAGTTATATTCTTGTACACAGGGGGGCAGTATTATAGTAGTTATATTCTTGTACATAGGGGCAGTATTGTAGTAGTTATATTCTTGTACAAAGTGGGCAGTATTATAGTAGTTATATTCTTGTACATATGAGGCAGTATTATAGTAGTTATATTCTTGTACATAGGGGGAAGTATTATAGTGGTTATACATTTGTACATAGGAGCAGTATTATAATAGTTATACTCTCGTACATAGGGGGCAGTACTATAGTAGTTATATTTTTGCACATAGAGGGCAGTATTATAGTAGTTATATTCTTGTACACAGGGGGGCAGTATTATAGTAGTTATATTCTTGTACATTGGAGGGCAGTATTATAGTAGTTATATTCTTGTACACTGGGGGGGAGTATTATAGTAGTTGTATTCCTGTACATAGAGGGCAGTATTATAGTAGTTATATTCTTGTACACAGGGGGGCAGTATTATAGTAGTTATATTCTTGTACATAGGAGGCAGTATTATAGTAGTTATATTCTTGTATATACGGGCAGTATTATAGTAGTTATATTCTTGTACACAGCGGGCAGTATTATAGTAGTTATATTGTTGTACACAGGGGGCAGTATTATAGTAGTTATATTCTTGTACATAGGAGGCAATATTATAGTAGTTATATTCTTGTACATAGGGGGCAGTATTATAGTAGCTATATTCTTGTACATAGGGAGCAGTATTATAGTAGTGATATTTTTGTAGATAGGGGCAGTATTATAGTAGTTATATTTTTGTACATAGGGGCAGTATTATAGTAGTTATATTGTTGTACGTAGCGGGCAGTATTATAGTAGTTAAATTCTTGTTCACAGGGGGGCAGTATTATAGTAGTTACATTCTTGTACATAGGGTGCAGTATTATAGTAGTTATATTCTTGCACATAGGGGGGCAATATTATAGTAGTTATATTCTTGTACATAGGAGGCAGTATTATAGTAGTTATATTCTTGTACATAGGGGGCAGTATTATAGTAGTTATATTGTTGTACACAGCGGACAGTATTATAGTAGTTATATTGTTGTACACTGGGGGGCAGTATTATAGTAGTTATATTCTTGTACATAGGGGCAGTACTATAGTAGTTATATTCTTGTACATAGGGGCAGTATTATAGTAGTTATACTCTTGTACACTGGGGGGCAGTATTATACTAGTTATATTCTTGTACATAGGGTGCAGTATTATAGTAGTTATATTCTTGCACATAGGGGGGCAATATTATAGTAGTTATATTCTTGTACATAGGAGGCAGTATTATAGTAGTTATATTCTTGTACATAGGGGCAGTATTATAGTAGTTATATTCTTGTACATAGGGGCAGTATTATAGTAGTTATATTCTTGTACACAGGGGGGCAGTATTATACTAG
This sequence comes from Eleutherodactylus coqui, assembly GCF_035609145.1. NCBI lineage: Eukaryota > Metazoa > Chordata > Amphibia > Anura > Eleutherodactylidae > Eleutherodactylus > Eleutherodactylus coqui. The sequence continues at coordinate 12,111,629 of NC_089842.1, forward strand.
TTATATTCTTGTACATCGGAGGGCAGTATTATAGTAGCTATATTCTTGTACATAGGGGCAGTATTATAGTAGTTATATTCTTATACACAGGGGGGGGCAGTATTATAGTAGTTATATTCTTGTACAAAGTGGGCAGTATTATAGTAGTTATATTCTTGTACATATGAGGCAGTATTATAGTAGTTATATTCTTGTACATAGGGGGCAGTATTATAGTAGTTATACATTTGTACATAGGAGCAATATTATAGTAGTTATACTCTTTTACATAGGAGCAGTATTATAATAGTTATACTCTCGTACATAGGGGGCAGTACTATAGTAGTTATATTTTTGTACATAGAGGGCAGTATTATAGTAGTTATATTCTTGTACATTGGAGGGCAGTATTATAGTAGTTATATTCTTGTACATAGGAGCAGTATTATAGTAGTTATCTTCTTATACACAGGGGGGGAAGTATTATAGTAGTTATATTCTTGTACATAGGGGGCAGTATTATAGTAGTTATATTCTTGTACACAGGGGGGCAGTATTATAGTAGTTATATTCTTGTACATAGGGGGCAGTATTATAGTAGTTATATTCTTGTACATGGGAGGCAGTATTATAGTAGATATATTCTTGTACATAGGAGCAGTATTATAGTAATTATATTCTTGTACATAGGGGGCAGTATTATAGTAGTTATATTCTTGTACATAGGGGCAGTACCATAGTAGTTATCTTCTTGTACATAGGGGCAGTATTATAGTTGTTATATTCTTGTACATAGGAGGCAGTATTATAGTAGATATATTCTTGTACATAGGGGGCAGTATTATAGTAGTTATATTATTGTACATAGGAGCAGTATTATAGTAATTATATTCTTGTACATAGGAGTAGTATTATAGTAGTTATATTCTTGTACATAGGGGGCAGTATTATAGTAGTTATATTCTTGTACATAGGGGCAGTACCATAGTAGTTATCTTCTTGTACATAGGGGCAGTATTACAGTAGTTATATTCTTGTACATAGGGACAGTATTATAGTAGTTATATTCTTGTACATAGGGGGTTGTATTATGGTAGTTATATTCTTGCACATAGGAGCAGTATTATAGTAGTTATATTCTTGTACATAGGGGGCAGTATTATAGTAGTTACATTCTTGTACATAGGGGCAGTATTATAGTAGTTATATTCTTGTACATAGGGGATAGTATTATAGTAGTTATATTCTTGTACATAGGGGGCAGTATTATAGTAGTTATATTCTTGTACATAGGGAGCAGTATTATAGTAGTTATATTCTTGTACATAGGAGGCAGTATTATAGTAGTTATATTCTTGTACATAGGGGGCAGTATTATAGTAGTTATATTCTTGTACATAGGGGGCAGTATTATAGTAGTTATATTCTTGTACATAGGGAGCAGTATTATAGTAGTTATATTCTTGTACATAGGGGGCAGTATTATAGTAGTTATATTCTTGTACACAGGAGGCAGTATTATAGTAGTTATATTCTTGTACATAGGAGCAGTATTATAGTAGTTATATTCTTGTACATAGGAGCAGTATTATAGTAGTTATATTCTTGTACATAGGGGGCAGTATTATAGTAGTTATATTCTTGTACAAAGGGGGCAGTATTATAGTAGTTATATTCTTGTACATAGGGAGTAGTATTATAGTAGTTATATTCTTGTACACAGGAGGCAGTATTATAGTAGTTATATTCTTGTACATAGGAGCAGTATTATAGTAGTTATATTCTTGTACATAGGAGCAGTATTATATTAGTTATATTCTTGTACATAGGGGGCAGTATTATAGTAGTTATATTCTTGTACATAGGGGCAGTACCATAGTAGTTATCTTCTTGTACATAGGGGCAGTATTACAGTAGTTATATTCTTGTACATAGGGGGTAGTATTATGGTAGTTATATTCTTGCACATAGGAGCAGTATTATAGTAGTTATATTCTTGTACATAGGGGGCAGTATTATAGTAGTTACATTCTTGTACATAGGGGCAGTATTATAGTAGTTATATTCTTGTACATAGGGGATAGTATTATAGTAGTTATATTCTTGTACATAGGGGGCAGTATTATAGTAGTTATATTCTTGTACATAGGGAGCAGTATTATAGTAGTTATATTCTTGTACATAGGAGGCAGTATTATAGTAGTTATATTCTTGTACATAGGGGGCAGTATTATAGTAGTTATATTCTTGTACATAGGGGGCAGTATTATAGTAGTTATATTCTTGTACATAGGGAGCAGTATTATAGTAGTTATATTCTTGTACATAGGGGGCAGTATTATAGTAGTTATATTCTTGTACACAGGAGGCAGTATTATAGTAGTTATATTCTTGTACATAGGAGCAGTATTATAGTAGTTATATTCTTGTACATAGGGGGCAGTATTATAGTAGTTATATTCTTGTACATAGGGGGCAGTATTATAGTAGTTATATTCTTGTACAAAGGGGGCAGTATTATAGTAGTTATATTCTTGTACATAGGGAGTAGTATTATAGTAGTTATATTCTTGTACACAGGAGGCAGTATTATAGTAGTTATATTCTTGTACATAGGAGCAGTATTATAGTAGTTATATTCTTGTACATAGGAGCAGTATTATAGTAGTTATATTCTTGTACATAGGGGGCAGTATTATAGTAGTTATATTCTTGTACATAGGGTGCAGTATTATAGTAGTTATATTCTTGTACATAGAAGGCAGTATTATAGTAGTTATATTATTGTACATAGGGGGCAGTATTATAGTAGTTATATTCTAGTACATAGGGAGCAGTATTATGGTAGTTATATTCTTATACATAGGAGCAGTATTATAGTAGTTATATTCTTGTACATAGGAGCAGTATTATAGTAGTTATATTCTTGTACATAGGGGGCAGTATTATAGTAGTTATATTCTTGTACATGGGGGCAGTATTATAGTAGTTATATTCTTGTACATAGGAGCAGTATTATAGTAATTATATTCTTGTACATAGGGGGCAATATTATAGAAGTTATATTCTTGTACATAGGGGGCAGTATTTTAGTAGTTATATTCTTGTACATAGTAGCAGTATTATAGTAGTTATATTCTTGTACATAGGGGGCAGTGTTATAGTAGTTATATTCTTGCACATTACTTGCTATATGATTTTATGCTGTACTCAAGGATCATGATGGTAATTTCCATACTAGGAACTGCCAATCTTGAGAGGGCTAGAGCGTTATAATAAAGTGCCGGGGGCTCTAATAAAGGGGCCATTCGGTGTATATATAATTTAGCAGCACATTGCTCAGCAGGAGATGATAGATGAATTCTGGGCTCTATTCTGACGTATGATGGGAGAGGACTATTTCGGGCTGTATTTTGGGTATTATTGCTGCATGGCTCAGAAATATGACTAGTGAGACGCATGTGGCACAACTCACAGAGCATCTTAGTGATTTGCCTCCGCTTCCCCCTCTCCAGCGATATCTTCCAAGTTGCATCCGTCTTACAGCTTCTCCCCAGCCTTCTGATTGGAAATCTCCTTTCCCGCGTGAGTCGGCAGCCAATCAACAAATATAAAACGGTGATAATACAGACGGGGACAAAGTAAAAGAATATGGTGGTCAGCTGGATGACCAGGTTGTAGACCCACTTGGGCTTCAGCATGGTGCAGGTAGCCGACTCCTCCACCCTCTCTAGGGACGGCAGGTAGATGTAGTATAGACCGTGCAGTGAGGTGTTGGGAATGGCGCACAGCAGAGACATGCACCACACAACACTGATGACCCGCCTGGCGTGCGCGTTGGTCATGACATGCTTGGTTTTAAGCGGATGAACTACGGCTACGTATCTCTCCACGCTCAGCGCCGTCACGTTCAGCACTGAAGCAAAACAAACCATCTCGAATAGAAAAGTCTTAAAGTAGCAGCCGCCCTCTCCGAAGGGGAAAGGGTAGTTCTGCCACATCTCGTACGTCTCTAGCGGCATCCCGAAAACCAAGACCAGGAGGTCAGAAATGGCCAGACTGAAGAGGTAGAGGTTGGTCGGGGTTCTCATTTTGTGGTGTTTTGCTATTACAATGCAGGTGAGGAGATTGCCTGCCACTCCGGTTAGGAATATCATCAGGTAGGTCAGTGACACCGGCAGGAAGAAGGAAGACATCTTGGGGCCCAGAATTCGGAAGAGCAGTTTCTGCACCACCAGGGCCTGGATCTGACTGTTGCTGCACGTGTCGTTGTTCAGGGTCCAGTTACAGGACTTCAGCCCCAGGTCTACGGAGCAAATGTAGAAGAGATCTTCCCGTCCCACAAACGCCATCGCTGCAGGGAGAGAAGACATTCTGTGGGTATTCTAGTACAAGGGAAGCAATGCAGACCCAGAGCATCACCCCTGCATGCAATGTATGCGCAAAAAATGCAGACGGTAGCCCAGCGCATTTGCACCATGATAGATGCGCTTTTGCATGTATTACTATACTTTTTGCGCTTCAAGGCCTTTCCACATGGGCTCAGGACGCAGCCACGCCCCAATTTAAAAGGCTTTAGCCTAAATAGCTCCAGATATGTTCTTTTCCCTGTGTAATTGCGCTGGTACCAGGAGCGAATTTGCGCACTTCTATGGGGCCTTTGTTGCACACCTAGAGCATGCTGAGTTTTTTTTGGCGCACATGGAATGCTCGTGTAAAAACGAAAAATGGCAATGAAGCCATTGAAATCAATGGTTTCCATTTCCTGCGTAATGCGCTCACGCGGGTCCGCTCTTAGGACTTAAACAGACAAACGTGCTTGCGTACATTTTTGCGTGTGTGGAACTCACAACTGCAAAACGTGGCAAACAAAACCATTGATTTCAGTGGTTTCATTTTCACCAGCGGGTTTCTGGCACGCAATTCCTGCGCTCAAGAAAAGATAGGACTTGATGTACCTTTCTGCGTTTAATGCAGAAAGCTGCCATAGAAGTTCATGGCAGGTTGAAAAAAGCAAAGGGAAGGGTGCGACCCGGAGTATGACGAAGGGGAAAGAAGACAGCCGGCCCTTAAGAGGGCTTGTGCACACAGGCGACAATGCAGCCCAGTGATTTCAAGGGGTTTCCTCTCATTGAGGATTTTTGCACCCGCTCTATTTTTGCGCACTTGAGTGTCACTTACTAAGACAAGGGACTAATTAGGGTGTTGAGCTGTTTCAAAAGCGGCATGGGTGTCTCAAGCGCCGATGTGAATGGGCCCGGCAGCGCAAAACTGTACCGTAAAATGCGCGGAGCCATTGTTGAAGCACGTCATCCATTCACAGCACAATCACGTCATCCTCACGCTAGCGTATCTACACATATACTTTTTTATCAGGAGCCCTCAGGCTTTAAATAGATATTCTATTCCACGGAACGGGCATTGCAAGCGCAATATTTACAGCACTTTGCTCTGACGCACATATCAGCCTGAGTATTGCCATCTCCAAACCTCCAAATATGCTCTGTAGCGGTGAGCATATTTGTGCATACGTTCGTCTGTCAAAGACCTTATCACCAAACACATTGGAATCCATGGGCGCATGCTTGCATTTTTTTTTCACGCACGCAATACGCAGAAAATATGTATATTCGGGGCTTCCCCGGACAGGCGCATGCACAAATACACTTGCCTCTATACGGAGCATATTTGCACATGAACCTGTCAAAAGTCTTATTTTCTTTAACGTTCAAACTTAGCGCTATCGCGTGTGAAAATTTTTTTTAAACAGGTGGTCCTGCTCGGTGTTTTCTCGCACATATCTCTCTATAAAAGAAATCTCTGAAAACTGCATGGCTTGCCCCAATCCCAGTTTCCTCAGCACTGCCTCTAGCACTTACTCATTTTCTACGTTAGAACCAACGACAAAGGTAGAAGTCTCCAGGCTCCTTTCCGCTGCCCGCCCCACCACCTGCGCTAGCGACCCTCTCCCCTCTCACCTCCTCCGGTCCCTTTCCCCAGCTCTCATTACTCACCTCACCACAATCTGCAACCTCTCCCTAACCTCTGGCACTTTCCCCTCCTCATTTAAACACTTCATCATATTCCCTATGCTTAAAAAAACAACACTAGACCTGACCGATGCTGCCAACTACCGACCCGTCACAAACCTCCCCTTCATCTCCAAATTACTGGAACACCTGGTCTACTCCCGCCTTACACGCTTTCTCTCTGACAACTCGCTCCTCGACCCCCTCCAGTCTGGTTTCCGCTCTCTACACTCGACCGAAACTGCCCTTACAAAAGTAACAAATGACCTGATGACTGCAAAGTCGAGTGGTAAATACTCCTTACTAATCCTCCTTGACCTGTCTGCTGCATTTGACACTGTCGACCATGACCTCCTTCTCACTATGCTCCGCTCTATTGGTCTAAAGGACACTGCTCTCTCCTGGTTCTCTTCCTACCTCTCTGACCGCTCTTTCAGTGTTTCCTTTGCTGGTTCTATCTCTGCTCCACTTCCTCTCGCTGTCGGGGTACCCCAGGGCTCGGTCCTTGGTTCCCTTCTTTTCTCTATCTATACTGCCCCAATTGGATAAACCATCCACAAATTCGGCCTCCAATACCATCTCTACGCTGAAGACACCCAACTATACACCTCCTCTCGTGAGATCTCTGGACCATTCCTCCAAAATATCACCGACTGTCTGTCCGCTGTCTCTAACACTATGTCCTCCCTTTTTTTGTCAAACTTAACCTCTCTAAAACTGACCTCCTTGTCTTTCCACCTTCTAACCGACCTCCCCTCAACATCTCCATTCCAGGGTCTGGCACCATCATAACCTCCAGACGGCATGCCCGTCACACTGGACTCTGACCTCTCCTTTACCCCCCATATCCAATCTCTGGCCCAAACATGCCACATGCACCTCAGAAATATTGCTAAAATACGGCCATTCCTCACCAAGAACACGCTAAAGACACTCGTGGTCGCCCTCATCCACTCCCGATTTGACTACTGCAACTTGCTACTCATCGGCCTCCCCCGCACCAGACTCACTGCACTCCAATCCATTCTAAATGCAGCAGCTAGGCTAATTTTTCTATCCAACAGTTACTCAGACGCCTCTGCATTATGCCAGTCGCTGCACTGACTGCCATCCACTGCAGAAATAAATTTAAACTCCTCTACCTCACCCACAAAGCTCTGCATGGCGCTGCGCCACCATACATCGCCTCCCTACTGTCAGTACACCACCCAGCCCGCTCACTCCGATTGGCTAACACCCTCAGACTAAACACCCCTGTAATACGAACCTCACATGCTCGCCTACAGGACTTCACCAGAGCAGCACCCATCCTCTGGAACGCTCTACCCCAAGGCATCCGGACAATTACCAATGCACGAAATTTCAGACGTGCCTTAAAAACGCACCTCTTCAGGGAAGCATACCAAATCTCCTGACCTAGTCCCTCGCCCCTCGCTATGGCTCCCCACACCTTCCACCCTGCCTATGGCATACAACCTCTACCCCTGCCCCTCCCTATGGCGCCCCACCCCGTTTGCCTTCTAATAACTGATTTCCACATAAAATCCCCTATTGCCTGTGTTCCCCATGCCTCGCACCTAAATGGAGCATGTCCATTTTTTTTCATGCTCCAGAATTTTTTAATTCCCTTTTATTGACCATCCGCGGGTATTTATCTACCTGCGGGTGGTCAATGCATCCCTATGGGGCGCGGATCCACGTGCGGGTGATCCTCTGTGGATTTTAATTGTTCTTTTGCCCGTGGACATGAGGTCTAAGGGCCCCTTCACACGGGTGTAGGCATATATATGCTCGTGAGAGCGTGACTCCATTGTACTGTGAAGAGAACGCTATCACGTGCTTTCATTCATAGGCGCATGCACTAATACGCTCACTGCTACAGAGTGCATTAGCGCATGAACTAGAATTTTTTCTTTTTTCCGATCAAACTTTGCGCCATTGTGTTCAAATTTGAAAAAAAAAAGCGTGAAGTTATGTCCTGCCGTATCTATCTCACATGTAGTATTATCTATGGAACAGAAAGATGGGGCAAGTCCTATCTTTTCTCACGTGTATTAAATAACAGGCGGGAATCCCAATAGTGAAAATGAAACCATTGAAATCATTGGTTTCGTTTCGTCCCGTTGTGCGGCTGTGATTATCAAAACGGGACAAAATCACGCCTATTTGTTTAAGCTTTTTCCACTGAGAAATCAACACATCGGGAACTAATTAGGCTAAATAGCTATTTAACTTGGGCGCAGCTGTGTCCCAACCCCATGTGAAATGGCCCAGCCAGCGCAAAAAGTATGGTAATATACACAAAAATGCGTGCAAATGCGCTCCGCTACCACGTGCATTTTTACGCATACGCCCAATATGAAGCCGCCCTATGGATTCACTCCCACAGCATTTTCTGTAGTCGACAAATACTATTCTATACATCAAATCTAACGGAAACGAACGGAAACCTTGTGTAACGGACTGCAGTGACAGCGAGTGGTTCCGTTCGGTGGTTCAGTCACAATTTCATTTTTGGCACGTGCAACAAAACCGCCATGTGTACAAAAACGATGTACACATCGACTGCACTGATAACAAGTCACACAAGATGGCGCCGCCGCACCAGTTTTCTGCGCGGGTCTCGTAATATCCATCATATAACGGCTCCTTCACACGGCGTGTTTTACATCAGCATTTTGTGAGCCAAAACCAGAAGCGGGTCCAAAATACGGAAGAAATGCGAATCTATCCTCCATTATACTTTTCTCTCCACTCCTAGTTTTGACTCACAAAATACTGATGACGAATACGGTCATGTGAATAAGCCCCAAGGATTAGAGCGGTATATAATGACCAGCGGATGGAGGGGGAGGGGCAGGCGTGATTTAGTCCTTAGATATCAGTTAGGCTAACTTCACACGGGCGAGCGCAGTATGGGGCCGTGAATCGCGCTCCCCACCATGTCAAAGCCCCCGTGGATATGAGGCGTGTTCATGTGTAACCAGCCTCGATCACTTCGGGGATGCAGGGATCCTCCAGCGCAGCTGTCACAGCCATGGCAGAGGATCGCGGAGTTTCTCCCATTGCTTTCAATGGGGTCGGCAATGAAAACAATGGCGCTGTGATGCGAGATCACGGAGCTAGATAGAACATGCCGCGATTTGTTTCCCGCATCGCGGTACAGTGCAGGAAAACATCGCTCATGTGTATGACCCCATTCAAAAGATTTTATTTTATTGCCCGTGTGAGGCCGGCCTTAGGGTACTCGCACACGGACTTGTTTATACTCCTCGAACGAATAATCTGGGTAAGAAAAATCGCAGCCAGTCCGGTTCGGAGAAGAATAGAGCGTCAGTCTGCAGCGTCTCGCACATCGGACAGCATGCGGATGGAATATCGTGTACTGTCCGTTTCAAGTTGCACCTCCCAACCGCTCCGGTATTGACGGAACGCGCGCATTAAAAAGACCCACTACGTATATTCATTAAATTTATTCAGTGTGAGGCGAACTGCACGATATCGCGCTCGCCAACATGCTTTTTACCTGCAGCTGCGAGGCGATTTTTTTAGGCAAAAATGCCTCGCATCTCTTCTAGAATGGTAGAGTTGAAAGGAACCTTTGGGGTCATTGGGTCCTCCAGGGTCATCGGGTCCAACCCCCTGCTCAGTGCAGGATTTACTAAATCCTCCCAGACAGATATTTTTCCAGCCTTTGTTTGAACACTTCCATTGAAGGAGAACTCCGCACCTCCCGTGGCAACCTGTTCCACTCATTGATCTCCCTCACTGTCAGAAAGTTTTTTCTAATATCTAATTTGTGTCTCCTCCCTTCTGTGAAATTCCGATCTTTTTACACCAGTTTCATGCATGATAGAGGACTGGAACCATACAACAATTTTTTTCATCGCAGTATCGAGGTGAGGGAAATCATCGCTCATGGGTGTGACTCCATTCAAAAGAACTGAGTTCAAATTCACACAGTCTCGGAGCGCACAAAACTCGCGTGGGATTAGCACTTGTGTGAAACCAGCCTAAGGGCTCCTTCAGATGAGTGGGCTTTAGCCCCTTTTTCCACGCAAAAATATGGAGAATAGAAACAATAGATTTCAACGGGTTCATTGTCATTTTTTGTGTGCATTTTGGGCCTGAGGAAGAGTCCTGAGTTGGTCTGAAAGCTCGCTGTAACATCATGTATTTTTGTTAGCCACTAAAAGGTCTCATATCTACAAGATTACGTGTTTTTTCTTGCTGGGAACAGTCACACTTTCATCTACTGGCGACACCGGACCGAACATTTTTTCATTTGTGCGTATAGAAGTCTATGTGCACAAACTTGCATCAGCACCGCGATTGGCTAAATAGCTATTTACATCAGCGAGAGAGACTCCCCCGCCCATGTGAATGAGCGGTGCCTGCGCAAATACGCACATTATTTGTGCAGGCATGCACTTAAATTACACTTGTATTTTGACTTGGACTTCGTCCGCGTGTAATTAGTATTTTTTTATCTAATCGGCGTTCTGCCGTATATTGTTTGTGTCGTACGGCCCGGCTTTCATTTCTTACACAACTGAGGTAAAATAAAAGCAGCGCTGTGATTGGTTGCTATTTGTGTAGAGTCCCTCCATCATTTGTAAGTCTGATTGTCTCCCTGTCCTAGGAGTGTGTTGTGATTGGTAGTTTGGGAGCAGGGGGAGGAGTTGAGAGTGAGAGAAGAGAGTTGTGGTTGGTCGAAAAAGGTGGTGCGCGCAGGAGAGACGGGTTTGCTAAAATCTTATCTCCCTTGCTAATGACTGAGCTGGGTGATACTTCAGCCTTTGGGAAAGGAGATGGTAGAGCCACCACGAACCACCGCTATCTTGTACCCGGCTGTCTTCTGGGCTTAAGGCCTGGTTCGCGGTTGCTGCAGGGTCTTGGCATCACAAGCAGGATGATACCTCTGCACCATGTGTGCTAATGGAAAAGTAAAATGGACTTTCCACTGTATTATGGTTACTTGTCTTGGATGGCAAAGAAAGGACAGTGAGATTTAAGGTGAGCTTTTTTGGGGAGAAAAATGTATGTTCTGGTGACAAAATGGACGCACAAAATGGCGTCCAGACTACTCCCTCCTTCCCTTAGGAGAAGCCTGCCAATTCTTACCGTAGAGAAGTTCCTGCCTTTGGGGAGAAAAAAGTAGGTGGGGTTCCCCGACCGCGGAGTTGGAAGAGGAGGGAGTTTGGAGTCACCCAGAGGTGGAGCTAGTGGTGGTGGCAGGAGTTCACCTGGACTGAGTGGAGATAGCTCAGGCAGTGCAGACATGGCTGCTGCTCAAGCCTTGCAAGCTGTGCCAGCTGGTCACCCACCACTGTATTCTCACTGGTACTTTGGGGACATGAAGTAGGTACAGGAGCTAATGGCCTCCAGCTATGCGTTTCCTGCAAGAGCTGCCCCAGCCCAGCAGAACACAATGGAAAAGCCGGAGTGCTCAACCAGCACCACAGGAGCACCTGATGTGGCTGTGGCCTCAGAGGATTCCACGCTTGTTTGTGCACCTACAAGGAAGAGGGACTGGACCCATAAACTTTTTACTATGCATACAGGATTTGTCTGGTCACATTACCCTCCCTAGATACTGATCCATAGGGACAATTTGGAGGCCCAACGGGCCATTCCAGAACATTTATTGCCCTTTGTTGTGGAATATGGGGAGGGCAATTTTTCTTTTGTATTCAAAGTTGACCAGGATGATCGCCCTAAGGGTCTACCTTGTTTTGCTGCCCCTGATTAACAGACTCGTCGAAGTGTGTTCACTGTTCCGGAATCCATGATGGAACCTCAGCAGCAGCCTTCTAGTGTTTCACCACCCCAGAACACAGCTGAGGAGGAGTGTACAGAGCCCAGCCCTTCTTTGTGTTCTTCCATTGGGATTTATTCTTGGGACAGTAATGTGACTCCTACTGGCTTCAGTACGGAATCGGATGTGGAGGAGCCTAAATGACTTGCCAAAGTTACGTGGTGCTAAAGGACTCATGTTAGACTTTTTTGGGACATTCGTGGTTTGTTAGAGGTTGCTATAATTGGTTGAGGTTGTGTAAAAAAAAAAAAGAAAATCTGTTTGTATGCTTAATCTAATTATTCTGAAGAAAGTGAAAGAAAATATTAGTTATTTTGTTTATTAGCAGTCTTAAAGTTAATAATAAATATACCAATGATTGTGCAGGAGTGAGTGTGTTGGAGAGTTAGGCCTCATGTCCACGGGGAAAATCAGGCCCGCTACGGATTCTCCATGTAGAATCTGCAGCGGGTCCCTCCTGCCCCGCGGACATGAGGGCTGAAAATAGGAATAAATAAGAATAAACTCACCTCCCACCCGCTCCGTTTCTTCTCTTCGCTGCGGCGTCATCTTCTCTCGTCGCGGCCGGATCTTCTTTCTTCGGCTCGGCGGATGTGCATGATGACGTCGGTGACGTGCCCCGCGCATGCGCCGGGCCGAAGCAAAATGATCCGGCCGCGACTGAGAGAAGATGGCGCCGCGGCGAAGAGAAGAACCGGAGCGTGTGAGTAAAATCAGATTTTTGTGTCCGCGGGAGACCCGCATGAAAATGGAGCATGGTCCAGATTTTTTCATGCTCCATTTTTTTTAAAATCACTTTTATTGACGATCCGCGGGTATTTATCTACCCGCGGGTGGTCAATGCATCCCTATGGGGAGCGGATCCGCGGGCAGGAGAAGAGTTAAAATCCGCTGCGGATTTTAATTCTTATTTTGCCCGTGGACATGAGCCCTTAAAGTTATGCTGGGGATCATGTCTCACCTGTTCTGAATGTCTAGAGTAGGCGTGTGTCTGAGTGTAGTCTGGTCGGGAGGTCCCTACAAAGTAACGCCTACTTAATTGAGTAAGAACTCCAGTGTCTGCTTGTGTCTAGCCAACAGTTCCTCAGCACATCCTCATTACCATATTAGTTGTCTCAGCTGAGGCATTAAGAGAATGTCTGCCACCCAGCGAAAGCAGGAAGAAGTAAAGGTTATTCCACTTCTATCCATTTAAATGTTTACTAGTCACTCTTTTCTATCTGAGTGTCAGCAATAGTGTGTTTTCTATGAAAAAAAAAGCTTTGGGGAGAAGAATTATGTGTGGGCCCCAAAGCATATGCTGGAGCATCCTGAGTTCCACTCGGCACAGCAGTAATGTTTAAATGGCTGCCCAGTCCTCTTTTCGCATGCTGTCATGTATTGCAGTCTCACACTAGCGGTGAGATCCCGGTAACATTAAAACCTGGGTGGGTTCAAGATATTTTAGGGAACCAAGGGGGTTGGGTGTAGTGGTTATGCCCTGCACTTTCCAGACTGACGTTATCAGTCTGTAGTCTTGGCAATGGGTTAGTACACTTAGGATTTCCTGCCTCGGACATTGTCTCTATTCTTAAAGGGATGCCGAGGTCGGGTTTCTTCAAGTAGGGGAAAAACTGTAGTGTGCCAGAGTAGGGTCCCTCCATCATTTGGAAGTCTGTCTGTCTTTAGGTAAGTCTGATTTCCTCCCTATCCTAGGAGTGTGTTGTGATTGGTAGTTTGGGAGCAGGGGGAGGAGTTGTGAGTGAGAGAAGAGAGTTGTTGGTGGTCGGAGAAGAAGGTGCGCGCAGGAGAGACAGGCTGATGCTCCGATGGGGCTAGCCGCAGTTATGTCTCTGCTACTAGAAGCTTTGTCACCTCTGGGAACGAGAACATAGAAGATACTGCTTGAGACTCGGTATGGGAATGCAAGTGTTGCCCACCCCCCTGCTGAACTGCATCCAGAGGGGAAGTGCAGAGGCCCGCTACAGCTGTCAGCTAAAGTAAGAGTGATGTGAAAGCCCGTGTAGCACAAGAAAGTGTCCTTCAGATAACAGCGACTGAGGATGCGTGTGTTCAGGAAAAAAATAACTTTCTGTTGTTAAGTGTACTTGGAAAATAGGACTCAAGAATCTGTTAGGAAACCTGTAACTGCATGTTGAGAAATACATGTAATTTGCCTGTGTTGGAAATCAAAGTTGAATTGTGAGTAAAAGGAAACCCTGTGTCCCCAGTTTTGAAAATCACTTATGTTTGTGGATTCATTTATTCTTTGCGAATAACTTGCTACTTATCTAATGAGAGAATCAACAGACTAGCGCTCCAAACTACAGGGTTCCTTCAGGAAGGTGGCTGGAGGATAATAAGTATGTGAGTGATAAAGGACTTCCCTGGTGTGGAATGCCCGTCAGTGGACAGGCTTGATAAAATATCTAGAAGGGCAAGATCCCTAGTCCATAGAGAGAGTGCCTGAGGAAGAGCCTGTGGGTGGGAGAACCTTGGTTAAGAACACAGTGGAAAAAATAGAAAATAATCCTGTGCTTCTATGCACTTAGGATGGTGTGAATGGTACGAGTCTAGTGCAAGGTAGGACTTAATTCATTGAGGAGCCCTATAGACATACAGGAATCCTTTCAATCCAGGATTGTCCTTAAGGAGCCAGAGAGTCCTGGGAGATTTCAACTTTTTATTGGTGGAGAGACAAAACGTGTAGTGGCCCGAAACACCTATTTCTGTCCCTTCCATAAGTATCATACATGTCATGTCTTTTATGTGGATGCACTGTACAGAGTCTATTGCACAGCAGCATTATGCAATAGGTTAATGTCTGAAAGTGGCTGGGATATGTCTGGGAAAGTATCAAAATCTGTCTCATCACGTGATGTCCTCCTTCTATAAGTATGAGTGATTGTGAATAAGATGTGGTCTTTCATCATCTTCTACGGTTGGAAGTGGAGTAGGAGTGCCGGCCACGGTATTGTTGTATCTTGTCTCCACCACAAATATGTCTGGAGACCTGTAGAGTGACGAGTCACACCTTGTACTGCCCCCCTGAGCTGCGGATTGGCCGACGTCCTGCTTAAGGACACAGAGGGGCCAGACCTTCCCTGCGCTGCTACCCTTGGAGGAAAGGGCCAGCGGCTACATCCATGCAAACAGACATGATGCTAGCGTGCACCTGTAAAGTGGTGCTGCAGGAGGACTACAGGATAGCGGCGGTGGGGGAGAGACTTGGCTGCGCACGAGCGCCGGCGACGGAACCAGCAGAGCCATTCATCCCTGCTGCTACCAGGGCCCTGTAAAACACCACTGTAACAGCACAGCAGGAGGACAACTCACAGCACGAGCGCTGACAAGACCAGGCACAGTGACGGGGGTGAGTGACAGCTGTCGCCCGGCCAGCCAGTCGGGGAAATTATGGCACGGGGACCTCAGAAGCGGCACCTCCACATCTCCCAGTCGGCCAGGGCACGATGTACTACTGTAGCGAGCTGGCCAGGAGAATTAGCAGGAGGAAGAGATACTTGCCCTTCCCTCCAGCTCCGGCAGCCCAGCCCATAACTGTGGTGGAGACAAGATACCACATTACCGCCGGCCACATGGGAGTACCTCCAACCCTCATATGGTGAAGTGAAGGAAAAGGAAAGGTATCCTGAGGCTTTCTATGCTATATATGTCTTAGGCAAGGTGCACACTAGTTGTTAATGTGAGTTGCGTCTGAGAGGTTTGGCACAACTTGCATGGGACAGCACACGGAGGCTAGGCTGTGTGTTGCACAATTTACACGGACTCTGCACATTGACTTGCACTGGTATATCTTAGGCCGCTTTTAGGTAAAATGAAAAAAGTTTATTACTGTGTTAGCCAGTAGAGCAAAGTGTAATTGTCCTCAGTAAGAGAAACCAAGTGATCTTGTAGATATGATACGTTTTAATGGCTAACAAAAATACATGATGTTACAGCAAGCTTTCCAACCTACTCAGGGCTCTTCCTCAGGCATAATGGAAAAGATCTAATGATACATTTATATAAATACACTAGCGTACCCGTCGCGCGTTGCTGCGAAGACAGACATACATACATACATACATTCGTTTTTATATATCTAGATGACGGCAGCAGCGACCACTGAGGTTTTGTAGGCCGCTGCTTCCCCCTTGCAGGCTGAATAAAATAGCCGTTGGGTGGAACATCCAATTTATCCGGCTGCTGTGGCTTCTTGGGAAGATAGCCTAGTACATGTTTGCCCACTTCCAACTCCAATGGAGACTGACTGTAAATGGCTGGCGTGCTCTAGTATTTATGGTTTCAAGCTGTACGTGTCATTGCATACAGTCTATCTATCTATCTATCTATCTATCTATCTATCTATCTATCTATCTATCTATCTATCTATCTAGGTTATTGCATACAGTCTATCTATCTATCTATCTATGACATCCGGAAATGAGAGAATTAGATTCCGTACATAAAATTTGAACGCTAATTCCCACTGAGGTTTTGTAGGCCGCTGCTTCCCCCTTGCAGGCTGAATAAAATAGCCGTTGGGTGGAACATCCAATTTATCCGGCTGCTGTGGCTTCTTGGGAAGATAGCCTAGTACATGTTTGCCCACTTCCAACTCCAATGGAGACTGACTGTAAATGGCTGGCGTGCTCTAGTATTTATGGTTTCAAGCTGTACGTGTCATTGCATACAGTCTATCTATCTATCTATCTATCTATCTATCTATCTATCTATCTATCTATCTATCTAGGTTATTGCATACAGTCTATCTATCTATCTATCTATGACATCCGGAAATGAGAGAATTAGATTCCGTACATAAAATTTGAACGCTAATTCTTTGGCGCTTTGAATTGAATAATTGAGTTGGGACCCATTAACTTTTCCTATTTATGACATAATCAATGCTCGTGCCAAATTTCAAGTTTCTATGACATTGGGAAGTGAGAGAATTAAATTCCGTACATAAAATTTGGACGCTAATTCTTTTGCGCTTAGAATTGAATAATCGAGTTGGGATGAGACATAAGGCCTTGCCCATAAGCATTCCCCAACCTCCAAGAACTGAACCTACCTACCTGAATGAGATTTTGTAGGCCGCTGCTTCCCCCTTGCGGGCTGAATAAAATAGCCGTTGGGTGGAACATACAATTTATCCGGCTGCTGTGGCTTCTTAGGAAGATATCCTAGTACTTGTTTACCCACTTCCAACTCCAATGGTAATTGGCTGGCGTGCTCTAGTGGTTCCAAGCTGTACGTGTCATAATAGAGCCTTAATGACATCACAATGCAGCTTTATAGAACATGTTGGGGCATGTTCAAGGGCGTCCGATGTTGATGACATCAGTGATGACATCACAATAGCAGGTGGCTTACTTATTCGATCTACGTGGGGGGGGGGGGGCGTAACTTTCGACGAAGCTCGCGCGCCATTTATCGTAGGATATTTGTACTATGCCTATAATCTTCCCAGGAGTGTACTCAACAACTTCCCAAAGTTTCATGGCGATCGGATGAATGGTGTAGTAGCGCATAAAGGACAAACACGCACGCACGCACACACGCACGCACGCACGCACGCAGACAGACATACATTCAATTTTATATATATAGATATACACATGATGACATGGGAGGGCACAAACATGGCGTGATTACTTTGCACTTAAAACAAATTCCAGGACAGGTTGAGAGGACACAGACATGATGTGATTAATAGCACTTAGATAAATACCAAAAGGCCTGGTGATGACCCCCTTACATCAATTTAGAGACCATAAAACTCTCAAATTCCTTGTCACTGGACTAATTAAGCATTTACTGTTCTGCTCATCTCTTTTTGGTATTTCCGTAATTCTTTCCCGTGTGAAAGGTCCCTAATGGAGCTGTATTGGCCCAAAGTCACTGGGGCCCCTCCAGAATGAATGCTATATGTAGATTGTATTGTCTTTGTCTGGTATAGCGTCTTTAATGTGGAATGAATCAGCTAAATGTACTAATGTTTGCAGGAATGAAAGGGTTAACGTCTGTAAATGTATCATTTTATGTTGTGAGTTGGATGTCATGTGATCATGCTTCGTATATGTGGTTGCAATGTGGAATGCAAGATAGTCGAGTAGAAAAAAGCTGCTGATCAGTTAGTGAGAGAGAGCGGTCCAGTCTGCAAGAAAGAGAGGCAGATGCCTTTGGACCCCCACAGTTACTGATTGGTCTGTGCGTGGATAATGGAAGAGGTTAAGCAATTTCCCGAGAGTGGCAATTCACCAACTAGGCAGAGGAGTGGAGATCGCCATGCAACGCTGAGAGCGGCTGAAGGTGTCAGTGTTGACAGGTTGAGAGTCCGGCGGAGTGATGAGTGTGTTTCTAGGAGCGGAGCTGCACAGATAACTGGGACTGTGGGCCCAAGATTCATCCTAAGTTTTGCCTTCCTATCACGCCACCAACTTTGCCTATACCGATGTTTTGCTCTGGCCTATGTACTGTTGGACTGTTTAGTGTTGGCATTTACAAGTAAGGCAACATTGCCGACCGTTCTCGACTTTGTTTTCAACTATACTGTGTGTGGGGACTATCATTCTATCATCCAGCTTCACCGCAGAGGAAGGAACAGTGGCGTCACGAGACATCGAACTGTAAGTTCTGAACCCCAGCTTGGTTCAGTGTTCCCATTGAAGTCTCCCCCTAAGCAGTGGCCTGGGCAGGTCTCATTAATCCCTTACAGGGGGAGGTTGGTAGAGCCACTATGACAAGTGACATCTCTACCCCCACCATCTCCTCAGCCATGGGCTCACTCCTCGCCCGCTGCAGCCATCTGCTGTCTGTGGATTAACCCTTTCCAATCCAATTTGTATCCTGGTTTTCCTAGGGGGCTTACTCTTTTTCTGCCATTATACAACGGCGCTATATGCTGGCTAAAGCCAGTACAGCATGAGGTGACACGTTGGATAGGCTCCGACAGCAGAGAGGCTGGCAATATACAGTAAGAGAACCCCGATGGACGTCTTCCAACATCAAAGCTGTACAGCCTTAAATCATAATGTCTTCAGATGTCAGACAGTGGATTGGAAAGGGTTAACACGGACAGCACATGGCCTGAAATACACCAGTGTGCGGGTGGGAGGGGGCGCGTCTTAGCCATTATTGAGCCCCGTGTGGTGAAAAGTGTTAAGACAGCAAAAATGTAGTGTTAAGGCAGCAGAAATTTCTCGTTCACGACCTGAAGGTTGCAAGTCCAATCCCCATGTGGTTCAGGTAGCCAGCTCAAGGTCAACTGAGTCTCCCATCCTTCCGAGGTCAGTAAAATGAGTACCCAGCTTGGTGGGGGGTAATATATAAACTACCTGAAAGCGCTGCGGAATAAGTTGGTGCTATACAAATAACAAGATTTACTTATTTTCATTATATATGAGTCATTGTATGTGTCAGTCATTATGTATGATAGTTATGGTATATTAGTTATGGCCATTTTGGTCCTTGTAGTGTTCATGTATTCCACAGACAGCACACGGATCCATCACAGCCTGTGAGGTTAGACACATGAGAAATCAATGCATGTCCAATTCCTATCCTGAGAGCAGGACATGTAATGTGTGAAGTCCGTGTTTATCGGACTGCTCACTGATGGGTGTCCGTGTGCCGTCAGACATGAACCGTACTGGAGTTTCTTGGAGACAAGTTACATACAGCCATCTGAATACACAGTGATACAGATGATATAAATGCTTGTGACCTCCTGACACCCCCTGGGGTAGAAAGACCCCTCCTCGGGTCTCCATAAGAGAGAACAACTTGATAGAGCAGTGACTGTGAACAATGACCCCCCCCCCCCCCCCCCCCCTACAAACAATCTCACACTCATGACACCATCCTAGTGGACTACAACCTCCAGCATGTACTCACAGATTCCTCCTTATCGATCCAGAACTCCGGCTCTGACAGACATCACTGGGAAGCTCCGTCTGCTTCTCTGTGCTCCTTCCCCCTCCCAACCTCACATAGAAGAGATCTCCATGTGATGATGAAGATGATGATGATTATGATAATTAAGAGGATGATGAAGGAGCGGCATATCGCTCATCCTCAGTGTTCATACTCTGCTCTGCCACTGTAACTGGAAACTCTGATCCCTACAGATTCCCCCCCACACACACAGAAACCCCCTCAACAGATTCCTCCACACACACTCATACCACTCAACAGATTCCTAAAGACACACAGATACCCCCTCAACAGATTCCTACACACACAGATACCCCTTAAACAGCTTCCT
This sequence comes from Eleutherodactylus coqui, assembly GCF_035609145.1. NCBI lineage: Eukaryota > Metazoa > Chordata > Amphibia > Anura > Eleutherodactylidae > Eleutherodactylus > Eleutherodactylus coqui. The sequence continues at coordinate 12,131,706 of NC_089842.1, forward strand.
ACACACACACAGATATCCCCTCAACAGATTCCTACACACACACAGATATCCCCTCAACAGATTCCTACACACACAGATACCCCCTCAACAGATTCCTACACACACAGATACCCCCTCAACAGATTCCTACACACACAGATACCCCCTCAACAGATTCCTACACACACAGATACCCCCTCAACAGATTCCTACACACACAGATACCCCCTCAACAGATTCCTACACATACAGATACCCCCTGAACAGATTCGTACACACAGATACCCCCTCAATAGATTCCTACACACACACAGATATGCCCTCAACAGAGTACTACACACACAGATACCCCCTCAACAGAGTCCTACACACACAGATACCCCCTCAACAGATTCCTACATACACACAGTTACCCCCTCAACAGAGTCCTACACACAGATACCCCCTCAACAGATTCCTACACACACAGATACCCCCTCAACAGATTCCTACACACACACAGATACCCCCTCAACAGAGTCCTACACACAGATACCCCCTCAACAGATTCCTACACACACAGATACCCCCTCAACAGATTCCTACACATACAGATACCCCCTCAACAGAGTCCTACACACAGATATCCCCTCAACAGATTCCTACATACACACACAGATACCCCCTCAACAGAGTACTACACACACAGATACCCCCTGAACAGAGTCCTACACACCCACAGATACCCCCTCAACAGATTCCTACACACACAGATACCCCCTCAACAGATTCCTACACACACAGATACCCCCTCAACAGATTCCTACACATACAGATACCCCCTGAACAGATTCGTACACACAGATACCCCCTCAATAGATTCCTACATACACACAGATATGCCCTCAACAGAGTACTACACACACAGATACCCCCTCAACAGAGTCCTACACACACAGATACCCCCTCAACAGAGTCCTACACACAGATACCCCCTCAACAGATTCCTACACACACAGATACCCCCTCAACAGAGTCCTACACACAGATACCCCCTCAACAGATTCCTACACACACAGATACCCCCTCAACAGATTCCTACACACACAGATACCCCCTCAACAGATTCCTACACATACAGATACCCCCTGAACAGATTCGTACACACAGATACCCCCTCAATAGATTCCTACACACACACAGATATGCCCTCAACAGAGTACTACACACACAGATACCCCCTCAACAGAGTCCTACACACACAGATACCCCCCTCAACAGATTCCTACATACACACAGTTACCCCCTCAACAGAGTCCTACACACAGATACCCCCTCAACAGATTCCTACACACACAGATACCCCCTCAACAGATTCCTACACACACAGATACCCCCTCAACAGATTCCTACACACACAGATACCCCCTCAACAGAGTCCTACACACAGATACCCCCTCAACAGATTCCTACATACACACAGATACCCTCTCAACAGATTCCTACACACACACAGATACCCCCTCAACAGAGTCCTACACACAGATACCCCCTCAACAGAGTCCTACACACAGATACCCCCTCAACAGAGTCCTACACACAGATACCCCCTCAACAGATTCCTATACACACAGATACCCCCTCAACAGATTCCTACACATACAGATACCCCCTCAACAGAGTCCTACACACAGATATCCCCTCAACAGATTCCTACATACACACACAGATACCCCCTCAACAGAGTACTACACACACAGATACCCCCTGAACAGAGTCCTACACACCCACAGATACCCCCTCAACAGAGTCCTACACACACAGATACCCCCTCAACAGATTCCTACACACACACAGATACCCCCTCAACAGATTCCTACACACACACAGATACCCCCTCAACAGATTCCTACACACACACAGATACCCCCTCAACAGAGTACTACACACACAGATACCTCCTGAACAGAGTCCTACACACACAGAGATACCCTTCAATAGATTCCCCCCTCAACACACACAGATTCCTCCACACACACAGCGATACACCTCACAATAGATTCCTCCACACACATAGATACCTTCCTCTGCAGATATCGTTATATACAGATATATTCCCCCTCGTCAGACCCTCACACACAAACATCTCCCCCTGCAGGTACTCCACACACAGAAACCCCCTCAACAGATTCCCCCACACACAGAAACCCCCTCAACAGATTCCCACACATATAGAAACCCCCTCAACAGATCCCCCCCCCACACACACACACACACACACACACACAGACATCCCCTCAGCAGATTCCTACATACACACAGATACCCCCTCAACAGATTCCTACATACACACAGATACCCCCTCAACAGATTCCTACATACACACAGAAACCCCCTCAACAGCTTCCTACACACACTCAACTATTTATACACCTAATAACCCCCTATACCGTTTATCTGGTGATATAAAGGGCATTTCATGGAATAAAACCTATATTTCCTATGTGGAGTGCCGGTACTGATTGGTCGACTGGGATAGTCCCCCTGATGGGATAATCATTGCTTCTCTGGATTAGGGGTGTTCTCTGAGGAGGCACCCCTGTGAAGTAAGTGCTCTCCACTTTTTTTACTAGGCACCATCTGGAGCACTGTTTTTTTTTTTGTTTGGTGTTAATCACCATACACACCTTTTCTCCTATTTCTTTTCCGGCTATATATCAATATACGCCTGGGTCCCTCATCGATGCTCACCCTTGTGTGATGTCCATAAGACCAGTACGTGCCTGCTGACCAGGATTGTGGACATACCAGAGTTCTCCCTATCTAGGGGAAATCCGGTTGTGTCAGGGTGAGTCACAAAAAACTTTTTGCCACCCTATCTGTTTTTCTAAAGTATCACCCTCAAATATTCTCTAACCCGGCTCTGGAGCGCTGCCTCCATTGATTACTGTTTTTTATCATAAATGTGGGAAAGGTTTTTCCTTTTAAACTTTTACTTGCTTTAATTTTCTAATAATTAATAAAAGTTTTTTTTTACTCATTTTAACATTTTTTTAGTCCACATTGGAGACAAGAACTTGCAATGGTTTGATCACTCCTGCCGTATGAATGACCAAATATGGGATTGACAAGGCGACTGTTAGGTGGATTCACAACTGGTTGAGTGATCGTACTCAAAGAGTGGTCATAAATGGCTGCACATCCAAGTGGAAGAATGTATCAAGTGGGGGACCACAAGGCTCTGTCCTAGGCCCAGTGTTGGTCAACATTGTTATAAATGATCTGCAGGAGGGAATTGATGGGAAACTGATCAAATTTGCTGATGACACAAAGCTAGGAGGAATAGCTAACATTAGGGAAGAGAGAGTATTCAAAAAGATCTAGAAAAACTAACACAGTGGGCGGCGACTAACAGAATGGTATTTAACAAGGAGAAATGCAAAGTCCTACATCTGGGCAAGAAAAATGAAGAAAGCACATACAGAATGGGAGCAGCAACCCTTGTGAAAAAGACTTGGGTATACTAATAGATCATAGACTGAACATGAGTCAACAATGTGATGCAGCAGCCAAAAAGGCAAACACAATTCTGGGATGTATTAAGAGAAGCATAGAGTCTAGATCACGTGAGGTCATTATCCCCCTCTACTCTTCCTTAGTCAGACCTCATCTGGAATACTGGGTCCAGTTCTGGGCACCCCACTTTAAAAAAGTCATAGACAAAGTGGAGCAAGTTCAGAGAAGAGTTACCAAGATGGTGAGCAGTCTGCAAATCATGTCCTATGAGGAACAGTTAAAGGATCTGGGAATGTTTAGCTTGCAGAAGAGAAGGCTGAGAGGAGACTTAATAGCTGTCTACAAATATCTGAAGGGCTGTCACAGTGCAGAGGGATCAGCCCTATTCTCATCTGCAGAAGGAGCAATGGGATGAAACTGAAAGGGAGGAGTCACAAATTGGATATTAGACAGTGAGGGGGACCAATGAGTGGAACAGGTTACCACGGGAGGTGGGGAGTTCTCCTTCAATGGAAGTCTTCGGAGGCTGGAGAGACTTCTGTCTGGGATGATTTAGTGAATCCTGCACTGAGCAGGGGGTTGGACCTGATGACCCCGGAGGTCCCTTCCAACTCTACCATTCTAGGATTCTATGATGTAATACCACAGTATAAGGCCAGTTTCACACGGGCGACAAAATCGTGCAATTTTCTCGTGATGCGACAGTGCTACAAATCGCATGTATGTAGAGCCCTTGCTTTCCTATGGGTTCTTTCACATTTACAATGTTTTGTAGCCTGTGACATTGCGAGAATACAAAATCACATCATGCTTTATACAGACGTGATTTGCTATGTTTTGTAGCCCATGTTTCCTTACCTTCTGTTGCATCGCAGCGCACATGAAAATGCGGTTTTCGTACAGTGTGATGCAACTTTTTCAGTAGAAAATCCTACTGTCAAAGCCCTAAAACAAGGCCTATCTGCATAAAAAAAAATATTAATTACATCATCTAAGAGGCGTTGTCAGCTCCGCTGGTCTTTTCCTCTGCAGCTCTGACAAGCTTGTAGTTTTCAGTCAGCGCTTCCTGGTTTGGAGGTTCAAAATCCCCGCCTCCAGTAAATGCTGGCTCTGATTGGTTCTCTCCACGGCTTAGCCAATCACTGCAGCGCTCGATGAACCAATCACAGCTGGTGGGTTCCAGCTGTAAGAAACAGCCGGCACGATCAGCTCCAGATCCCCTTCCATACAAACCCTAACCACACAGAACGTAACTGTGTGTCCTGTGTGGTTAAGGGCTTAATCAACATATGGGGGTTTAAAGGATCCCTTTAAAATTGTATCCAGTGTAGACAATGCTCTGTGAGGTGAACAGCCCAGACTGCAGACTGATACATTGAATTAAGGCTGCTTCCACATGGGTGATTTTGGCGCATGTACGTAGATCCTTTGCTTTCCTTTGGGTTCTTCCACACAAGCAATGTTCTGAGACTACAAAATTGTTAAAGCTCTAAAATAAGCCCTAGCTGCCTAAAAAAACAAAACATAAAAAATACATCATCTAAGAGGCGCTGTCCGGCTCCGGCGCACATCTCCCGAAGCTCCCCGACACTTCATTGAACTTCTCCGGCATAGATTCCTGGTCAGGCTTTTGAAAAACCCCACCTCCAGGAACCACTGCCTGTTATTGGTTCTTGAGCGTCGCGGCTCAGCCAATCAGAGCCAGTGCTCAATAAACCAATCACAGCCATTCGTTGGTTCATGAATAATTGGTTTATCGAGGTTTTTTTAAATGCAGCTAGGGTTTATTTCCAGGGTAGGGCTTATATTTCAAGCCCCCCGAACCCCCAAAAATCCTTGCACATGGTGCTACAAAGTCGTGGCTTTTTCTCATTTATGTGTTTTTCTGCCGCGGTGCAGCCGGCGTAGAAACAAATTGTTCATGTGAATGAGGACATACAATTATATCTACCTCTTCACTTGCTCCCTCTGACTCTAAACCATGGCTTTTATACCTGCACTGTGTGATTCTGTTGCTCGGCTTCATAACAGGAACTGAGTGCCGACAGAAAGGGAAGGGCTGAATGTGCTCCCTCCTCTGGTGAAAATAGCATTGTCCCTGCTGGAGATGGTTGATAACAGAGAGCAATAGTAAATAATAATAATGTTTATTTGCATAGCGCCAACATATTCCGCAGCGCATACAAGACAGGGGAAATAAAACAAGACCACGGTTACATGTAGTAATCAGTTGATGAAGACAGTAGGGGTGCGGGGCTCCAACAAGCTTACATACTACAGATAATGGGGTGATACAGAAGGTAAAGGGGCTGGAGATGTGCACGGTATGGTGAGGTGGAGAGTGTGGGATGGTTGATAACAGAGAGCAATAGTACATGCTCAATTACACAACACACATTGACATAATGTGAAAGAGCTGTAGAAAATTCCACAGCACAACATTAGTAACGAGGTGTCAGGGTGATGTGACTGAGGAAGGGTTAAATCTGAGAAGTTACCTGTCATTATCTCCTGTGCCAGGATGTAGAAAAAGGCCCGGAGAGGCTGCGCTGGCAGCGTTCTGCGACAGATGGGATGGGTGCGTCATTCTCATCTGTCATGGAACAACCTGCCCGCTTGCACAATATACATTAGATGTCATTATATTATTATACTGTCTGTTATCAGTCTATTATTACGTGAATTATTATATTATTACATCATTGTGGAATTGTATATTATTATATTCTATCAGACTGTATTATCAAACCACTAACGACCACTTGTCTGCGAGTATGTGAGTGCTTCTGGTGACGTCATCGCAGGTCCTACAGTATATATAAAATACAGAGCCTGACCAACAGAAGAAATCACTAAGTTAGGGCTCTTGAATAGCGGCGGACAAAAATAATGAAATGAGAAAATAACTAAGCCATTATTATGTCAGACACAACTCAGCGGCTCTGACAGAAGACACCAACCTGCCGACACCATAGAGATGCGGTGGGCTGAAGGACCTGCAGTGACATCACGGTTGTGGGAGGATCCATTGTGCAGTTTGGTAGAAAGTACTGTACACTGGATAAACAACAGGACCTGTGATGACGTCACCGTCATGTGATCACCTGTGTGGGTGGAGTCAGTAATCACTTGACCAGGGGCTCATCACTGCTATCCAACTGGCCACTTGGTGCCAGTATGCTGACCATGCCATTAACTACTTGGTACCAACATACTGGCTGACCACTTACTGCCTGACTGACTGTACTGCTGACCACCTGGTGCCAATATGCTGACTGTATACACCCTAGCGTGTGTGGCCCCATCAGTGTAAGATGAGCAGCACAATAGCCCATATGTTACGAGAAGACCCCCCAATGTTCCTCGTGGCCCTGCAGTGTTCTTCATATTTACAGAACCTCGGGGTTGGTGGACTCACTGCACTGGTTTACACATTACCTCTTTGGTAATGTGTCCCATTTGAATGCCATCATGTTTGCAGCACATTGTGATTATGAGAAGATCGCAGAGGCTGCTGGGAGTAGATGACAAGAACAAACATCTCTCCTACCTGCCTGGTTGCTTGGATATGGAGCAACGGCCTTGATCTGAGCGGGAGAAAGACAAAGCTGCATTCTGCACATCATTGTTTGATGGGCTCCTCTCCACGATCTGCGCTCACCAAGCACATGTATAACAGCGTGTAATATAGTTTTATATCTCTTGTCATCAGAAAAAAATTCTGTCTAAAAACTGGGGTGCAGCTGATTGGGAGCATCAGTGTCTGGTGGTAGGAGGGCCTCTGGGGGGTTGGACTGTCCTTCTCGGGGTCTGGGGGGATAGAGAATCAGTGTAGAGTAGATTGGTTACTAGGTAGTCAGAGTTTGGGGTGCAATTTACAGTCCTTAGAGGGAGGCATAATACTGCTGCAGAGCATGATCTACCCCTCCACCTGCTCAGCCTTGTCAGTGCGCTATCTAGAGCTAGCTGCCCACCTGCTCGCTTCCACTGACAGACAGGCACTCTCCAGGGCCCTCTCTCCCACGTGCTCTCGGTTTAGAAACTGCTAGGAGTACTGTCTCTTCCCAGAAGCAGAATCAACAGTATTATCAGGACTTCTCAAGCCTGTGCCCTGCCTCCTGCAAAATACTAGGGATAGGTCATCAGTTACGAAATGCCCCTTTAAGGGATCTTTCCCACGAGCATAGCGCTTCTCGAGCGGCCGAGAAACGCGCGATCGGGCGCACAAATCTGCCATTTTTGCGCCCATTCAGACGCCCCGGATCCGGCGCATATATGCTAAACCCGCAATGCCGTCGGGCAGGAGGGGACAGTTTAGCTCTGCTAAACTGCCTTCCCCTTTCTGCCCCTTTGCCAGCTCTCAGCAAGGAAAAGGGGCGGGGCGCGAGCTAGTGTACTAAGCTCCCACCCCCTCTTCGCTCCTTGTCGGCTGCCAGCAATGGAAGGGGTCGGAACGGGTGGGAGCTTAGCAACTAGCTCTCGCCACATCCCATTGCAAACTGCCGGCAAGGGGTGGAGAGATGGGGGGAAGAGGGTGGGAGTTTAGCAGTCACGCTGCTAAACTCCCTCCCACCTCCCTTCTCTAGCAGCTACTATAGGCTCCCATAGGAGTCTATGGCAGCGTCCGACGTATTCCAGACAGGAAGATAGTTCCTGAACAGAGATGAGCGAGCTCGCTCAGTTAAGGCAGTTACTCGAGCGAGCATCGCTCAGATGTTACTCGAGCGAGCATCGCTCATCGAGCAGATTCGGGAGGGCAGCAGGGGGCGGCGAGGGGTAGCAGGGGGGGGAGAGAGATCTCTCTCTCACTCTCCCTCCCGCTACCCCCCGCTGCCGCCCCCCCCCCCCCCAAATCTGCTAAGGCCAGTATGCAGTTACTTAAGAAGAGCGATGCTCGCTAGAGTAACTGCCTTAACCGAGCGTGCTCGCTCATCTCTATGCCTGAACTATCTTTTCTGAACAGCAAAAAAGCACCCAGCCAAAATGGGCTCCGTATGCGCTATCTTGGCCGGACAGGCGCTTTTACACTGCAGAAAAACGCCCGTCTGAGATGATGCATTGGAATCCAATGCATCAGATGGTAGCGCATATCGTCCGGCCGTGAAAATGGCGGCCGATTTACGCACGTGTGAATAAGGCCTAACTGGTTCCTGGGGAGATTGCTGTATATGCTGGAGTTTAGGGCCCCTTTACACGGGATGATCTGTCACTACAGGTCGTCGTAGCGATGATCATTCCAGTGCTTACACCTTTATATAAGACCTTGTAAATCATATTTCATTGCAATTACATCTAGTCGTCTTTATTATTCTGTTAAAGGGAACCTGGCCTGAAGTCTTTGAAATGCAATCCCCGATAAAACTTAAATAGCGCTGCTAATGGGATTTCCTTATCACTATTTGGTTCCATAATCCGTGCCCCTTTAAACTGCTATTGAAGTTTTCCTGAAAAGAGTCATATTTTCCGCTAAGCGCCTGGCACGCCCCTGTTTATCTAGACTCATTTCTCTTCTTCTCTGTAATCCCACGCATGCGCCGTAGCAAACCCTGCCCGCGCCTGCGCACCTCAGCTCTCCTATACTAACTGTAACATCAACAGTGTTCATGCACCTTGAGGATCGTTACTCCCACTCTGTCCAGGATCACATGACAGTGGGAGTAACAGTCCTCAAGGCGCATGCGCAGTACGCCGCTGAAGTCTCAGCAAGTAAAGGAAAGCTGAGGTGTGCCGGGTTTGCTACGGCACCTGCGTGGACTTAAAGGGAAGAAGTCAAAGCAGTATGCATGCCAATCAAGAAGGGGCGTGCCTGGCACGGCGCTGAGGGAAAAATCTGACTCCTTTCAACTCATTTTAACATAGTGCAGGAAAACTTCAAAAGCAGATTGCAAAAGGTAGGGGGGGGGGAAGGGGGCACGAAATACAGAACCAATTAGTGCTTAGGAAATCTCGTTAGCAGTTTCCCTTCAAGGTTATTGTCTATAAAGCCGAACAATGTTTTTGGAGCGATAATCATTGCGTGTAAATGCTACCATCATTAGCTTTTTGGCCAAACAATGATTTTTAGTTCAGCATAAAAACCATAGTTTGGCCGGCCAGCTGATAGCAGGGACCGCACGCTGTGATTCTGCTCGGGAAAGCTGAAAAAACGAAAATGGAGAGAGAAAAAAAGGACGCATCCTCACGGGGTTAACATTGCAGTCTATGAAAAATGTATGGAAAGGTATGGCTTAACGTATAAGTTTTGTATGTTCAGTGGGGAAAAAAGTGTTGAACTAACAGTTTGCATATACAAAAATGGATGAAAGCTCATACCTCGCATACATGAGACATACATGGAAGTGCCAGTGAGGACGGGCCATAATGCAAAAACTAGAGTTATCAGGTCATTCTTCCTGCACTGTGTATGCCATAAAAACAAGACACTCCCCTCGGAAAAAAATGGTGCAATTGCATTTTTTCCATTTCACCGCATTTTTAAATTTTTAAAGCATTTCCTTATATTATACGGTACATTAAATAGTACCTCTGAAAAATACAACATCAGCCCTCAGACAGCTACAGTAATAGAAAAATGTATTGGAGTTGATAGAAATGAGTTCTGGTCAGTCACCAGAGGAACATGGCGCTCCCGGTGAGCTCACAGAGGTACGCCAGACAGCTGAGGAGGATCAGGATGTTTTCCACCTCCTCACTGGGCATGTGCTCCGTTATCATCCTGCGCAGGTATTGTGGATCACTCATGGAGGACTTATCTTCACCCCCGCTGCTTGTCTTCCACTTCATGATTCCATAGGTGTTGACTAGATACTCTATAAAGCTGGAATGAACTTTATGGTCATAGCCCAGTTTCTTCAATTGTTCCATGATATGATGGTAGCGCTGGTTCAACTCCGATCTTAATTGCTTATCAACCTTGCCGGTCAGTGGGCAGGTGGTCATCTGAAACCAGAAAATATACTATAAGGCTCATAGGGTAAAAAAGCATTTGGGGTTCAAAGACGGAGAACAAAAGTAAAAAAAATGGAATGGGCGGACTACAATACCCAGAGAGGTGATCAAAATTGTGGTTATTTAGTCTGGAAAAAAGACAGCTGAGAAGCGACCTAATAACTATGTATAGATATATCAGGGGTCAATACAGACGTCTCTCCGAGCATCTATTTATACCCAGGACTGTAACAAGGTGGCGCTCTAATAACCATGTATAGGTATATCAAGGGATAATACAGAGATCTCTCCCGTCATCTATTATACCCAGGACTGTAACAAGGGGGCGCTTTAATAACCATGTATAGATATATCAGGGGTCAATACAGAGATCTCTCCCAGCATCTATTATACAGAGAACTGTAACAAGGGGGCGCTCTAATAACTATGTATAGATATATCAGGGGTCAGTACAGAGATCTCTCCCATCATCTATTACACACAGGACTGTAACAAGGGGGGCGCTCTAATAACTATGTATAAATATATCAGGGGTCGGTACAGAGATCTCTCACATCATCTATTATACCCAGGACTGTAACAAGGGGGTGCTCTAATAACTATGTATAGGTATATCAGGGGTCAATACAGAGATCTTTCCCATCATCTATTTATACCCAGGACTGTAACAAGGGGGCGCTCTAATATCTATGTATAGACACATCAGGGGACAATACAGACATCTCTCCGAGCATCTATTTATACATAGGACTGTAACAAGGGGGCGCTCCAATAACTGTGTAGATATATCAGGGGTCAGTACAGAGATCTCTCACATCATCCATTTATACCCAGGACTGTAACAAGGGGGCGCTCCAATAACTGTGTAGATATATCAGGGGTCAGTACAGAGATCTCTCACATCATCCATTTATACCCAGGACTGTAACAAGGGGGCGCTCCAATAACTGTGTAGATATATCAGGGGTCAGTACAGAGATCTCTCACATCATCCATTTATACCCAGGACTGTAACAAGGGCGCTCTAATAACTATGTATAGATATATCAGGGGTCAGTACAGAGATCTCTTCCATCATCTATTATACCCAGGACTGTAACAAGGGGGCGCTCTAATAACTATGTATAAATATATCAGTGGTCGGTACAGAGATCTCTCACATCATCTATTTATACCCAGGACTGTAACAAGGGGGCGTTCTAATAACTATGTATAGACACATCAGGGGACAATAGAGACGTCTCTCAGAGCATCTATTTATACCCAGGATGTTTAGAAGGGGCCGCCTTCTACATCTAGAAGAATAAGGGTTTCTATACAACATAGAAGGAAGTTCTTTACCAGGGATTATTCTGATTACTAGATTAGAGTTGGCAACGAATTTTTTACCTATAATTAGGACAATTGGCTTCTACCTCATGGGGTGGGGGGGTTGCCTTCCTCTGGATCAACAGGAAGATAGGCTGGACTGGTTGGACATTTTAGCCTTTTTTCAGCCTTACACACTATATTACTATGTATATTTTAGACCAAGTATCTTATTAGTGAATGTTGGGTTATTCTCCATTCCTCCTGCGGGGGCGCTGCAGTTTGGTATATAACTAGATAGTAGTTTAGGTTTGTAACCTGTTTAATCTTCTCTTTTATATTTGCTACACAGTATCCATAACGACGTTCTTGCTCGGGGAAGACAAGGCACAGAATCATGCGGTCCAGCTCGAAAGCAATCTCTCCAACAAGTCGTTGACACTGCTTCACTTTTTTGGAATCTGCAAAAGTTTAGCTGTAAAAATTCTTAGGACTCAAGCACGTTTTACAGATTGCGAATGTTTGGAAGATACGTCCATATGATATATACAGGGTGTCCGCGGGGGTGCCCCAAGCCTTTAGGCTGCCTGAGGAAAAGTGGGAAAAGTAGTGACCCACATAATGCCCTAATAGTAAGTGCCCCCCATAGTGGCCCCAGTAGCAATAGTGTCCGTTCCCCCCATAGCAGTACTAGTAGTAACAGTGAACCTATAGTAGCCCCAGTAGTAAAAGTGACCCCGTAGTAGCATCAGTAGTAATAGAACCCTGTTGTGAACCTCCAGCTGGGCAGCAATCCAACAAGCATTCCGCTTACTTCATGTTACATTGTGCCATCCGTAACAGGTAGTAGAAGCGGGTGGTGTTATTACGTCAGCCTGGTCCGCTTGACTGTGAGCTCTGCTGTTTGCCTCCGGCCTGTCGCTGCAAAAGGTACCTGTGACATTGGCTGTTGGAAATACCTTACTGGGGCCTTCCTTTCTACTCTTTTGTAACATCTCCTATGGTATATTGACTGATTGGTGGACAGGGAGGTGTGTCCCCTGGCTGGCCAATCAGCCATGGTGTGAGTAAATTTAACCCTCTCAAACCCATTCCTGGCATTTCTAACTGCTTGGTTTAGGCTGCTGTCACATCTGCGTTAGGGTCAGTTCAGGGTTTCCGGCTCTCTGCTCCGTTCTTAGAGGAGAGAAAGTGAAATAAAATGGGAAAAAACTGATTAATATTTCTCCCATTGATTTTAATGGGGTTTTGAAAAACGGGAAGCAGAGGGAAAGGCTTCAGTTTGCTTCTGTTTCATCAGGATTTGGGTTTTTTTTAAAATGGGAAAATAGCGCAGTCTGCAGTCTACATCGTGTGGATCCAGTTTAGTGTCTGGCTCTGTGTTGAGTCAGATGGGCGGAGTCTGTTTGTTGGGGTTTGAGTCTAATTTTATGGTCTGTTGCAGAGGTGAACTTGAAGTTCCCGGGTCCCAGTGGAAAGTCTGTAACAGAGTCCCCAAATATAATGCTTTATTCATAGTACTGGGCTGCCTAGATGGAGAAGAGGGGCCTTATGGGCCCCCTGAGGATCCTGGGCCCGGGTGCAACCGCATCCACCTATGGTATTTGCCTGGATCCAGATTGGAATTCATGTTCTGTTTGGTGGTGTTTGGTGTGAACCTGAATCCCTTTCGCCGTTCCATCAGTAGGGGTGTAGGTGCCTGAATCCTCTTCCGTCAGCGGGGCTGCGGGCGCCTGAATCCCCTTCCGGCAGCGGGGCTGCGGGCGCCTGAATCCCCTTCCGGCAGCGGGGCTGCGGGCGCCTGAATCCCCTTCCGGCAGCGGGGCTGCGGGCGCCTGAATCCCCTTCCGGCAGCGGGGCTGCGGGCGCCTGAATCCCCTTCCGGCAGCGGGGCTGCGGGCGCCTGAATCCCCTTCCGGCAGCGGGGCTGCGGGCGCCTGAATCCCCTTCCGGCAGCGGGGCTGCGGGCCCCTGAATCCCCTTCCGGCAGCGGGGAGGCGGGCGCCTGAATCCACTTCCGCCAGCGGGGCGGCGGGCGCCTGAATCCCCTTCCGTCAGCGGGGCGGCGGGCGCCTGAATCCCCTTCCGTCAGCAGGGCGGCGGGCGCCTGAATCCCCTTCCGTCAGCGAGGCGGCGGGCGCGTGAATCCCCTTCCGTCAGCGGGGCGGCGGGCGCGTGAATCCCCTTCCGTCTGCGGGGCGGCGGGCGCCTGAATCCCCTTCCGTCAGCGGGGCGGCGGGCGCCTGAATCCCCTTCCGTCAGCGGGGCGGCGGGCGCCTGAATCCCCGTCAGCGGGGTGGTGGGCGCCTGAATCCCCTTCCGTCAGCGGGGCGGCGGGCGCCTGAATCCCCTTCCGTCAGCGAGGCGACGGGCGCGTGAATCCCCTTCCGTCAGCGGGGCAGCGGGCGCCTGAATCCCCTTCCGTCAGCGGGGCGGCGGGCGCCTGAATCCCCTTCCGTCAGCGGGGCGGCGGGCGCCTGAATCCCCGTCAGCGGGGCGGCGGGCGCCTGAATCCCCTTCCGTCAGCGGGGCGGCGGGCGCCTGAATCCCCTTCCGTCAGCGGGGAGGCGGGCGCCTTAATCCCCTTCCGTCAGCGGGGTGGCGGGCGCCTGAATCCCCTTCCGTCAGCGGAGCTGCGGGCGCCTGAATCCCCTTCCATCAGCGGGGCGGCGGGCACCTGAAACCCCTTCCGTCAGCGGAGCTGCGGGCGCCTGAATCCCCTTCCGTCTGCGGGGCTGCGGGCGCCTGAATCCCCTTCCGGCAGCGGGGCTGCGGGCGCCTGAATCCCCTTCCGGCAGCGGGGCTGCGGGCGCCTGAATCCCCTTCCGGCAGCGGGGCTGCGGGCGCCTGAATCCCCTTCCGGCAGCGGGGCTGCGGGCGCCTGAATCCCCTTCCGGCAGCGGGGCTGCGGGCGCCTGAATCCCCTTCCGGCAGCGGGGCTGCGGGCGCCTGAATCCCCTTCCGGCAGCGGGGCTGCGGGCGCCTGAATCCCCTTCCGGCAGCGGGGCTGCGAGCGCCTGAATCCCCTTCCGGCAGCGGGGCTGCGGGCGCCTGAATCCCCTTCTTACCTTAGCTTCGTACCCTGGGCTTGCTGTCACCAGGAGATGTGAAAGTATCCTCCCTGTCACACCACTTTGAAGTTTGCCCTGTGTTTTCCATCTGGCGTGTATTTTCAAGTTGTTTCAAGTAAATGAGTCTGACCGACCGTTCCCGGTTTGGCTCAGAAAGAGAAATCCCTGTATGTGGACTCTTCATTACCAACAACTGGATTCACCACAGAGGATGGAACGGTGGCGTCACGCGTGACATAAAGGACTAAGATACTCCATCATTGGGTTCCCCTGTTTAATAGCCTGCCCGCTGCTCCCTGGATGTGTCACTAGGTACCCTCCGGGTGGGAGGCGGTAGAGCCACCGTGACAAGGCCCAAACTCTACCCTGCTGTCTCCTAGGCTGGGGCCCACTCCTCGAACGCTGCATAGGCCCTTAGGTAGAGGCTGTTCTTGTCAGGACGATTGACCTGCTTGTAAGCAGGGTCCGCTTCCTCAAAGGTTGCTAGGGATAACTTTGTTTGCCCATGTGGTCCACCTTGCACCATTATGTCTTGGTGTGAACCTTTTTTTAATAGGCTATCAGTAGTTGAAGGATGGAGGTCCCCTGCTGGGCATCCTAAGGTGACCAGACATCCCAATATAGGCGGGACAGTCCAGCTTTCCCCAGGGTCCCAACCGGGACAGCTATTTGTCCCGCTTTCAGGATGTTTGTGGGCTCCCTGGCTGGTAATCACTCTCTGCTGCTGCAGGATGCACACAGTGATGAGGGAGGAGGCGTCCAGGCGCACACACTGCCGTCAGTGTGTGCATCCCACAGCAGTACTCTGAATACCAGGAGAAGGTAAGTATATGAGCTTCAGGGGGGACTCTATTACTACTGGGGCTACTGTGGGAGTCACTGTTATTACTGGGGTCGATATAGGGGGCACTATTAGCAATAGTGTCCCCTATACCAGCCCCAGTAGTCAAAGTATTATATATAGGGGTCAATATTATTACCGGGGTCAATATTACTCCTGGAGCCGATATTGGGGACACTATTACTACTGAAGCTACTGTGGGGCTCACTATTACTACTGAGGCCAGTCTGCATGTGGCAGCATACCTTAAACTGACTTGGGGTATGCTTACATGTAGCAGAAATGCTTTGGAATGTCTGCAGTGGAAATTTCCGCAACAATTTCCGCATTCAAAAACCAGTCAAAATCCGTACCATTGGTGCAGATTTTGACTGGAAATCAGATGCGTATCCATCGCTGATTTCATACTATGCGGCGCTCCTCCTTACCTCCTCTGAACGCTTCCCGCTGTCAGCGCTCCCCGACTTCCAGTTCCCAGCGGCCTGGTCAGGTGTGGTGCTGCTGGTCAGGTGACGCCACTACAGGTCACTGGAAACCAGAAGCGGGGGAGCGCTGACTGCAGGAAGTGTTCAGAGGAGGTGAGGGGGAGCGCCGCATATATCAAATCGGCTCCAACGGTATGGATTTTGACTGTTTTTGGTTGTAGAAATGCTGTGGAATTTGCTCCATGTCTTTTTTGAAACGATCCAGTACTTTTTATAACAGAGGTAAAATCATACGTTGTGATAAGCCCCGCCCCCTGACCAGGCCTCAAATATCAGAATTTTTAGGACCCTTATCTGATTTGGGTCAAAGGACCAAATCCAAGCCAAGGGCGTACGTGCCGTAGAGGCAACCATGTAACTCCTAAGGAGACCTTGAAGAGGAGGTCCCAGGTCTGATTGCTCCATCCCTTTTTCCACTTGGTAGTGAGAACATATGCAAGACTTCCCTCCAAAGAGGAACTTCCTCCAAGGAGAATTAGTCTAACGGTCTTTTTAAAGGGCGTGGAACGGTAAACAAACGCCAGGACGTCCTGACAAAACCGGATACCGTAATTGGAGGCCCATGTAAGTCTTTGCTATGGGGCCCCAGCAGCAAACACTTACCTTTTGAGTCTTTCTTGAATCTTCCTAGAGGACACAGGTCTCGAATCATCTTCTCAAGGTCTTTTAAGTTAATGCGAAGCTCCACGTTCTCCTGTATGAGGCACATCAGTACACACAGCAGGCGCTGACTCTCAGCATTTAGGTTGTCTACATCGTAGGTCTTCATAATATCGAGAGTTGTGTCCATGATGCTCTTTCCAGAGGCTCCTGGAGAAAGTCTAATGAGTTCTCCTTCTGCTGGTCAAGAATATGGGAGTTGTAGCTTCACCTGCAAACTGTACTGCCCACCCCAGACCCTACTAATACCCGCATGCCTCCCAACCGTCCCAGAGTCTGCGGGACAGTCCAGAATTTAAGACCCAGTCCTGGGCGGCAGGAGACATGTTCTGCCTCCCCACCAACATACTCACTTTCTTAGCTGCCTCTCCACTCCGCTCATCTCATTCCTTCTGGTCCCGCTGATCTCCCTGCAGCTGGTCATGTGACGCTCCAATCCCTGGCCTATGCGTTAGCACGACTGAGTCCAGTGATTGGCTGCAGAGGTCATGTGCCATCAAGCATGTTATCATAGGCTGTTGGGACCGAAGCCAGCGGAGATGAGTGGGATCTGATAGGACAGCGAGCAGAGAAGATGCGGTGACTGGGGAACCTAATAGGAGTCACTATTATTACTACACCCGCTAATGGGGGCACTATTATTACTAGGGCGGCTAATGGGGGCACTATTATTACTAGGGCGGCTAATGAGAGGCACTTATTACTAGGGTGGCTAATAGGGGGCACTCTTACTACTAAATCTGCTAGTGGGGATCCTGTCAGTGTGTTGCGCAATATACTCCTATTCTCGTGTGAAAGGAACACTGAAGAGCAGTGTCACGGGATACAGAGGAGGCGTGGCTTAGCAAAAAAGGGGTGTGGCCTGTCATAAAAATCTGCCGCAACAAACTACATTTGTCCCACATTTTACTTGTCTAAAGTTGGGAGGTATGTACCTGGCTTGTCGCAACATATCGGAACCTAACATTCTGAGATATACCAGCCAAGTGACAAAGAACAGTGAAGTCATAGGTGATCATCTGGTTGCTATGGATGTGTGCATATCCCTAGCAACCAGCCTGTCTGTCTATTCTCAGCTGTTCAATATAAGGTGGAATAACCAATTAGCCTCCACAGGGATGCAGAATTGGCCATGATTTGTGGTACAATGCTACAGCTCGTGGGTCACTGAATTCCATGTTTTCCTATTAGGAAAGAACATTGCAAGGAACCTTTTTCAAGGTGCGAGTGTGAGTTTACATTTTCCTATTGAAAAAACAAGCAATTTTTGCATTGCATTACATGCGGTTTTCACGCAGCTGAAAATCGCATGTCATTTTTTGTGGTACCATAGAAAATAATGGCCGAGATTGTCCAAAGAAGAGCAAATGCTGCGATCGTTCTGTCATTGTAAATGATGGGTTTTATTTCCGTGCGAGTTTATCGGTTGTGTGAATATGGCTTGAAAATCAACTTTTTACAAGCACAATGCCAGATATTGCGCTCCCCGTGTGAATCCAGCCTAAGGCCTCATGTCCACGGTATAATTTATATTTTAAATCCGCAGCGTTTTTCCCGCACGCGGATCCGCGCCCCATAGGGATGCATTGGACACCCGCAGGTAGTTAAATACCTGCGGATGTCATTTTTCCCATCAGGCGCGGATCCGCGTGCGGGAAAAAAATGGACATGCTCTATTTTCGTGCGGTTCTCACGCGGGGACGGCTCCCGCAGGCTTCTATTGAAGCCTATGGAAGCCGTCCGGATCCGCGGGAGACCTGAACCAGAATTAAACTCACCTGCTCCGGACGATGTAGTTTTTCCTTCCTTCGTGGCCGGATCTTCTTTCTTCGGCCCGGCGGATGTGCCCGGCGGCGGGCGGGCCGAAGAAAGAAGATCCGGCCGTGAAGGAAGGAAGATCCGCATCGTCCGGAGCAGGTGAGTTTATTCTGATTTTTAGGCCTCATGTCTGCGGGGCAGGAGGGACCTTTGATTGCGTACATTAAGGGGCTTTATTCTGATGCACCATCTTTTGACAGCAGCTGCATCAGAAGCCTGGCACGGGTCTCCCATGCCAAGGGGAGCGGGTGCTCAGCTGTTGGATAACAGCCTGGCACCTGCTGCAACAGCAAGGACCAGAGAAACCTCCAATCCTCGTTGTTTAACCCTTTACATACGCTGGTCAGTGCGACCGCAGCATGTAAAACACTGATAGGGGGAGGAGGCTTTCTCTCTCATTCATCGGACCCACGCAATGGGATCACATGGTCCAAATGGGTTGCGACGGCCTCACGGTCTGCCAGCTATGGTGCCTATAAGGCTCAGCCTCCGGCTTTGTAACACATCGCTGTGCTGAAGTATAGCAGTGTATTAGAAGAAGGATAAAAGATAGTGATATTCAAGTCCGCTAGTGGGACAGAACGAAGTCAAAAATGTCAAAACCCCACCATTCTCCCTTTATTAAGTATAAGGTGACCAGACGACCCGATGTAGGCGGAGCAGTCCCGCTTTGGAACCCTGTGTCCCGCTTTCCGTCGGGACCCCAGCGGGACAGCCATTTGTCCCACTTTCGGGACGTCAGGTCACCATTATAGTGACTACAATGCGCCACACAGCTTTGCTACATGCACGTCACATACACAGCTGTGGTACATGGGTGTGTGACAGACACACACAGCTGTGCTACATGCCATGCACCTGACAGACACAGCTCTGGTACATGACATGCGCATGGTGCAAGCACAGGTCTGCTACATTTTATGTGCATGACAGATACAGCTGTGCCACAGTACATGCGCATGTTACAAACTCAGCTTTGCTACATGACACGGGCGTCACAGACACAGCTGTGGTAACTGACATGCGCCTGACAGACATGACTTGCACATGGTACAAACACAGGTCTGCTACATTATATGTGCATGATAGACACAGCTGTGCCATAGTACATGCGCTTGTGGAAAACTCAGCTCTGCTACATGACATGGGTGTCACAGACACAGCTTTGGTACATGATACATCCATGCTGACTATACATATTACATGCACAGCACATTAGACAAACAGCCACTCGCAGCTCTACTACATTTATGCTGACTGCTCACATGACATAAACAGCTCTTGGATAAAGTGATGAGCCACTGGTCATGTGATCCCTGTTTATAGGTGATCACATGACGGTGATATTATCACAGGTCTTGGTACTTTCTGTTGGCTTATCCAGTATACAGTACTACCAAACTCCAAGATGGCTCCTCCCACAGCAGTGAAATCACCACTGGTCCTTCAGCCCGCCAGATCTCTGTGGTGGCGGTAGGTCAGTGTCTCCTGTCAGGACCGCTGAGTTGTGTCTGACATAATAACGGCTTAGTTGTATTCTCAGTGTATTAGGACATGCCATAACGGCACCAGGGGGCGAAGCTATGACGCAACCAGGTGGGGGGCTAGGATGTCGCCAGGGAGTGAGGCTGTGACGTTGCCAGGGGCGGGGCTATGACATCACCAGGGAGTAGGAGCATGAGAATCACTCACCCACATACTTACAGACATGTGGTCGTTAGTAGTTTGACAAGCTGGGGTGCTACAGCTCCCCAGTGGACTATCACTCTGCAGTGTGTGCATCTGGGATCTTCATCCCTCTTCCCCACACCTGTCCTCTTTGGCTCCGCAAGAAGAGAGGAGAAGGGAGGAGGTACTTCTGTGGGTGCACACACTTCCACCCGCCAGCAGCGGGGCTACTGTGGGGGGTCACTATTATTGCTGGGTCTACTGTGGGGGGTCACTTATTGCTGGGTCTACTGTGGGTGGTCACTATTATTGCTGGAGCTACAGTGGGGTGTCACTATTATTGCTGGAGCTGGTATAGGGGAGTGTTAATACTACTGGGGTACTGTGGGGGTCACTATTATTGCTGTGGCTGGTATAGGGGAGTGCTAATACTACTAGGGCCACTGTGGGGGTCACTATTATTACTGGGGCTGGTATAGGGAACACTATTACTAGTGAGGCCACTCTGCATGGGGCAGCATACCTCAAGCTGACTTAGGGTATGTTTACACATGGCAGAAATGCTGCGGAATGTCCGCAGCATAAATTTCCACAGCAAATGCTGCATCTAAAAAAACTGTCAAAATCTGTACCATTGGTGCAGATTTTGTCTAGAAATCAGCTCGCACAAAGGTGCTCCCCCTCACCTCCTCTGAGGGCTTTCCCCTGTCAGCGCTCCCCAGCTTCTGGTTCCCAGCTGCTGGTCAGGTGAGGCCATTACAGGTGGCCGGGTAACCGAAAGCAGGGAGCGCTGCCAGCAGGAAGCCTTTGGAGGGGTTGAGGGGGAGCACTGCATAGCATAAAATCAGCTGCAGATATGCAGCTGATTTCCAGTCAAAATCCGCACCAATGGTACGTATTTTGACTGTTTTTTGGATGCAGAAATGCTGCAGAATCCGCTCCCTGCCTTTTTTTGAACCGGCCCTGTACTTTTTATAACGACAAAGGTCAAATCAAAGGTCGTGATAAGCCCCGCCCCTAACCACACCCCTTTGTCTCGCTTTGACCCTGGGAAAATCTAGTCACCTTATTATGTAAGAAAAACCACACACATGTGGTATTGCTGAGTTCGTAATGACCCAGAGAAAAAAGTTAGTACATTTATGTTCAATCTTTTTTATGGAAAACATTTTTTTTAACAACAGACAAATCAGGTCCCGCAGGACACATAAAATGAAAGAAAATCTGGGTTAAAGTAGATTACAACAACATCACTGGCGGAGCGCCACCTTGTGCGAGCATAACATTTTCTTAGCCTATGTTATGGCATGGTCTGTCTCTGACACGCCAAACGGTCACACACCCTCTGGTACCAGATATATGGCAAGCAGGGATAAAAATAAGAGGGGGGTAACAGGAAAAACAATACTCTGAGATTCAGGGAAATAAAGTATTAATTGGATAGAAAAACGAAAAGGGAAGATTGACAGTTGGGCAAAGATTGGAAGGGAGGGTGCAGCCGGCATATTCGGGGGGGGACAAGTATAACCATCCCATGGTCAGTCCGGAATGTCTACAGGCTATAACTAGTCTCACCATTAGCTTTCCTCTTCTTGAGATGAAAACAGAGTCTCAAACTCCGCAGAGGACACAAAGTCCAACCAAGGCTGCCATAATGTTAGGACTTTCTTCGTCTCTCTATTAGTTTAGCACAGAGTTCTTCCATGTGGCTCAGTTGTGCCATTTTCTGCTGCCATTCACTCATGGACGGCTCTTGGACCGTTCGCCAGTATCGTGGGATCACTACCCTCAGTGGATATCGCAGCCCCCAGGTCATCCCCCAGGTTCCGTACCATATGTCTCCATTATTAATAGCCTATATGTCAGGGATATTACATGTGCCGGCGAAGACTGCAAGAACCACTTCTCAAATGGTGTAAACGCCGTCTTGAAGGAGCCGCCAACCCCATGATCTGAAAGAAATGAACGCCACTGGAAATATTCAAACCAGGACAGGTCTAGTCCCTCAAATTTAAAGTTCCTGTAAAGTTGGCAACGATGCTCCATTGAGTATATGGTGTGCCCGTGTGCGTTCCAACCCATGAATCTGTTCCTAACCTGGCCGGTGAAAAAGCTGGGTTGTGAAGGAAGGCGGTGAGAGGGCTGTCCTCCCCTGACCGACTTCATCCTTGAATTGTCCGATCTCACATTCTCAGCGTCCCCTGCAACAAAAAGGAGAAGTGGCTTGAGCCCTGTCACAGAAGTTAGTACATTTACCCTACACAGTGCATGCCATGAAAAAAATACTAAAAACATGATGAAAATAGGCAATTTTGTCCATCTCACCTTACAAAAAACGGAAAAGAAAGTGATCAAAATAGCTGTCTCCACCCAAGGTGAGTGTAACCACTAAGCGGTGTACCTCTCCTAATAACTGTAACCATGAGGCTTAGTCCCACTGCCGTAGGTGCAGCTATGCTCACAGGCACAGAGCTTAGTTGCGCCTGAACGAGGGGAATCCCTTCCCCTTTGCTGGCAGTTCAAACTCCATGGTATAGCGCAAGATATTGCAAATTACCTTGGGAAGACTGTTGTCGCTCGATCTTCCCCGCACGTAGCTTAATTATAAATAGGGCAGGTCCTGTACCAATCAGGAGGTGGTGAAAACAGAACCACTGAATCCCATGGAGATCAGTGGTTTCGTTTTGTCCTGTTATATGGCTGTGATTATTAACATGGGCTCGCCAACCCGCAATATCCCCGCGGATGTGAGGCCATTTTTTATGAAAGCCGCCTCGCATTACTTAGGGGATTGCTTTCAATGGGGAAACCTCGCATCGCACTGCGTTCACCTAGCATGTTGCGACCGCCGGCGCCATTACTGACAATGGGAGATGCGATGCGAGGGCACGCGCAAAGATAGGGCATGGCGCGAATTGTTTCCCGCGTGCATAATGCTGAAAATAGAACCCACTGATTTCAATGGGTTCATTCTCCCTTCTTTTTTTGTGCCCGTTGTTTGCTTGGGCACAAAAAAATAGGACCTACTCTATCTTGTGCGTGTTTGCACACCAAAGAGCCCCATAGAGGTCTATGGGAAGTACGATCATCCGCACACGCAGGTACGTGCTAAAATGCAGTGCATACCTTTGATTACCGGCACTGCATTAGGCTAATTGGTGATTTAAATCAGGACAGGTTAATTTCCCCCACCTGTGCGAACAAGCATTGCATGCGCAAATACGCTCCGCATTTGCGCTGCCACAAGCGAAAAATACACTTGTTCACTGTGCATACTATACAATTTCAGGGATAATGTGTGATGTGAATAATAGCATATGATGTGGGGAATATACAATGTGAGATCAAAAGCACATGGTCGACTGTGCAACTACACTCGCCGCTACAGAGCGTAATTGCACATGAACCAGTTTTTTTTTCTTTTTATTGGGCCATTCAAACTCTGCGCCCAATGTGATTCTGCAGCACTGAATGGGTTAATGTCTGGGTTATGTCTGAGAAATGTATTTTGTTGTATGTCACGTGACCATGTTTCATATATGTGTTTGCAAGGTGTATGCAAGAGGGACTAAAGGAATGTAGTCTATGCAAGTTGGTTGGAGAGTTAGCAAAGGTCTGCTTGCTAAAGTGAGTTTGGAGTGGAGTCAGCCTAAACCTAGTCTGAGCCTGTGTGGAGAAGAACTTTCATTGAGTAGGAGAAAGTGTGCCTCGTCCTACAAGGATCCCCAAGATGGAAGAGGCTAAGCGATGGCCTTATGTATGCCCTGGGCATAATTCACCCAGGCCCCTTCGGTGCTAAGACGGATTACTGAGAGAGTGAGAGGAACCACCAGGCAGTGCAGTGCTAATCGTGAGTGTGGACCGGTAGAGAGCAAGAGAGAGAGAGTGAGAAAAATAAGAGAGTCGCTGGGAGCAGAACCCCACAGATAACTGGGACTGTGGATTCTTCTGACATCCTGAGTATCCTCCCTGTCACACCGTTATCTTTTGTTGCACCTGTGTTAGCCGTTCCCTGTTTTGCTTAGAAAGTTATCCCTGTGTGTGGAATATTTTATTGCAACTTCTGGATTCACCGCAGAGGATGGAACGGTGGCGTCACGAGTGACAGATAGGACTTTAAGGTAAACCGCAGATTAGGTTTTTCCTGTGAAATTCCCCCAGCAGTAACTTGATCGGGTCCCTGCTCCCCCCAGGGGAGGAGAAGGTAGAGCCCCGTACAAGGCCTCATCTACCCCGCTATCTCCTCGGCTGTGAGCCCGCTCCTCGGCCGCCACACGTGTGAGACAGATAGGGCAAGTCGGTGGTTTGGATTCGTCCCATTTTGCGGTGTTGACTATCACGGCCGCATAACAAGACTAAAACATTCCCAGCCCTGAGATGGATGCTACATGATGAGAGGAACACTATATGATGTAATGGATACTACGCAATGTGAGGGATATTATGTGATCCGAAGCATATTATATCATGTGAAGGATACTGTATGACGTGAGAGACATTCTATGATGTGAAGGATATTATATGATGTGAAAGGCATGATACGGTGTGCGGGATACTTTACAAGGTGAGGGATATTCCCTGTATACACGTCCTTGGTGGGCTGTGGGGTTGAGAAGGCTTCTGTATGGAGTCACATATAAGACATATTGCCTGCAGTAAATCTCATCCCCCTCCCTATCAGTCTTTTTCATTACCAATTAACCAGCATCTCACATTCTTCAGGTAATGATTAACTTTGATGACACTACAGAAGATAAAGAAAGGGGAAGTTGCGATTAATCCCATGAAGTAGAAACCCTCCCTTGTAAGTATCTGCCCTGAGTCTGGTCTGCTTGAGGTTATTCTGTCATTTTGTATTCATATCTGGGTAAAAAGATGTCTCTAATCAGATGTCTCCAGGTTCCCTTTCTGGCTTTCGTCTGAACCCCTAAAAATAGGCTTCCAAGCAGGGCCAGGACAAGATATTTTGATGCCCTAGGCAGATAGGGCAAGTTGCACCCCCCCCCCCCCCCACACACACCTGTGCTCACTCGCATGCAAAATCAATTTCGTCAGGCTGCTTCAAATAATAGATACCAGTTCTTCACAGCGATAGTGATTACAGTGCAGGTACCTCCAGTGATCACGGGTGACATCTCCTGATTCGAGTCCTTCTTTTTCCCTTTTCTTCTCTATCTGGGCCCAAACTACCATGAAGACTTCTCCCAGCCACAACTTGTCTCTGCGCACTCTCCACATCCTGCCTCAACCAGCCACAACCTTCAATGCAACAAACAAAAAGAAACCAGCCACCTCCTCATAGTACCTTCCAATACAAGAATCCCACTCCAACCCAATGTCATGGCACATAGAAAAAGCAAATGTGATAGAACGCTCAGCAAGACAGACTTGAAAGATTGAAAATCAATAAGCATCCAGAAAATTTACATCACTTACACATTTCAGACGCACAGTCTTGCCGTGACTAGGGATATGTGAGTGTCGGAGATGCATAGCAGTCACTGGCGTAACTATGGGGGATGCAGGGGATGCGGTTGCACCCGGGCTCAGGAGCCTTGGGGGGCCCATAATGCCTCTCCTCTCCATATAGGGAGCCCAGTACTATGAATAAAGCATTATATTTGGGGGCCCTGTTATAGGTTTTGCATTGGGGCCCCGGAGCTTCAAGTTACACCTCTGTGTTAAGGGGTTAAGAGAAGTTGGGGCCCCAAGATAAATTTTTCCACCCGGGCCCATGAGCCTTTAGCTACACCCCTTATAGCAGTTGTCATTTTTCAGTATACTCAGTGGCTTTTAATTTCTTCAATACTTCGTTCCCATCAGCTTTCGCAGCCTCTGACGCCGAATTCTGTTTAAATCAGAGACAAAATAGTGCTGCAAGCTGCGTTACTTCATCCGGGAAAATGCCGGATGGAAACTGGACGGATCCCATTATAGTCAATGGGGTGCATTAGACACATTACTGTAATGTCATAAAATGGATCGGTTCGGCCAGTGGATTCCGTTGTCCTTCTTCCTTAAAAAGGCAGAGAAACAAAACCCACGCTGATATGAACAGAGCTTAATAAGGTTGGTCTTTTATCCTGAGCATTGGATCACAGTTTGCTTTATATGCTACCCTCAGTGCCCGTATACAGTGAAGCCATAATCCCAACAGCATTGGAGGTTGCATTTGAAGACCAGAGTGCGCCAAAGGTAACTCATTAAGGAATAGATTCTGTTTGGGTCCGCCACATGCCAGACTCAATAAGTCTGCTTTTGCAGTTGTTCAGTGTGGCCCTAATGCTCCCACAATGCCTACCACAAGATAATAATACCCCTTTGTGCCCCCATAGATAGACCTCCTCTACCTGCTGATAAGACAATTAAAGAGCCGCTTTGGTCATTTTTATTCCTCATTCGTTATCCAGTATATATACGTTGGCTAGTATTATCTTGGTTCGTTATTCCTTTCATCTCCTGCTGGTCTCAGTTCTGACCAGATTTACTTGGGTTTATGTGTTCTCAAACTAGTCATTTCTCAGTCAGCATACGGTTTGTTCACATCAGCGTCAGAGGATCCGCTCAGAACCTCCATCACTGATTTCTGATAGAACCCTTTAAGTTTCTTAATTTCTTTATTCTCTTTCTGTTCCTCTTCATCCTCACCATGTTATAACCATATATCAGTCTGCTGCTCTTGTCTGATGAGTTGATGACACTGGGCTGTGCCAGGATGAGAGGAGATATCTCCAATTATATCAAGTATCACCACCTAGAGATAAGATATCAGCGTGATAACAGGGAACATCAAATAGATTCTAAACCATAAGGCTGGGTTCCCACGGGACGCTTTCCCAGTGGAAATTTGTGGTTTTGCCTCAGCGAAAAACTGCAAGATCGCCATGTTTTAGAGCGGCTTTGCCGCATGCTTTTCCATTGTGGCCGGCCCTCTAATAAACAGGAGCTAGGCTGCAACGGAAAAAAAAAAGAATTTACATGCTGCGAGCCGGGAATCCGCGCTGCAGCTCTGGCTAGTGCCGGCTTTACCGCGATGGATTGTCCGCCCCGTGACAAATCTCGTCTACATGGCTGGCTGATCCCGGAATTAGGCGGCTTTGCCGCAGCGAAATTCTGCAGGGAAATTCCATGGCAAATCTGCCCTGTGTGAACCCAGCCTAAAGCATTGGAGACACCCGGATCTGAAAGGTGTGGCAGAAACACTAAAACAGGAACTACATACTAACGAGTCATAAGGTGCCTATACAGAGTAGGCCATGGTTGGCTATAGCTACGTGTGACCCATGCAGTCGCACAGGGCCCTGGCCACTAGCTTGTAGGGAGGGGTTACCAGGTATATGTAGGCTGGGGAACGATCACCCCTTTTATGTCCTCCTGACAAGACAATCTTCTTCGTCCATGGAGCAGCGTCTTGAAGAGCTATATGCATCTTCCTCCTTTTAGCTCTGTCTACTCTCTTCTCAAGGTCCACGGTGCCGCTGTAAGCCCTTTGATGCCCCTCGCAGTGCAATCACTTTTAGTTCTGCTACTGTATGTATCTTATGGGTTTAATTCAGGGCAGCATTTATGTAATGAGTTTGATGCTGGTGCTGTATTTATGTAATAAGCTTGATTCTGGAGCTGTACTTATGCTATGTGCTTGGTTCTGCTGTTGTATTTATGTACTGCGCTCAGTTCTGGTGCTGTATTTATGTTATAAACTTGGTACAGGTGCTATATTTATGTTATGAGCTTGGTTCCTGTACAGTATTCACTGCACCGTGCAGTATTTATATACCAAACTTGGTTCAGGTGCTGTATTTATGCTATGAGCTTGGTTCTAGTACAATATTTATTCCCTGAGCTGTTCTGGTGTGGGTATGTGACTAGCTCTCTGGACAGGTAGAACACAGGCAGCCTGTCCATTAGTGCATTGTATATAGTTTTTTTTCTTATGATGGGGGACGCCCAAAACTAATCCACACAGGGGGCCATCAAACCTAAGGCCAGCAATGGATTATACTAAAGTTAGTTAGCTTTTAGCTAAAGCTGTAGCACCCCAGAGGAGTACCCTGGACACCTGATAAGCGTGGGGAGCTGGGAGGGTTAAGTGTTGGCTTGTCTACTCTTACTCGACCGAGCACCATGCGGGGGGCGGTGGGGGGGAGAGTGAGAGAGATCTCTCTCTCCTCCCCCCGCCACCTGTCTCAGATACAATGATAGCTGGAGATGATCTGAAGGTCACGTGGGCAACGCCATGAAGGGGCGAACATCACACCAGTTTTATTCCCGAGTTTTGGTGTGCAGTGGCATAATACTACGTGGCCTAAACATACTACCACGGCCTGCAGCGTCTCCGGACTTGCTTCCCATCGAATACATTTGGGACGTCATTGGTCGGCAATTGCAGAAGGAGACGCCAGCAGCGCATCTTGATCATTTGCGTGCCCAGGTTAATTCAGCATGGCAGACCATTCCTCAGACAACCATTAATAATCTCATTCATGGCATGCCAATCCGTGTAAGTGCGGGTACTTCTGCACGTGGCTCTTAGGAGACTCTCACTCCTTGGAAGGTAAGCACACAGCATATAAGCCAGATACCAGTGGGCGCCCAGGCAGAACAAGCGAAGCCTCAACATGCTTGTCCTCATCCACATCAGTACACAAGTTACGGTGAAGGTAAGACCTGCTGCAGCCTCAGGACTCTTAGATCTGGTCGGAGAACCATCAGTCTACCTGCAGCAGGTAGATTTGGCTGAACGACTCTCAGTGCAGTGGTGGGGACTGAAATGGAGTATAGTGGTGGGTCTGGTGGTTCATTGTGACCTCTTGGGCTGGCTGAGGGGTGTGTTCAGGTCCAATGGACTTTCTTATAGTTTTTATCCCATAAATATGTATCCCAGGAGCCCCCCATAGAATCCGTTATTAGAGTTATTACAGACCATTCATAGTCACTGGGTCTCTGCAGCACTTGCCTGTGTGGAAGGGGCTTACAGCTATGTTCATCCAGAGCTCTTTGGTTCTTGAATCCCAGACCTACAGTGAAAATATACTCCTTAGTGGGGAAGTAATAGGAAGGGAAACAAGTTACAGCAGTAATACAAAAGCATATTCTAGTCGCATGTATGCATACATTATGCAGAAAAGTGTCTCGGCCAGGCCCAAACTCCAAATACCAGAGATTTCTATGATACTCAGAATTCTGCTCACGATACCCATGGTCAGACCTGGCAGTGTAATGGAAACCAGTAGTTGTTATCGCTCACCATATGGTACCCATACAGAAGACTATAATTATTGAGGAACAGCCAAAAACTGCAGGGAGTGCAGGAGTCCATGCTCATGAAAGTGAATACCTCAGGAAATGTATCAGGTTCTAAAAATGTAGTATCAGGGGACCAGGGAAAGCCGACGTCGGGGGTCCCTGCAACGTGGCCCACAACCCCTGTCCCTGCCTACTTGTTCCCCTGGGCTAGCCCAAGGGCGCCAACTGGGCAACGGTCCCTACTCTGAGCTAGGGAACAGACGCAGGACACCACAGTCCCTGGACACAGAGTACGGGAATACAGACAAACAACCAGAGCGTAGCACCAGGGGAAACCACAAACCAGTCCAGGAGCAAGCCAGAGGTCCAAGCACAGAAATCAGACCAAGAGGCGCAGTGCAGGCAAGGGAAGAACGGAGTCAGGTCAAAAGCCGAGATCAAATACCACTATCAGCCAGAATAACAGGAAACCGCTGGTGAGTGACAGAAGCCTAATAAAACACTGGCAGTGTCTGGAGGGAACTGAGGGGTTTAAATGCTGTCAGAGCTCTTGCCCCAGCAGCTGATTGGGAGGGGGAGCCTGACTGCAGCAAAAGTAATCACAGAGTGTCGGGAGAACCACCCCCAGCACTAGCAGAACAAATTAAGACATAGGAGGTGAGTTGGCTGTCATAGCAACAGGAACTCGGCGCCGGGGGGCAGCCGCCGTGTCCCTAGCACCCCATGCAGCGTATAGGAGCCACGTGTCCAGGAGTAGTAACCAGTGCCGGGGTACCCCTGTGCCGCACACCAGCCGCAGGAGCGACAGTACTAGCAGTGCGGGCACGGCAACCCCAAGAGGCGCCAACCCTGACAGTACCCCCCCTTTTGCAGGGGAACTCCAGCCCCTCACAACCTGGAGCCGGTTTGAGGGGGTTGGTCCTATGGAACAAGCGGACTAGACACGGAGCATGGAACCCAAGACCGCTCCTCGGTCCCAAACCCCTTTCAGTGCACTAAATACTGGTAAGTGCCCCGTACCCAGCTGGAGTCCAGAATACATTCTATCTCGAACTCCATCTCCCCTTGGACAAGGGTGGGAGAAGGCGGTTTACAGGTGGGCAATACTGGTGGAACAAACTTCTTCAATAGCGACTTGTGGAAGACGTTCTGCACTTTCCAGGAGTTAAGCAGGGCTAGTTCATATGCAACCGGGTTATTAATCTTGGTAATGGGGAATGGGCCGACAAACCAAGGGGCTAGTTTGAGAGATGGTACCTTCAGCTTTAAATTCTTAGTGGACAGGTAAACTAGTTGACCAACTACAAAAGGGTCAGACACAGTGCATTTCCCAGCGTCTTGTTTCTGCAACTTTTCCTGTGATTCCAGGACCCAGACTGCGTCCAGCCCCTCAGTAAAGGAATCTGCCGACGGATTATCCAATGGCGAGGAGACAGATAAGGTAAAGCAGGGGTGGAACCTGTAGTTGTAGAAAAAAGGGGAAACCTGTGATGATGAGCTCGTATGGATGTTTATAGCGAACTCCGCCAAAGCCAAAAACTTCACCCACTGTTCCTGACTGTCTGAGACAAACAGACGAAGGTACTGAATAAGTTCCTGATTCATACGTTCCGTCTGTCCGTTGGACTCAGGGTGAGAGGCGGAGGAAAAAGACAAATTAACATTGATGCATTTACAATAAGCCAGCCAGAAACGTGCCACGAACTGTACCCCCGATCAGAAACAATATTCTCGGGGATACCATGTAAGCGGACAATCTCTTTAATAAACAGGTCAGCTAGGTCCTTAGACAAGGGTAATTTACTAAATGGGACGAAGTGGGCCATCTTAGAGAACCTATCGACCACTACCCAAATAACAGTACAACCCTGCGACGGGGTAAATCCGTAATGAAATCCATGAACACTTGTGACCAAGGTTTAGACGGTGTTGGCAGAGGAAGAATAGGACCTTCACGGTGTCTCCTGACTGCGCAGGCCTTGACAAAAACACGGACAACTCTGGGCATCTGGGGCCACCAGTATAACCGAGAACATAAATTCAGCATCCCCCTAATGCCAGGATAACCGGTCAGAACCAAAGGATGTATCTCTTCTAGAACCCGTAGTCTCAGGGAGAGGGGAACAAACAGTTTGCCCTTCGATAGAACCCTTGTTGGGCAGCATATAGCTGAGAGGAGGTGTCGGTGGTCAAGGCAGCTAAGACCACTCCAGGAGAGAGGATCTCCTCAGGCTGGGAATCCACGGATTTGGGCACATCGAAGCTACGAGACAACGCATCAGCTTTAATGTTCTTTGACCCAGGCCAGAACGTTACGATGAAATTAAAATGAGAAAAAAACAAAGCCTAGCATGCCTGCCTGGCATTTAGTCTCTTAGCCTACTCTAGGTGCACCAAGTTTTTGTGATCAGTGAGAATGGTAATCTGGTGTCTGGCTCCCTCAAGGAAGTGCCGCCATTCCTCAAAAGCCCACTTGATGGCCATCAATTCCCTATTACCTATGTGATAGGTACGTTCAGAGGGTGAGAACTTTCTCAAGAAGAACGCACAAGGTCGGAGGTTAGAGAGGGATGCCAGTCCTTGTGACAGGACAGCATCCACCCCAAACTCAGAGGCGTCAACCTCCACAACAAAAGGGCTGGTTAAGTCGGGCTGTACGAGGACTGGCGCAGAGGAGAAGGCTTCTTTGAGATGCAAAAAGGCAGCGACTGCCTCCGGTGTCCAACTGCCTACTTCAGCCCCTTTCTTAGTTAGATCAGTTAAAGGTTTGGCGATCACAGAGAAATTCTTAATACATTTACGTTAGAAATTGGCAAAACCCAGGAAATGCTGTAAAGCCTTCAGGTTAGTAGGTTGCGCCCATTCTGTTATCGCCCTAACCTTCCCGGGATCCATTTGGATGGCAGAAGGGGTAATTGTGTACCCTAAAAACGAGATCTTCTGAACCCTTAACATACACTTCTCCAGTTTAACAAACAGCTGGTTCACCCAAAGTCGGGTGAGGACTACCCGCAAGTGA
The DNA here is from genome assembly GCF_035609145.1 of Eleutherodactylus coqui. Taxonomy (NCBI): domain Eukaryota; kingdom Metazoa; phylum Chordata; class Amphibia; order Anura; family Eleutherodactylidae; genus Eleutherodactylus; species Eleutherodactylus coqui. The sequence goes on from NC_089842.1 coordinate 12,164,244, forward strand.
CTTACGTGTGACTCCCAGTCGGCGGAGAACACCAGGATATCGTCTTAGTAAACCACCAGAAAAATACCCATGACATCCTGGAATATAGCATTCATGAATCCCTAGAAGACGGCTGGGGCCTTACACAAATGGAAGGGCATCACTAAATACTCAAAATGCCCCATTGGTGTGTTGAATGCCATCTTCCATTCGCCTCCCTCTCTTATCCTGATTAGGTTATACGCCCCTCTTAAGTCAAGCTTGGAGAACCACTTGGACCCCGATACTTGATTTAGGAGATCAGGGATCAGAGGAAGAGAGTACTGCTTACGGATTGTAATTTTATTCAAGCCTCTATAATCAATTCAGGGCCGAAAACCACCATCCTTCTTCTCTACGAAGAAAAACCCTGCCCCAGCAGGAGACTCTGATGGGCGGATATACCCCTTAGCCAAGCTCTTGGAAATGTATTCCTTCAAAGATTCCCGCTCCGGTACAGAGATGTTATATATACTACCCTTAGAAAGTTTCGCCCCAGGAATAAGGTCGATCTTACAATCCCACTCTAGATAGGGGGGGGGGGGGGGTTAACGCCTCGGACAGCTGTTTAGAGAATACATCAGCAAATTTGGTGCTATAGTGCGGCAGGGTCAGATCCTTGTATTCAGTGGAATGGACCTGGACTGAGGGCATGTGATCACTACACCCTGACCCCCATCAGACGAGCGCCATGGTCCCCCATTTAATAACTGGGTTATGTACCTTTAACCACGGGAGACCGAGCACCACGTCTACCGACAAGTTTTCCATGACCAGAAAGGTACAAAACTCTGTGTGCATGGCCCCCACAGAAAGCTTAAGCTCAGGAGTAACCCAGCAGACCCGCCCAGCTAGTAAGGGGGTAGAATCCAGTCCAGAAACCTGGACGGGAAGCTCAAGGTTTCTCAGCACCTTGGCAATGGGGGCTATGAAATTAAAGTTAATGAAATTGGCGGCTGTCCCGGAATCTATGAAGGCTTGACCAGAACAATAGAACAAATTGAAAACAACAGAACATGGTAGTAGCAACTTGGAACACTCCAGAAATACCTGGGCTCCTAAGCGATCCTCCCAGACATTGACTAGGAGCGGAAGTTTTTCTTGCTGCGGCCTCTTCACACAGGATGCGACCTGGTGTCCTGGTTCTCCACAGTACAGGCACAGTCGGTTCTTCAGATGAAACTCCTTGCGTTGTCTGGGAGACATGGACCCCAGTTCCATGGATTCCTGGGAATACGGCTGGGGAACCCTGGACACCAGTTTTACGAGCAGATAACTCAGGGCCGGTCTTGGGAGTGCGTCTTGCCCTAAGCGACGGTTGGCTGTAATGGCTAGCATTATGGCTTGCTCCAAACTGTCCGGCTCGGGATGGGAAACGAGGAGGTCCCTCAGGGTGTCAGAGAGACCCGTCAGAAATAAGTCCTTAAGGGCTCGGTCGTTCCAACCGGACTCGTCGCAATACTGTCGAAATTGGGAACAGTACTCCTCCGCTGCACCCTGTCGCAGTGCTAATAATCTAGAGACCGCATACCCAGCCCGATCTGGCTCATCATAGATCTGGCCTAGCGCGGTAAAGAACGAGTCTAGCGACTGTCGGATCGGCGAGTCAGTGGGTAACGAAAAAGCCTAATTCTGGGGGTCACCTCTCAATCGATAAATAACAATCCCAAATCTCTGGAACTCGATTCTAGAGGAGTATGAATGCAAACTGAAATACAGTTTACAACCTTCCTGGAAAGAGAAGAACTGTCTCCTATCACCAAAAAAGAAATCAGGGAGAGTAGCCTTGGGCTAAACCTTAACCGCATGAGCAGGAGGCAGAACAGCCGGGGCGCTGGCTGCAGCCTGCTCCTGCTTTTGGAAGCGAGTGGTTGAATCTTGCACCCTCCCTGTCAGGACCTGCACCTGATAACTTAAGCTGTAACTGCCTCCATAGATGGACTAGTCTAGCTGGACAGATGTAGGAACCTGAATACGTTTTGGGCCAGTGTTTCTGTCAGAGGACCAGGGAAAGCAGAAGTCAGGGGTCCCTGCAACATAGCCCGCAACCCCTGTTCCTGCCTACTTGTCCCCCTGGGCTAGGCCCCAGCGTGGCAACTGGGCGACGGTCCGCAGTGTTTACGCCATGTGGAAACATACCCTATATGTAAACCTACCCTTATAGTGTTCAGTCAGCACGCGGTTTGTAACAGTGATTGCGAAATAGTTGCGCAGTCACTTTTGTTAATTTTATGGCGAGCCAACTGGATTAATTCTATAGGCATATTTTTAAAAAATACGATACAACGGCAATTGGATTACATTATTACCCATAATTGGAAAACTATGGGAAAAAAATTGGAAGGCCTTAGTGTAAGTCTAGACCTTGTTCAGCTGCGCTCGTCTGTAAATCGAGCAAGAATTGTCACTTAAACGGAAGTCTAACTGAAGATTACGCTTTTGTATAAAGGTAAATACACAAATCCTATAATATACTTTAGTTTATCCTTTTTAGTTCTGTTTTCTACGGATTTTATTTTAATCCAAATAAAAGTCAATTTCTAGAAGTAACTAACACTACGGATTCGCCAGGCAGCTTATGACGGGCCCTTCCGTCCTGCAGGTTGTTCTTATGACCAACTAGCTGATATACCCGGCTTCGCCTGATTTAATTTGGTACTGGTGTTTATCTGGTGTTCACACGGAAAATCTTATGAAGTCGTGGTTACTTTAGAGATACTGAGGAAAAAAATGTGTTCACCATTTTGCATGGTTCTTTGCGTTACCCAGGAAACACCACATAGAGGTAACCATGCGACGTCTCCTTTATATAAAATGACATCAGGAAGTGAGAGAATTAGATTACGTACGTAAAATGTGGACGCTAATTCTTTTGTGCTTAGAATTGAATAATCGAGTTGGGACCCATTAACTTTTCCTATTTATGACATAATCAATGCTCGTGCCAAATTTCAAGGTTCTACGACATCGGGAAGTGAGAGAATTAGATTCCGTACATAAAATTTGGACGCTAGTTCTTTTGCACTAGAATTGAATAATCGAGTTGGGACCCCTTTACTTTTCCTAATTTAGATATAATCAATGGTCGTGCCAAATTTCATGTTTCTACGACATCGGGGAGTTGGAGAATTAGTGGCGAGTCAGTGAGTGAGTCAGTGAGGGCTTTCGTCTATATATATATATATATATATATATATATATATATATTCTTTATAATTTTCATACGAAATTGAAAGTTGTTTAATACGTGCAACGATCCTTAAACAACTTCATTATACTTTAGTATATATGTAGGACGGCACCTCCAGGAGGTATTAGAGTAAACAGATAAGAGTGAAAGAAATATAAATGAGAGGGACTTACCTGGTGCAAGCGGGGCGCCCCACAAGGTGGCCAACGCCTATTGTCCCGGCCAATCCCTATATAAATCCGCATGTCCCACAGGACATCTGCGATCATGGAGAGCAGCAAGGAGACCCCAAAATCCGAAGAGAGTGGATGAAGAAAAGATCATGGAGCAAAGGAAAAATTCTCTTGTGCTAACAGGGATTTTTAGGGGAGGAAGATGGTCAATTTCAGGCTTGCATGAAGAGGAAGGAGTTAAGAAAATAAACTCTTCCCTAAGAACCAATGGTCCAAGAAGAGATAAGGTTGATGGTCCAAAAAGTATTTTCAAGGAGTGGATTTCAGATGCAAAAATAGATACACAACAGTCCTCTACAACGCGTTTCGGTGCTCTCTGGTGCCCTTTTCAAGCATATAAAGACATACTACAATGCAGATATATCCACAGTGTACTCACTATATAGCACAGCGGGATCCACCCCCGAAGCGCAAAGGATTTTTTCCTTTTTCCCTGATCTTTATTATACTTCAGTTGGTCATTGATTTTTAACGATTTAGTATCTCATTTTTTATTGGACTTGTTTTTATTATTATCATCATTTCTAATGCGGATAGTAAAACCTGCTAACCAAAATGACCGCTGGGATATCGAAGGCCAGCTCATCATATTGTGCGCGTATTTTTATAGTGTACTTTTGTACGTTTTATGGTGAAAAAAACGTTTAAAGGTTTATTTTGCAGTGTGCGCTATTAGTATTCTTAGTATTGCAACATGAAAATGGAAATAAATACTAATACGACTTATCGGTGAGCCCAAAATAGCTGTATTTTCCGGCCACCTATCAAAATGTGCCAACAGAGCCTTAACCCTTTCCAATCCAATGTTGGGCCTGCCCAGACATCATCATTTTCCTCCACAGGCCTGACACTGCAGTGCAGGGGTGCATCTGCAACCGATCATCAGACACTTCGGGTGCAGATGCACTCCTGCACTGGTCCTCATTGAGGATCCCCGAGGAGAAGGCAGAAAGGGTTTTTAACCCTTTCTGCCTTCTCCTTTACACATTACATATCTCTCAATTAGCGCTATGTAATGCATGGAGATTCCGCCGGTGATCATGTGACTGCGGGTGTCACCTGACCCCAGCTGTTACATGATCGCCGAGCCGGAAGGCTGAAGGGAGAATGTGGAAGTATTACTTTCGCATTTCCCCGATGGTGATGTGAAGGAAGAATTTATTTTTTCTCATCCATTCTCCCCAGCTCCAATTTATTTGGAGCTGGGGAGAAAGGATGAGAAAAAATAAATGGATTGGAAAGGGTTAAGCCCAATCTCCACGGATTTTAATTATAAAATCTGCGCGTGTCTCCCGCCTGAGAGATCTGCCCCTCTTGTCGCTCATAGGGATGCATTAGCATCCGCAAGGCAATTTAAAGAATGAGGTTGTGACTTTTTCCTGGCGTACGGATTACACACGCATGAAGAAATCGCAGCATGCTCCATTTTTCTGTGCATACCACGGGACGGCTTACATTAAAGTCAATGGAAGCTGTCCGATCTGAGGCACAGCCACAGCTGTCACTGTGAACGTGCCGCCGATCCGCGGGAAAGCAGGAGATTAAAAAAATAATAATAATAGCACCGTGCATGTGTCCAGCACGTCGCCGGCACATCCGGACACATCTGCCGTGATGAAGAAAGAAGATCAAACTGGCACAGAGGAGAAAATGTTTTTTTCACCCCATATCTTTATATACCGCCAGTCGTTGGCACTTTATACACTTCCCAACACTAAAATTGCAACACCAAGAAGGGAAAACCATAAGGTTATGCGAATCGAGGAATTAGAGGGCCTTGCAATGCTGTGATTGTGCGATGCCTCCTGCTCCTCAACGCGCCAAATATCACCACTTGTTGTAAACTGAGAGGGACGGAAATATAACTGACCACCGTGTTTTATCACTCCGGCAGATCGCTGCACAACGTTGCATGTCCCAGTGGTTGGGAGAACAACAGCAAGAAGAGCACCGAGGCACCAGTGAAAGTGGACATCATATCCCAAGTCTACGGCGTTGAACATTGTCCTCACAAACTATCAGAAGGCACTTGCACAACATTGGACTACAAACCAGACGTCCAGCGTAGATGTTCCATCGTCCTCACGCCACCGCTCTCAACGGCTATTAGAGGACAGAGCAAGGCGGCAATGGAGGCTGGAAAGGAGATCTGTCCTCTTCAGCGATGAGTCCTGCTTCTGTCTCAGACCCAATGATAGCTGGAGACGGGTCTAGAGACCACGTGGGCAACACCATGAAGCGGCGAACATCACACCAGTTTTATTCCCAGGATTGGCTTAGAGTGGCCAATAATAATACAGTAGCCGAACCCTCCAGTCATTATCCCAGGTACACTAAACCACCAAAGAGCTCAACGTTATGTTGATTTGGTCGTGGAACTGGCGGTAGCGCCATTTTTCTAAAGGGTCCCAGAAACCGTTTTCCAACATGACAATGCCAGGCTGTGTGTTGAGCAGCCTGCGTGGCCTTAACATACTACCACGGCCTGCAGCGTCTCCGGACTTGTCTCCCATCGAGTACATCTGGGAAGTCATTGGTCGGCAATTGCAAAGGCAGCCGCCAGCAGCGCATCTTGAGGCCCAGCTTAATTCAGCATGGCAGAACGTTCCTCAGACAACCATTAATAACCTCATTGATAGCAGCCAAGTCATTTTTATTTCGGGTACTTCTGCACGTGGCTCTTACTTACTACTGCATAAATTGAGACGTTTTGAATATTTGATTCCATTTTTATAACATTTGCATATCATTAACATGTCTATTGATCCTGTGATTTCCATTATTCCACGACTTTTCCTTCTTGGTGTTGCAATTTCAATGTTGAGCAGTGTATACCACTAGTCATCAGGACTGTGCATTTTATATACCACTGGTCATCAGGACTGTGCATTATATATACCACTGGTCACCAGGACTGTGCATTATATATACCACTAGTCATCAGGACTGTGCATTATATATACCACTGGTCATCAGGGCTGTGCATTATATATACCACTAGTCATCAGGACTGTGCATTATATATACCACTGGTCATCAGGACTGTGCATTATATATACCACTGGTCATCAGGACTGTGCATTATATATACCACTAGTCATCAGGACTGTGCATTATATATACCACTGGTCATCAGGACTGTGCATTATATATACCACTAGTCATCAGGACTGTGCATTATATATACCACTGGTCATCAGGACTGTGCATTATATATACCACTGGTCATCAGGACTGTGCATTATATATACCACTGGTCATCAGGACTGTGCATTATATATACCACTGGTCATCAGGGCTGTGCATTATATATACCACTGGTCATCAGAGCTGTGCATTATATATACCACTGGTCACCAGGACTGTGCATTATATATACCACTGGTCACCAGGACTGTGCATTATATATACCACTGGTCATCAGGACTGTGCACTGTAGGTACCACTAGTCATCAGGGCTGTGCATTGTAGGTACCACTAGTCATCAGGGCTGTGCACTATGCATTATGATTGTACACTATACAGAATCGGTGAACAACAAGTGGACATTGGTGACCATGTATTCTGACTTATGTTCCCACTGTTCCCACTGTGCTGGTTCTGTGGGTGCAGACTCTCCCTAAACCCACACTTTATAGTCCCAATATTTGCAATAATTCCTACGTCATGACCATTGGATCAAGTTAAATATCTTGTAATATCAGCCAATATCAGCCAATAAACATCAGGTGACTTTGTGAGAACCATAAAAGTTTATGGTGATGTTAGTGATCTGCTGCCAAGCTCCATCCCTGGGAAGATAAGCACACAGCATATAAACCAGATAACAGCGGGCGCCCAGACTGAACAAGCAAAGCCTCAACATGTGGACCCGGGTCGTGTGCCTGCTTGTCCTCATCCACATCAGTACACAAGTTACGGTGAAGGTAAGACCTGCTGCAGCCGCAGGACTCTTAGATCTGGTTGGAGAACCATCAGTCTACCTGAGATTTGGCTGAACGACTCTCAGTGCAGTGGTGGGGACTGAAATGGAGTATAGTGGTGGGTCTGGTGGTTCATTGTGACCTCTTGGGCTGGCTGAGGGGTGCGTGCAGGTTCAATGGACTTTCCTATAGTCTTTATCCCATAAATATGTATCCCAGGAGCCCCCCATAGAATCCGTTATTAGCGTTATTACAGACCATTCATAGTCACTGGGTCTCTGCAGCACTTGCCTGTGTGGAAGGGGCTTATAGTTATGTTGATCCAGAGCCCTTTGGTTCTCGAATCCCGTACCTACAGTGAAGATATATACCTTAGTGGAGAACTAACAGAAAGGGGATGAAAGGGAAAAAAGTTACAGCAGTGATACAAAAGTATATGCTAGCCACACTTATGCATCTATTATGCAGAAAAGTGTCTCGCCTGCCCCAAACTCCAAATACCATACATTTCTATGATACTCAGAATTCTGCTCAGGATACCCATGGTCAGACCTGGCAGTGTAATGGAAACCAGTAGTTGTTATCGCTCACCATATGGTACCCATACAGGAGACTATAATTATTGAGGAACAGCCTAAAACTGCAGGGAGTGCAGGAGTCCATGCTCATGAAAGTGAATACCTCAGGAAATGTATCAGGTTCTTGTCCTCAGGGGGGAATACAAGAGTGTAATCTAGAATTGAAAATGTAGTTTACTAGATTCATTCACACGCAGCGAGGACTCTCAAGTCATTACAAGAGGGGCAGAGGTGGAAATCTGAATCACTGCAGTCCTTTACTTCCTCCCTGCTTAGATAGGCCTCCTTCACACAGGCAGATTCGCATTGCGCAATCCAGAGTTGTATTCCGAATCCGGATTCCACCGCAAATTCAGCCCATATCATACTATGACAAAACTCAATTTCCTGCCCACGAGCAAAAATCAATTGCGCTCGCGAGTAAGAAATCACAGCATACTGCAATTTTGTACGGGATACGCACGGCCTGCTTCCATAGAAGTCAATGGAAATCGTCCATCCTGTGGCACTTCCGCAGTGAGCACTGCGGAAGTATCGTGGGATCCGTGTCATTGCAGAGTGTCGTCAGCTACTACATATACTATAGCAAGGTTGCAGCACACTGCATATATACCTTATACTCACAAGGGAGCAACTTCTGGGCTACGATGCACGCTTAACTAGATGAGGACTTGTCATCCAATATGCAGTCAGTTACCATTCAGTAGTAAGCAGTATCCGGGGTATTTTAGATCACAGGAATCGTATTTTAGATCACAGGATCCAACTCTGAATACAGCTGTATGAAAGTTTACTGGATTGATCTACACACAGGGGACACACTCCAGTCATAACAATTGAGGGCAGAGGAGGAAAGCTAAATCACTGCAGTCCTTTATTTCTTACCTTAGATAGAGACTATCTGTCTCAGCAGGGAGGAAGTAAAGGACTGCAGTAATCCAGATCTCGATCTCTGCCCCCTCTTGTAATAACTGACCTGATTCTTATGTGTGTGGATGGATCTAGTAAATAGAGAGCTGAGGTTCTCTCTTTCTTTTAAGAGAAAGAGACAGAAAGAGAGAAAAGGGTGGAGTAGGAAGTGTAATATGGGCTAGCAAACCTGTAGAGACCACAGACAGGGGGCACACTCCAGTCATGACAATTAAGGGCAGAGGAGGAAACCTAAAACACGGGCAGTCCTTTATTTCCTCCCTGCTTAGAGAGAGACTATCTATCTGTCTCAGCAGGGTGGAAGTAAAGGACTTCAGTGATTCAGATCTCCACCTCTGCCCCCTCTTGTAATAACTGACCTGCGCCCTATGTGTGTGGATGGATCTAGTAAGCAGAGAGCTGAGGTTCTCTCTCTCTTTTAAGAGAAAGAGACAGAAAGAAAGAAAAAGGTGGAGTAGGAAGTGTAATGTGGGCTAGCAAACCCGTAGAGACAGTGACTGGTGACTGGGCTGCACCTCCACTGTATGTATAACATGGCAGATAATAATCATACCTTCCTGTTGGTGAATTAGGGGGGTAGAGATGTCTGCAGCATCTGAGCTCTGGAGAGCGGCTCCACAGAGGTATTGTACAAGGGTCTCGGAGCTCAGTGGAAGGTTGTGTCTTTGAAGAATACTTTGCAGGTAGGGATATCCTCACATGGATGTGCAGCTTTCATAGTTTGGGATTACTTGTTTTCTGTATATTATCCAGGTTGGAGATTTCACCTTCCCTCTGGAGACTGTCAAGAAGTTTAAAGAAGCAGTCATTGGCAAAGGAATGGCTGATGAACGTGTCCAGAGTGACGACATATATGAGAAGATTTGCAGCAAGCACGCTTTACCAGAACTGCAGGATCTGTGTGATACCAAACAGCCAAACCTCATTACAGAGACTCTGCGTGGACTTGGTATGAATGAAGTGTACTAAGATATTTCCTGTCCTATCACAATTTACCACTGTTTCAGTAAATGAAGGGAACTCGTATAATGATGCTTTCTACAAATTCGGTATTGTAGGGGTTGAAGTGAATGGGAACCTTGCTTGTAATACCAAGTCTGGCCACTGCAGAGAGAACGGAGCTGTTTGCTTCCTGCAGAAATCAGCTCAGTTCACTGGCCCATCAAACAGCTGATCTGCAGGGATCCCGGGCTGCAGACCTCAGCTGATCTAACCTCAGCCGATCTACTCTAGATGGCCTATCCTAAGGATAGACCATCGATAGTTTACTACTGGATAGCCCCTTTAATTCCTCATAGTTTACATGTCCTCTGCTTGCTGTTAGTAACTAGTAATCCTCAGGTGATGATGATGTTGGAGCTCTTCAGCCTCATGACCACTTGCACACATGGATTCCACTGCTGAATCTCGCAGTGGTATCCGTTCGTACCCGCGAACATAGAAAGGGAAAGACAGTTTCTTACCTTTCCGGATCCAGGCGGGTCTCCTCTGAGCCGGACGGATCTTCTTTCTTCAGCACGGCGGATGCATCCAGGAGCGCTGGCCGACGTGCCCGACACATGTACAGTGCTTTCCTTTTTGTTTTTGAATCTCCTGCTCTCTAATGGACCCGTGGCACAGCCCCAGGGACAGCTACGGATGTGCCGCGAATCGGACGGCTTTCATTGACTTCAATGGAATCTATCCCTGCAGAATCTGCAGGAAAATGGAGCATGCTGCGATTTCTTCCCACGCGTGCGATCCGCACACCGGTAAAAAATCATATCTGCAGGCTTCAAATTGCTGTGCGGATGCTAATGCATCCCTATGGGCGGCAAGAGGTGCGGCTCTCCTGTGCAGGAGACACACATGGATTTTATAATTAAAAGCCGCCTGTTCACATTTGGCCTCATAACTGTACTTATAGCGACCATGAAAACTATCACAAATTCCTACAGAAAGTCCATGGTAAATTGCAGAACTGAGACTCAGTGAGTGACAATCACTTACTGAAGCCCAATACTAAATAATAAGTGCTAATTAGCACGGCTGAGTCAGGGGCATACCTAGAGTCCTATGGGCTCCAGGTGGTGTTATCTGTGTTTGGTGTCATTCACTTTAACTTTTCTTCTCCATCTGGTGCAGACCACTGTGACAATTTCTTTCAACAACAACAACTCATCTCTGCACAATTCACAGACATTTTTGACTCCTTTTACATAAAACTCCATCCAAAGGGCCCTTAACAGTAACAGTATCTCCTTTGGATCTCACATAATATTGGTACACTTCCCCTGGTGCCTGAACATAGTTAGTGCCCCATTGTGCCTCCTTAGAGTATCAGTGCCCCCCTATAGTGGATAATACCAACATATAACAGTTCCCCCATATAACAGTGCCCCTGTCAGAGCATTTTGCTGATCTGTTGTACTACATGCTTTCCAGCAGCAATTCTCCACAGGTGGGGTTGATTGAGCTGGCTGGGTGTGGATAGCTCCAGCCAACCAATCCCCCTGGTCTGCTGCTCATATATACCAGCTCCTCAGCTAGAGGCTGCTGGGCTTTCGTCTGTTTGTTCAGTGGAACAGTGTCCTGTTCCTACATGTCTGTGCAGTGTACCGGACATGTGCTGTGAACAGTCTGGTTCAGGGTGCATGGTGTTCTGTGTTGCATGCAAATCGCTGGCATGTTGGTGTGAGCTACGTTCAGTCCTGCTGTGTTTCGTTGGTCATCTAGATCTAGGTCTAGGTCCCTAGGTTCCAGCGCGGGGCCGTGCCTGTTGGGACAATCGTCTGGCTATGTCTGCAGGTATGCCAGTTAGTGTTTTGAGCGCTTGTCAGTTGTTAGTTTATGTCTGTCCCTAAGTATAGAGTCCAGTTTGCAGTTCTACAGTTCCATCTGGTAGGAGTGACTAGGCGTAGCAGCCCCCCATACAGTGAATAGTGCCCTCATATCCTCATATATTAGCACACTCATACAGTACGAGTGTCCCCATATATTAGTTCCTCCTTATATTAGTACTTTCATACTATGGGTAATACCCTCATATAGTAATAGTGCTCACATAGGCAATTAGTGCCCCCTTTGTGCTAATTGAAATAAAATAAACTAAAACTCACCTACTGTGTCCCAATGATGAGCACCCGGTCCTCTTCCTGCTTCTTCCTGTCCCCAGGAGCTCACAATTGGATTTTCCTATCTCACACAATGTATCACTCCCATCATCCCTGACCTGATGAGCTCACAGTCCAATCTCCTAATACCTTACAATGGCGTTAGGATATGGAGTGTGGGAGAAAACCTATAGACTTCATCAATTGTGACCCCTGGATGGGATCAGACATGGAGCCCAGACTCTTCATCATTGCTTCAGATGTTATCTTGTGTCGATTTGTAATCTCCTATACTTTCACTTCTGTCTGTCTGTGTGTATGTATGTATGTATGTAAATATTGAATGAATATATATATATATATATATCTTAGTATGTAAATCTTTTAATGACCATGATCTATATGTTTCCTTCCAGAACTCGTGGCATATAACATGGATGTATGTGAAGTTTGCGCCTTAGCGGGCTGCAGTGGCTGCTAGTCGTCCGCTGCCGCCGCTGCCGGTCTTCCCCCTGGTCTGCTGCTCATATATACCAGCTCCTCTGCTAGAGGCTGCTGGGCTTTCGTCTTTTCTCGATGTTCATTATGGAGAAGCTTCTGTGACGTGTGAAGTGATATATTAATAAATGCTGTAATGTCATCGCCTCTTTTATTGTCTTTACTGATCACTGATGCCGCACAGATCCTGGAGACCAGAGAAATAAATGACCCCCCCCCCCCCCCCCCCCGCTACAGGCTGTAAAATGTATAAGGAGTGCATATAAATACACCCTGAGAAATAGGAGACACTGCAACATACAGAACAAGACACAGGGCAGTATACAGCAGTACTAACAGGACAACATACAGAACAAGACACAGGATAGTATACAGGACTACAAATAAGACAACATACTGGAGGTTGCGGCTTGTCAGTCACAACAGCATCGTGGCATGGTGGCCTCGACACAGGCCAAGACCTGTTACCTTCTTATGCAGGACAAAGGTTAATGCACCATGTGCAGAGACTGCCGATGCTGTCTGTCTTTGCTGCATGCTGGATTAGTCATGCCTGGGAGTAGGGTGGAGATGTGGTTTGCTATTCACTCACTCACTGTCTCACCGCTCACTTTGCTCAGTGCTGCTTATTCCATTCCATAGTTGAGAACTTGAAGTTTGGAGCTCTTGTTTGCTGGGTGTATTGCTACTTGCAGATAAGTTGCTGTGGGTTCCTTTTCAGTTGTATTTCTGCTTTTCATTTCTGTTTTGCTTTGCTGTTCGGTTCATCTCTCCAGGGGTTCCTATAGGGACAGTCAGGGTCCAGAATGAAGACTGTGGGGCCGTCTTTATCGAGGCGATTGTTCCTTATTTCTGGAGTGGTGCTACCATTCAGCATAGCGTGGTGTGCGGCTATTTACTACTGTGTGTACGTTCCCTGTCGCCGTGCTGACAGTGTGCAGGACTACTAATAAGAGAACATATGGGACGGTATACAGAACAAGACACAGGACAGTATACAGGACTACTAATAGTACAACATACGGGATGGTATATGAAACAAGACACAGGACAGTATACCAGACTACTAATAAGACAACATCCTGTGTCTTGTTCACCCAGAACAAGACACAGGATGGTATACAGGACTACTAATAAGACAACATGCAGGATGATATGCAGAATAAGACACAGGACAGCATATAGGACTACTAATAACACAGCATACGAGACGGTAAACAGAAGAAGATATAGGACAGTATATAGGACTATTAACAAGACAACTTATCAGACAGTATACAGAACAAGATATAGGTCAGTATGCAGGACTATTAACAAGTCAACCTATCGGACAGTATACAGAACTACTAATAAGACAATATACGGGACGGCATACAGAAGAAGACACAGTATAGTATACAGGACTACTAACTAGACCACATACAGGACAGTATACAGAAGCTAACACAGGACAGTATACAGGACTACTAATAAGACAACATATGGGACGGCATACAGAACAACACAGGACAGTATACAGGACTACTAATCAAACTACTAACGATCACTTGTCAGTGTTACCATGCAGGGCGGCGCAGGGTCCCGCGGCCGGCGCGCGCCGCTCCAGTGTCGGATCCAGCGTCCTGGAGCTCAGCAGTCGGGGCTCTCCCGGCGGCGTGGGGCAGCCAGCGTGCGGCGGTGTGGGCGTGTCCGCCCGTAGGGTGCCACCCGCTCTCCTCCACCTTCCTTATGCAACAGTGGGAGAGTCGGCTCCTCCCACTCTCCGCCCCTGGGTGGAGGCTTGCAGTTAAAAGGCTGGCAGTGACCTGAGCTCACTGCCAGTTATTGGTTCTGTTAGCCACTAGTTAGTCTGTCTGCAGCTTGTCTCAGCAGTTCCTAGTTTGCTAGTCAGCTTCCTCCAGCCTGTCTTAGCTCAGTCTTTATTCTGTTGGTTTGTTCCACCTGCCTCTTCTGTCGGCACTCTGTCCCCCGTTAGTTAGTTCCATCTAGGTAGTCGCCAGGTCCCTAGCCAGAGCAGGGACCGCCGCCCAGTTGTCCGCCAGGGGTTAGCCAGGGCCGAGGCAAGTAGGCAGGGACAGTAGGGTGCGGGAAGTTCAGGGCACCCCACCTGGCGCTCGGGGGTCAGAGTGCCATAACAGTTGGTGTGTGTGTGTGTGTGTGTGATTCTTATGCTCCACCCCCTGATGACATCATTGAAGGTCCTACAACATATATAAAACACACAGTGTGACCAACAGAAGAACAGCAGAGTTAGGGCTCTTGAAAAGGGAGGACAAAAATAACAAAATCAGAATACAACTAAACCGCTATTGTGTCAAAGACAACTCAGCAGTCCTAACAGAACACACTGACCTACTGCAGAGATCCAATGGGCTGAAAAACCTGTGGTGATGTCACTGCTGTGGGAGGAGCCAAGCTGTGTTTGTCTTGTGTGGAAATCAAGCTGCTGTGTGTGTGATGTGTGGTGATCATAATGGATGTACCATGTAGCAGAGCTGCTGTGTGATGTGCCACTAGAAATACTGGTACTATAATTTCCTAATAATTACTAGTAAGACACCATAAAGAACGGTATACAGAACAAGATACAGGACTACTAAGGAGACAACATATGGGACGGTATACAAAACCTGACCCAGGACAGTATACAGGACTACTATTAAGACAACATATAACATAGTAACATAGTATGTTAGGCTGAATGAAGACAATGTGCATCTAGTTCAGCCTGTTTCAACCCCCTAGTTGATTCAGAGGAAGGCAAAAAACCCGGAGAGGCAGAAGCCAATTAGCCCATTTGGGGGAAAATTCCTTCCCAACTTCATAGGGCTTTTACCCACTAGTGGGTTTTTTTCGCTGCGAATTCGCTGCGTTTTTTCCCAAATGTCAATTAGACTTTCTAATGTTAAAAACGCAACACACAAAAAATTTTGCGTTTTAGTGCATTGCGTTTTTAACATTAGTAAATCCCATTGGCATTTGGAAAAGAAAAAAACTCAGCGAATTCACAGCGAAGAAAAAAATGCTAGTGGGTGAAAGCCATAAGGGTGAGCACCCATTTGCGTTTTTTTAACGCTGCAATATCGCTGTGTTTTTTTTTAACACAATTGTCAATGGGACTTTCTAATGTTAAAAACGCATTTCAAGTTTGTGCTTTGCAATTGGTTGCTCCAGATAAATCTACAATCCACTAGTACCCCCTTTTTCCATATCCCTTTTCCCTAGCAGTACCCCATTTAGTGTATATTGGTGACATCCGTTTCTCCTGCCCATGTGCAGAACCTTACATTTATCAACATTGAACTTCATTTGCCATTTTTCTGCCCGATCCCCCAGCTTATCTCGGTCCGTTTGTAGCCGCACATTGTCCTCCGTTGTATTAATCATCTTATATAATTTTGTGTCATCTGCAAATATTGATATTTTGCTGTGCAGCCCCTCTATCAGGTGGTTAATAAATATATTGAACAGAATGTGGCCAATACTGAACCCTGTGGCCCCCGCTAGCAACGGTGGCCCAATCAGAGTACGAACCATTTATTACCCCCCTCTGCTTTCTATCATTGAGCCAATTCTTTACCCAGATGCACACGTTCTCACCCAGTCCGAGCTGTCTCATTTTATATATCTGCCTATTATGCGGCACGGTGTCAAATGTTTTAGAGAAATCCAGATATACGAGATCAATAGACTCTCCCAGGTTCAGCCTAGAGCTTACGTAGAAGCTGATCAGATTGGTCTGATATGATCGACCCTTCATAAATTCATGCTCGTGAGGAGTTATTCTGTTGTTCTCCTTGAGGTATTCCAAGATGGCATCTCTCAGAAACCCCTCGAATATTTTTCCAATTATTGAAGTGAGACTTACCAGCCTGTAGTTACTAGGCTCTCTTTTGAACCCCTTTTTGTAAATTGGAACCACATTGGCAATGCAGCAATCCAATGGTACAATCCCGGTCTTGATAGTGTCTATAAATATAAGAAATAGCGGCCTAGCTATCTCATCACTTAGTTCCCTTAGAACCCTTGGGTGTATTCCATCTGGGCCCGGCGATTTATTGATTTTAATCCTCCTTTACCTGCTCTGCACTTCCTCCTGTGTTAGGTACGCAATATGTAGCGGGGAGTTCGTTTTATTCCCCTGCATCTCATGTGACATTTCCTTTTCGCTCGTGAATACACTTGAAAAGAAACTATTTAATAGATTTGCCTTCCCTCCATCGTCTTCTATGATTTCTCCTGCATTATTTGTTAAAGGGCCAGTGCTCTCAATGCAAATCAGTTTGCTGTTAATAAAGTGGAAGAATAGTTTAGGGTTGTTTTTGCTCTCTTTGGCGATCAGTCTTTCTGCCTCCTCCTTAGCAATCTTGATCTTTCCTTTGCATATTTTGTTTTTTCCCTGTATGATTTTAACGCTTCTTGTTTTAATAGTTTAAACGCTTTCTTTTTTTTCGTTTATTGCCCCCTTTACAGTCTTGTTGGGCCACATTGGTTTCCTTCTACTTGAGGTTCTTTTCCTTTTAAAGGGTATGAACTGCTCACATGAGGTAATTAGGATGTTTTTAAACTTTTCCCATTTGTCGTCTGTACTGTTATTTTGAGGATGTTGTCCCAATTAATGTTACTGATTGTAGCTTTGAGCTGATCAAATTTTGCTTCACTGAAGTTTTTTTTTTGTTGCTCCCTGATAAGGTTTGAATGACAGCTGGAAATTAATTATATTGTGGTCACTATTTCCCAAATGCCCCTCAATCTGCACCCCCATTATTCGGTCCGGTTTGTTAGTTTGTACTAAGTCCAGAGTGGCTTTCCCTCTAGTTGGCTCCCGCACCAGTTGGGTAAGGTAATTATCTTTAATTGCTCTCAAGAACTTATCACTCTTGTGAGATTTGCAGGTTTCGTTTTTTCCATATTACATCTGGATAATTAAAGTCCCCCATAATAATTACTTCGTTGCGGTTTGACACCTCTTCTATCTGCCTTAATAGTAAGATTTCAGTTTCTTCTGTTGTTTTGGTAGCCTATAGAAAACCCCTATCAGGATTTTGTTATTTTTTTCTCCCTGTATTTCTACCCAGAGATTCCACGTGTTTCTCTCCTTCCCTATATCCTCCCGTAGTCTCGGCTTTAAGTAGGATTTAACATACAGACACCCCCCTCCTTTCTGTTCACCACAGTCTCTTCTGAAGAGTTTGTAACCCTGTAAATTCACCGCCCAATTGCACTTATCATCAAGCCATGTTTCCGTTTTTCCAACTGTATCATAGTTTTCATTGGTCATTCTCGCTTCAAGCTCACCCACTTTGCCAATCAGACTTCTTGCATTCGTTACCATACAATTTATATGGTTGTTTTTGTTATTTAAATTGCTTTTTCTACTAATGGTACTATTGGCTTTTCTGTCAGTTCTAACTGTACTAACCCCACCCCCTGTTTATCTTTTTGCCCCCCCAGTCCCTAGTTTAAACACTCCTCCAGCCTTCTAGCCATCTTCTCCCCCAGCACAGCTGCACCCTCCGCATTGAGATGCAGCCCGTCCCTACAGTAAAGCCTGTAGCCGACAGCAAAGTCAGCCCAGTTCTCCAGGAACCCGAACCCCTCCTTCCTACACCAACTCTGGAGCCACTTGTTTACCTCCCTAAGATCCTGCTGCCTTTCTAGTGTGGCTTTTGGTACAGGTAGTATTTCCGAGAAGCTTGCATGCTAGGTCCCTGAAATCATTTTTGAGGGCCCTCCATTGACCTCTAATTTGTTCATTGGTGCCAACATGCACCATGACCGCTGGATCCTCACCAGCCCCTCCCAGTAATCTGCCAATCCGATCTGCGATGTGTCAAACCTAAGCACCAGGAAGACAACACACCGTTCAACGATCCCAGTCTTTATGGTAGATTGCCTTATCTGTCCCCCTTATAATTGAGTCCCCCACCACTAGGACCTGTCTAGCCTGCCCTGCGCTCCCTGTCCCCATCTCACTGGAGCAGTCATCCCCCTGGCGTTCAGAGGGCGTGTCGTGCTGCAGCAGTGCTGGGTCTGTAAGGGCATCCCCCTCAACTGCCAACTTTGCAAACTTGTTTGGTTGTGCCAGTTCAGGACTAGCCTCCCTGGTTCTCTTCCCTCTATCCCTCCTTCTTTCTGTCACCCAGCTAGCTGTCTGCTCCTCCTGCTCTTCCGTACTACCATCCTCCCCGCCTCTACCCCAGCGAGTGTCTGCTCAGTGAGCACCAAACTCCTTTCCATGATGTCAATGGATTTCAGTGTTGCCAGTCGCTCATTTAGATCCAGGATCTGGGCTTCTAAACGTGCGACGAGCACGCATCTTGCGCAACAGTATGCACCCTCGATCGGCATAGAGCTCATCCTAATGGGGATCTACAATTTACTTGTGGAAGTAGTGAAGATTGACTAAATCACACTCCAAACACGCCTCCGCCCGTGTGCAGCCGCTCATACACCTCCGCCCGTGCGCAGCCGGTCACACACCTCCGCCCGTGCGCAGCCGGCCACACACCTCCGCCCGTGCGCAGCCGCTCACACACCTCCGCCCGTGCGCAACCGCTCACACACCTCCGCCCGTGCGCAGCCGCTCACACACCTCCGCTCGAGTGCAACCGCTTAAACTTTTTTTTATAAACGCTCACAGTTACTAGTTGCTCTCAGTCAATCACCCAATGACACTCCACTTACATCCTACACACAGACACTTACACTGTTTTTCTACACTTACACTCTCACACTCTTATATCCCCTCACTTAGTCACAGTCACACACTAAGACCCACACAAACACACACTAAGACACACACAGAATATACTTATTAACTCCTGCCAGCAGCTCCTCTGCAGCTCCGATGACGTCACCTGCAGGACCTCTCTGGCCTCCTGCTGTGCCGCTCCGCTGACTGCTTTCCCTCTTCCTCTTCAGCCGCTGGACATATCCTACCAGCGGCCCCTGGTCTTCTTGCGGCTCTGGTGCCGTTGGGGCGTTCTCCCACTTTCTGCTCCCCAGCTCCCACCCATTTCACTTCCGTGCACTAAATCTCACTTCCGGATTCAGGTATTCCCTAACGGTATATGGAACGGTATACAGAAAAAAATACAGTGCATTATACAGGACTACTAACAAGACAACATACAGGATGGTATACAGAACAAGACACAGGACAGTATATAGGACAGACATGTTCTGCCTCACCACCAACATGTAGGAAAAAGGAAACATTATATAATCACTTTCTAAGCTGCCTCTCCGCTCATCTCGTCCCTTCCGGTCCTGCTGATCTCCCTGCAGCCGGTCATGTGACGCTCCAATCCCTGGCCTAAGCGTTAGCATGACTAAGGCCAGTGATTGGATGCCATCAAGCACGTTATTGGCTGTTGGGACTGAAGCCAAGGGAGATGCGTTGGATCAGCAAGTGGAGAAGATAAGGTGACTGGGGAACCTAATGGGTTTCACTATTAATACTGAGGCCGCTAATTGGGCATTATTACTACTGGAGGCCCTATTATTACTGGGGCCGCTAATGGGGGAATACTCCTGGGGCCGCTAACGGGGGCACTATTACTACTGGATCCGCTCAGAGGGCACTATTATTACTTTGGCCGCTAAAGGGGGCACTATTACTACTGGGGCCGCTAAGGGGGGCACTATTACTACTGGGGCCGCTAATGGGGTACTATTACTTCTCAGTTCGCTTACGGGGTTTACTATTACTACTGGGAATACTATTATTACTGGGGCCACTACTGGGTGCACTATTATTACTGAGACAGCTAAAGGGGCAGTGTTACTACTGGGTCTGCTAACGGGGGCCCTGTCAGTGTGCTGTGCAATGTACTTCATTCCCATCAGCGTTCGCAGCCTCTGTCGCTGAATTCTATTTAACTCAGACAAAATATTGCTGCAAGCTGCGCTACTTCATCCGGGAAAATGCCGAATGGAAACTGAACGCATCCTATTATAATTAATGGAGTCCATTTGACACATTACAGTAATGTCATAAAATGGATCGGTCCGGCCAGTGGATTCCGTTGTCCTGCTTCCTTAAAAAAGCAGAGAAACAAAACCCACGCTGATATGAACAGAGCCTAATAAGGTTGGTCTTTTATCATCCTGGGCATTGGATCACAGTTTGCTTTATATGCTACCCTCAGTGCCCCTTATACAGTGAAGCCATAATCCCAACAGCATTGGAGGTTGCATTTGAAGACCAGAGTGCGCCAAATGTAACCCATTATAGAATGGATTCCGCTTTGTGATGTTTGGGTCCGCCACATGCCAGACTCAATGTTTCCACTTTTGCAGTTGTGCAGTGTGGCCCTAATGCTCCCACTATGCCTACCACAAAATAATAATACCCCCTTAGTACCCCTTACACAGTAATGCTCCCAATGCACCCACTATAAGATAATTATACCCCCTTTGTGCCCCCATAGATAGACCTCCTCTACCTGCTCATAAGACAATTAAAGAGTCGCTTTGGTCATTTTTATTTCTCATTCATTATCCAGTATATATACGTCGGCTAGTATTATCTTGGTTCGTTATTCCTTTCATCTCCTGGCTTCTTTCCCCTCATATGATCATGTGGTCTCAGTTCTGACCAGATTTACTCGGGTTTATGTGTTCTCAAACTAGTCATTTCTCAGTCAGCATACGGTTTGTTCACATCAGCGTCGGAGGATCCGTTCAGAACCTCCATCACTGATTTCCGCTAGGATAAAAGATTGGCTTGATAAAGACTAGAGTTTCACCAGTCGAAACGTTGTATTTTATTATGCAAGATGAATTAAAGGTGAAGTTTTAAGACTTACGAAGATTATCTACTTATCTTACTGACACCCCTGATGCTGCTGGTTTACCATTTATCTGAAGAAAGGATAAAAGCACCTTCTTTATGTAGTGTAGTCCCATCAAACACGTGGGTGACATGTTATCCAGAGAAACTATGCAACCGAACAAACAGTATGAAAGTCTGAACCCTTTAAGGCCTCCTTCACACAGGCAACAAAGTGCTGCGATTTTGTTGCGTTGCGACAATGCTACAAATCGCATGTATGTGAAGCCCATGCTTTCCTGTGGGTTAATTCACACATGCAATGTTTGGTAGCATGCAACAACTCGACACAAAAAACTCGGGGGTCCAGTCATATGTCAGCGACTTATGTGGTTTTGCAGCCCATGTTTCCCTTTGGATCCTTCCTCTCTGTTGCATCGAAAAAACGATTTTCGTGCGGTGAGATGCAATTTTGACAGTAGGAAATCCTATTGTCAAAGCCTAAACTAAGCACTAGCTGAAGAAAAAATAAAAAAAACCACATACATCACCTTAGAAATGCTGTCCGACGCTGCTGCAGCTTCCTCTCAGTTCCTGGCACTATTTCTCTACATCTCTTCTGGCTGGAGAATGCAAAATCCCCGTCTCCTGGAAGCGCTGGCTGTGATTGGCTGACGCTTAGCCAATCACAGCCAGCGCTCGATGAACCAATCACAGATATGTATCGAACGCTGGGTGTGATTGGCTAAGCGTCAGCCAATCAGAGCCACTGCTTGTAGGTGACAGGGATTTTTCAATCCCCGGCCAGAAGAGATGAAGAAGAAGACTGCCGGGGACCGAGAAGAAGCTGCGGCGGAACCTAGTACAGTGCTTCTAGGTGATGTATCCTTTTTTTCCCTGCATCTACAGCAAATTTTCAGGGTAGGGCTAATGTTTCAAGCCGCCCCCTCCCCTCCCCCTAAAAATCCTCACATGTGGTGCTACAAAGCCACGCAACTTTGTAGAGCTACAAAATCGGGGTATCACCATCGCGATTTCACTGCGATGCCGTGTCGTCCGTGTGAAGGAGGCCTAATCCTCTGTGATTTTGTGTTCATCATCTTTCTTTATTCTCTTTCTGTTCCTCTTTCCTCACCATGTTATAACCATATATCAGTCTGCTGCTCCCTTCCCCGACAGCTACAACAATTCACTTTTCTCCTCAGCAATGGCTGTCTTATGAGAGGTACAGCAGATCTAGTGTAGATATGTAGTGGCCTGAAACACCTACTTCTGGCCCCTTCATAAATGTCATACATGTCATGTTTTCTGTATAGATGCACTGTGCAAACTGTCTAGTTTTTTTTATGTGTATTGCACAGCTGCAGCGTGTGAGAGGTTAATGACTGGAAGTGGCTGGGATAGGTCTGGAAATGTATCAATTTATGTCCTGTGGTATGCTAGATAGTATAAGTGTTTGAGAGCAAAGTGTTGATGCCTCTTCATCATCTTCAACGGTAGAGAGTGGGGTGGAGTGCCGGCCACATGGGGGTACCTTCAACCCTCATGTGGTGAAGAGTGATGAAGGAGAAAGAGCGGTATCCTGAGGCCCCCAGTTCCAGGAACCATTTGTGAGAGCAGGAGAGAGAGAGCCGAGTGAAGAGGCGGCCATGCAGAGATTCAAGTCCTTATCAAGTGAGTGTCTGTGGAGTGACCCTACCCCCATTGTTCTCTGGAGAGTTTCCCCTTCCAGGAGTGGTACCTGACAACTTGCACTGCAGGACTGATATGATCCTGAGTTTCCTCCCTGACCTCACATGTCTCCTGTCCTACCTGCATTGGTGTGTTTTCCGCCTTATACGGTCAAAGCTACAAGTGAAGTTTTGCCAGGCCCTGACCGTTCCCAGAGACTGAGGTACTAAAAAGTTACTGTGTGTGTGGACTTCCTTCATTTCTCCGCTGAGGTTCATTCTGGTGAGTAAGGAACGGTGGTGTCACCTGTGACATATCTACAGTTCAACGCACGTTTATAGGCCATCCCTGTTCCAGGGGTGTCCGGAAGAGGCCTAGTGGTACTTGGGCCGAGGTGGCGTGCGTCCCTCCGGGAAGGAGTCTGGTAAGAGCCACCGTGACAAGTGACAACTCTACCCTCCCAGCTGCTCAGTGCGGGCTTCGTGTATTGAGTGGCCCTTTGGGACAGCACAGATACAGATCTTTATTGCACTTGTCTGATGAGTTGATGATACTGGGTTGTGCCAGGATGAGAGGCGATATCTCAAATTATATCAAATTTCACCACAAAGAGATAAGATATCAGTATGATAACAGGGAACATCAAATAGATTCTAAACCATAAAGTGTTGGAGACACCTGGATCTGAAAGGTATGGCCCAAACAGGGACTATATACTAATGGGAGTCATAAGATGACTATACAGGGTAGACCATGGTTGGCTATAGCTACGTGGGACCTGTGCAGTCGCGCAGGGCACTGGCCACCAGCTTGAAGGGAGGTCACCAGGTAGATGTAAGCTGGGGAGCGATCACCCCCTTTAGGTCCTCCTGATCAGACAATCTTCTTCATCCGTGCAGCAGTATCTTGAGGAGTTATATGTATCATACTCCCTTTAGCTCTGTCTACTCTCTTCTGAAGGTCCACGTCGCAGCTGTCAGCCAATTGATGCCCTTCGCAGTGCAATCACTTTTAGTTCTGCTACTGTATGTATCTTATGGGTTTAATTCAGGGCAGCATTTATGTTATAAGCTTCATTCTGGAGCTGTACTTATGCTATGTGCTTGGTTCTGCTGTTGTGTTTATGTACTGCGCTCAGTTCTGGTGCTGTATTTATGTTATAAACTTGGTACAGGTGCTATATTTATGTCATGAGCTTGCTTCCGGTACAGTATTTATTCACTGCACTGTGCAGTATTTATGTGCCGAACTTGGTTCAGGTGCTGTATTTATGTTATGAGCTTGGTTCTAGTACCCTATTTATTCCCTGAGCTGGAGAATGCAAAATCCCCGTCTCCTGGAAGCGCTGGCTGTGATTGGCTGACGCTTAGCCAATCACAGCCAGCGCTCGATGAACCAATCACAGACATTTATCAAACGCTGGCTGTGATTGGCTAAGCGTCAGCCAATCAGAGCCACTGCTTGTAGGTGGCAGGGATTTTTCAATCCCCGGCCAGAAGAGATGAAGAAGAAGACTGCCGGGGACCGAGAAGAAGCTGCGGCGGAACCTAGTGCAGTGCATCTAGGTGATGTATCCTTTTTTTCCCTGCATCTACAGCAAATTTTCAGGGTAGGGCTAATGTTTCAAGCCGCCCCTTCCCCTCCCCCTAAAAATCCTCACATGTGGTGCTACAAAGCCACGCAACTTTGTAGAGCTACAAAATCGGGGTATCACCATCGCGATTTCACTGCGATGCCGTGTCGTCCGTGTGAAGGAGGCCTAATCCTCGGTGATTTTGTGTTCATCAACTTTCTTTATTCTCTTTCTGTTCCTCTTTCCTCACCATGTTATAACCATATATCAGTCTGCTGCTCCCTTTCCCGACAGCTACAACAATTCACTTTTCTCCTCAGTAATGGCTGTCTTATAAGTGGTACAGCAGATCTAGTGTAGATATGTAGTGGCCTGAAACATCTACTTCTGGCCCCTTCATAAATGTCATACATGTCATGTTTTCTGTATAGATGCACTGTGCAAACTGTCTAGTTTTTTTTATGTGTATTGCACAGCTGCAGCGTGTGAGAGGTTAATGACTGGAAGTGGCTGGGATAGGTCTGGAAATGTATCAATTTATGTCCTGTGGTATGCTAGATAGTATAAGTGTTTGAGAGCAAAGTGTTGATGCCTCTTCATCATCTTCAACGGTAGAGAGTGGGGTGGAGTGCCGGCCACATGGGGGTACCTTCAACCCTCATGTGGTGAAGAGTGATGAAGGAGAAAGAGCGGTATCCTGTGGCCCCCAGTTCCAGGAACCATTTGTGAGAGCAGGAGAGAGAGAGCCGAGTGAACAGTCCGTCATGCAGAGATTCAAGTCCTTATCAAGTGAGTGTCTGTGGAGTGACCCTACCCCCATTGTTCTCTGGAGAGTTTCCCCTTCCAGGAGTGGTACCTGACAACTTGCACTGCAGGACTGATATGATCCTGAGTTTCCTCCCTGACCTCACATGTCTCCTGTCCTACCTGCATTGCTGTGTTTTCCGCCTTATACGGTCAAAGCTACAAGTGAAGTTTTGCCAGGCCCTGACCGTTCCCAGAGACTGAGGTACTAAAAAGTTATTGTGTGTGTGGACTTCCTTCATTTCTCCGCTGAGGTTCATTCTGGTGAGTAAGGAACGGTGGTGTCACCTGTGACATATCTACAGTTCAACGCACGTTTATAGGCCATCCCTGTTCCAGGGGTGTCCGGAAGAGGCCTAGTGGTACTTGGGCCGAGGTGGCGTGCGTCCCTCCGGGAAGGAGTCTGGTAAGAGCCACCGTGACAAGTGACAACTCTACCCTCCCAGCTGCTCAGTGCGGGCTTCGTGTATTGAGTGGCCCTTTGGGACAGCACAGATACAGATCTTTATTGCACTTGTCTGATGAGTTGATGATACTGGGTTGTGCCAGGATGAGAGGCGATATCTCAAATTATATCAAATTTCACCACAAAGAGATAAGATATCAGTATGATAACAGGGAACATCAAATAGATTCTAAACCATAAAGTGTTGGAGACACCTGGATCTGAAAGGTATGGCCCAAACAGGGACTATATACTAATGGGAGTCATAAGATGACTATACAGGGTAGACCATGGTTGGCTATAGCTACGTGGGACCTGTGCAGTCGCGCAGGGCACTGGCCACCAGCTTGAAGGGAGGTCACCAGGTAGATGTAAGCTGGGGAGCGATCACCCCCTTTAGGTCCTCCTGATCAGACAATCTTCTTCATCCGTGCAGCAGTATCTTGAGGAGTTATATGTATCATACTCCCTTTAGCTCTGTCTACTCTCTTCTGAAGGTCCACGTCGCAGCTGTCAGCCAATTGATGCCCTTCGCAGTGCAATCACTTTTAGTTCTGCTACTGTATGTATCTTATGGGTTTAATTCAGGGCAGCATTTATGTTATAAGCTTCATTCTGGAGCTGTACTTATGCTATGTGCTTGGTTCTGCTGTTGTGTTTATGTACTGCGCTCAGTTCTGGTGCTGTATTTATGTTATAAACTTGGTACAGGTGCTATATTTATGTCATGAGCTTGCTTCCGGTACAGTATTTATTCACTGCACTGTGCAGTATTTATGTGCTGAACTTGGTTCAGGTGCTGTATTTATGTTATGAGCTTGGTTCTAGTACCCTATTTATTCCCTGAGCTGGAGAATGCAAAATCCCCGTCTCCTGGAAGCGCTGGCTGTGATTGGCTGACGCTTAGCCAATCACAGCCAGCGCTCGATGAACCAATCACAGACATGTATCGAACGCTGGGTGTGATTGGCTAAGCGTCAGCCAATCAGAGCCACTGCTTGTAGGTGGCAGGGATTTTTCAATCCCCGGCCAGAAGAGATGAAGAAGAAGACTGCCGGGGACCGAGAAGAAGCTGCGGCGGAACCTAGTACAGTGCTTCTAGGTGATGTATCCTTTTTTTCCCTGCATCTACAGCAAATTTTCAGGGTAGGGCTAATGTTTCAAGCCGCCCCCTCCCCTCCCCCTAAAAATCCTCACATGTGGTGCTACAAAGCCACGCAACTTTGTAGAGGTACAAAATCGGGGTATCACCATCGCGATTTCACTGCGATGCCGTGTCGTCCGTGTGAAGGAGGCCTAATCCTCGGTGATTTTGTGTTCATCAACTTTCTTTATTCTCTTTCTGTTCCTCTTCATCCTCACCATGTTATAACTATATATCAGTCTGCTGCTCCCTTCCCCGACAGCTACAACAATTCACTTTTCTCCTCAGTAATGGCTGTCTTATGAGAGATACAGCAGATCTAGTGTAGATATGTAGTGGCCTGAAACACCTACTTCTGGCCCCTTCATAAATGTCATACATGTCATGTTTTCTGTATAGATGCACTGTGCAAACTGTCTAGTTTTTTTTATGTGTATTGCACAGCTGCAGCGTGTGAGAGGTTAATGACTGGAAGTGGCTGGGATAGGTCTGGAAATGTATCAATTTATGTCCTGTGGTATGCTAGATAGTATAAGTGTTTGAGAGCAAAGTGTTGATGCCTCTTCATCATCTTCAACGGTAGAGAGTGGGGTGGAGTGCCGGCCACATGGGGGTACCTTCAACCCTCATGTGGTGAAGAGTGATGAAGGAGAAAGAGCGGTATCCTGAGGCCCCCAGTTCCAGGAACCATTTGTGAGAGCAGTAGAGAGAGAGCCGAGTGAAGAGTCCGACATGCAGAGATTCAAGTCCTTATCAAGTGAGTGTCTGTGGAGTGACCCTACCCCCATTGTTCTCTGGAGAGTTTCCCCTTCCAGGAGTGGTACCTGACAACTTGCACTGCAGGACTGATATGATCCTGAGTTTCCTCCCTGACCTCACATGTCTCCTGTCCTACCTGCATTGGTGTGTTTTCCGCCTTATATGGTCAAAGCTACAAGTGAAGTTTTGCCAGGCCCTGACCGTTCCCAGAGACTGAGGTACTAAAAAGTTATTGTGTGTGTGGACTTCCTTCATTTCTCCGCTGAGGTTCATTCTGGTGAGTAAGGAACGGTGGTGTCACCTGTGACATATCTACAGTTCAACGCACGTTTATAGGTCATCCCTGTTCCAGGGGTGTCCGGAAGAGGCCTAGTGGTACTTGGGCCGAGGTGACATGCGTCCCTCCGGGAAGGAGTCTGGTAAGAGCCACCGTGACAAGTGACAACTCTACCCTCCCAGCTCCTCAGTGCGGGCTTCGTGTATTGAGTGGCCCTCAAGATCTTTATTGCACTTGTCTGATGAGTTGATGATACTGGGTTATGCCAGGATGAGAGGTGATATCTCAAATTATATCACCACATAGAGATAAGATATCAGTATGATAACAGGGAACATCAAATAGATTCTAAACCATAAAGTGTTGGAGACACCTGGATCTGAAAGGTATGGCCCAAACAGGGACTACATACTAATGGGAGTCATAAGAATAGGCCATGGTTGGCTATAGCTACGTGCTAAATTGCTCTGGCATGTCCTGAAATTTTGACAGTGGTGGTTGCCCATGCATGCCCCTGCTCCATTCACTTCACCGGGACCACCAGAGAAAGCCGAGTTCAAATGCTCAACAATCTCTGGTGGCTAAACTCAAGTGAATGGGACAACCAAAGACTGCCCAGTGCTAGAACTCCGCTATCTCCAGCAGTTCCCAGTGAAGTGAATAGCACAGTGACGCATTCACGGCCACCGTTGTCAGAATTCAAAGACACGCAGGGGCAATATCTTTCGATCTGTAAGGACCCAGCAGTCTGACCTCCACTGATTGTCAAGTTATCCCCTATGTATGGATAGTGGATAACTTGCTGAGATGGAAATACCCCTTTAAGTGGCCTTTTGCACGGGCTGATATGGGGGGATGACCGATCTTTCACATGATTGTTCTTCCCTATTTACTGCTCTTTGGGTGTTATTTTGGGTGGGTAGGGGCCTGCTTGTATCCCCCACTATGATATAAGTAGTGACAGGCACTCACACAGCACTTTATTGGAGATGACACTGCTCTGATCCCAGCCATTCTCCGATATCCGAGGCGGGTAAGCCAGAATGACACTCCGCCTCTATACACTAGTGATGCTCCTATGTAAAAGCACAAGAACGATTATTGTTGGGACAACTTGTCGAGCCATCTTTGCCTGACAAGTCATTCCGTGTAAAAGGGCCCTTAGAGAGTGCATGGTGCTACCTAAGGTCTCATGCCCACGGCCATGGCGGACTTCGCTAGCGGAATATAACAGCGTCGTCCGACTCCGCACCCCCCTAAAACACCATGCTCACCTCTCCGTATCCGCCGTGCGAGTCCCATGGGTGGTGACGCGGCCGGCGGTGGTGCGTAATCACGTGACAGGCGGCTTCCATTGACTACAATGGAAGCCGGACGCGCGTTTTTTTCTGCTGCAATTAGAACATCCCGCGATTTCTTTCACACTGCGGAATTCCGCGGTATAATTCTGCAGTGTGAACATTGGCAGACAGAAAGCTATTAGGTTCAATAGAAGCTAATAGCTGCGAGATAACGCCGCAAATTTCCGCCTCGTGAAATCCGTCCGTAGGGATTAGCCCTTAATAAGGGTTACTACTAGACCCACCCCAAGAAATCCGGACTGCTTTATTAATCATTGTCAGCAGCACATCCCCGTTCACATGGGAGATGTGCTGCCAAGAATAATTATCTTTTCAGCTGCTCAAAAGGTGCGATCAGCCAACAAATGAGCATTTGCTGGGTTGTCGGCCAATCGGGTGCCCAATCATCAGCCTGTGTCAAAGGGCCTTATAAAATGTATGGCTGCAGCGGCGTAAACCTTGTTCACTAGACGATGGTTCCTTCATTGGTTGTCAAATATCAGCCTACTTCTATCTAATGTGTGGGGCCGCCTACTGTACAGCCCACAATACCCTAGGATATTGCCGTGACATGAGTTACTCACAGAACTGTGCACTGTATATCACTAGTCACCAGGATTGTGCATTATATGTACCACTAGTCATCAGAGCTGTGCATTATATGTACTACTAGTCATCAGGGCTGCGCACTGTAGGTACTTTTGTAGGACTGTGCACTGTAGGAGCGAGGCATGGGGAACACAAGCAATAGGGGATTTCATGTGGAAATCAGTTATTAGAGACTGGGAACACTCAATCACTTACCCGCTCACTTACCTACTAAATAACCAATACTTACAACTTCTTGCTGCAATTGTGGGGTAGGCCACAGCTTTATTTATTAACGAATATCAACGATAACTTATTCAACAAGCGAAACACTGTCCATGCTGTCCGTGTGCTAAATCTTTAAAGTCCGTAAACAGTCCACTGAGGAAGTTTGTAAGCCCCGTTCCTTCGGCTTGCAAACCTTCCTCTACTTCCTCACAGCATGGACAAAATCCGGGCCACACGGGATGTGCCGCGTTACTGCGGCTCATTCCGTCCCCACCCCACCAACCCGAGCTAAAGCTTTCTCGACCCCATCCTGCAAGCCGGATAGGAACGTATCCAGCCCTACTTCATTGAGGTGGACACCGTCCCTCCTCAATGCCCCCTTTTCTTTCTCTTCCAGCTCCCAATGGCGCACCGCCACCCCTCCGATGGAGTGAACGAACTGCGACATTCGCATGTTGACCAGCCTCCTGGCTCTATCCACCGCTTGCAGGCTTCTTGCTCCATTCCAGAGCCTTCTCGCGACAATGTCAGACCACACGATGATGCATCCATTAAAACATTCCCGAAAACGCAGTAAGTCCTGTTTCATGATGACCAACAGGTCTCGTGTCTTTGCTTTCCCGAGATCGTTCCCCCCGGCGTGAACAACCAACACCACCTTCCGGGGGGTACTTCTGGCTATATCCACCACCAACTTCCACATGTCGGGCCATCTTAGCCCCCGGACTCCGTGCCAGGTTACGGATGTTCCGGGCAGGCCTAGCTCCGATCCCAACGGGCGTACTGCTGCCCTCCTTTGTGCCCAGTAAATGTAGGAATGCCCGACTATGTGCACCTTCCACGGTTCTGCTGCTGCGAACAAAACAAAAAAAAAAACAAAACAAGGGCAACAAACTTGAAATAACACTGCCTCTCACTAAAGAAAACGAGGGACCTTTAGGCCCTAACTTAACTCTCCCACCGCCAGATCGGGTCGCACATAAGACTTATATGCCTGGGACTTCCATCTCCCAAGCCGTTTTAACCCGTCTTCGTTCATTCCACCCGCATCTGCCGACGTGGCCGCTCCGATTCTGAGGGCGCCCACCCACTGGCGTTTTTTTACCTGCGTTTTGCGTTTTTCCTGCACAGGCATAGAGATAACATGTGTTCCTTTCCACTGGCGTTTTTTTTGCGTTGCGTTTGCGTTTTTAACATAGGAACTGTCAGTTGCATATGTGTCCTTATTTTTCTCCTAATGCACCCATGAATGTCAATGGAAATTCACGGAAAAGCCGCGAAAACGCCGCGAAAAACGCGCGGAAAAATCGCGGGAAACGCGGCGAAAACGCTGCGTTTTTTTCCCGCGGAAAACGCAAACGCCAGTGGGTGGGCGCCCTGAAAGAGTGGGTTCCGAATTCCTTCGGATCGAGGCCCACTGACCTCAAAGACGATTTAAACCCCGCCGTTAGCTGAAACCTGGTGAGGGGGAGGCCGGACGCGTGGACCAAAAACTGCTCCCCCGCCGGCCTTGCTGCCATGTAACTGGGTACCGTATCTACTGGGCACCAAACTGCGCCTAGCCGCGTGATCGGCACCCACTCACCCCTACCGTAAACGTCGGTTTTTGATTTCTTAATCCTGACCCGTAACCCATTGTCTACCGCTACCACGTCGTCAAACATAAGACCTCCCGACATAAACTTGCTCTTCGGAACTAACTCGCCGATCCTGAGCGCCGCAAAAAATGCCAGCAAGAATGCCGTCCTAAACAGCAAAACCTCGTAATCGTTGCAACACGTGACCTCCAAAGTGTCCAATAACTTGCACAACAACTGGTAAGTAATCGGGCGGCGGGCATCAGAACCGGCCTTTTCTTTTTTCCACCCGCGCACTATCTGGCGAAAAACGAACTCTTTTGTAACATCCCTAAAACCGTGCAACTTTAGCAAAAAGGCGACGCCCGCAAGGTGCTTTTTCGCCGCATCCACCGACGCCCGTCCCGCCCGTAGGGACGCTAACATATCCAGGGTCGCTGACCGGGCCCTCTCGCCCCCAGCTACCCTACCATCCGTACAACACAACCATTTTTTCCACACCGCATTATAATTTTTCCAGGTTCCCACTGCCACGGATGACTCGACAAGCTTCAGCAGCTCTGCTCTGCCAGATCCCACAAGAAATGCGGGCAGCGTACTCCCAACGCATCCGCCTGAGGGTGCCGCTCTCTGAACCTCTCCATCTGCGAACGAGAGAGCGCGTCAGCTGCCACATTTTTATATCCCGGCACATGCTTTGACCATAAATATATATTACGCTGTAAACATCTCAAGACCACATGTCTCACGAGCGCCAACACTGGTGGGGAAGATGAAGACTGCCGATTAATAATGTGCACCACCGCAGCATTATCGGACCAAAAACACACTTTGTGATCTTGTAACTCCTCACCCCATAGTTCCACAGCCACCACCAACGGGAAAAACTCCAATAGAGTAATGTTTTGATTCCATCGCTTTGTTATCCAGGATACTGGCCATGGTTCCCTGCACCAGTGGTTCCGGAAAATAACCCCAAAACCTGTGGACCCTGCTGCGTCCGCGGACAGGCTAAGACCTGTACCCGACCACTCCTCCTTAGGGCACACCACCTGCCCATTGAACGCTTCCAAGAAGATTTTCCATGTGTGTAAATCCCCTCGAATCCCTGGCGTGACTCTAATAAAGTGATGTGGCTCCTTTACACCCACCGTCGCTAGCGACAGCCTTCGTGAAAAAACGCGACCCATGGGTATCACTTTGCACGCAAAGTTCAATAAACCCAAGAGGACCTGCATTTGACGCAGCGTAACTTTTTTACATCTTACGACATCGCTTACCGTCTGCCGGAGGCGGGCAATTTTTTCAATCGGTAATCTAAAAACCATTTCCTCGGTGTCGATTTCGATCCCTAGGAAAATTAGCCTTGTCACTGGGCCCATCGTCTTTTCCTCAGACAATGGGACCCCCGCCTCCTGCATCAATGACCGAAACGTGTGTAACAAAAAACCGCAGGTGCCCGATGACTCCGTACCGATGAACAGAAAATCATCAAGGTAGTGCGTCACCGATGTGATGCCCGTTTCAAACCTGAGCATCCACTCCAGGAATGAACTGAAAAGCTCAAAGTAATAGCACGAAATCGAGCAGCCCATCGGAAGACACATATCATAAAAGAACTGATTATCTACCTTGCAACCCAACAAGTGGAAACACTCAGGGTGAATCGGCAGTAGCCGAAAAGCCGACTCAATGTCGGCTTTTGCTAACTGTGCCCGCTTACCTGCTGCTCTGACCAGAGCGACCGCCTGGTCAAATGACGCATAAACCACCGATGCTTGTTCTTTTGTAATGCCATCATTTACCGACTCCCCTTTTGGGAAGGATAGATGATGGATCAATCGGAACTTGCCAGCCTCCTTCTTAGGGACTAACCCCAACGGTGAGACCCGCAAGTTCGCGAACGGTGGTTCGTCGAAGGGGCCAGCCATGCGGCCCGCCGCCACCTCTTTATTAACCTTTTCTCTTACTAATTCTATATTTTCCAGGGCAGACTTTAAATTTGCGCACAAGGTGGAAGCAGGTTGAAACAAAAACGGGATTAAAAAACCGTCGGTAAAACCTTGCCTAAGGATTCTTGCTTCCTCCCTCCTGTGGTATCTGTCGAGCCACTGGAAGAGGTACTTGCTTTTCACCGGGGTTCGGTGCTCCACTGGCACCGCCCCCGGCGACTGGCTGTCTCTGTTTTCTGAAGCAGCGCACCGCGGAGTGTTGTCCTCCGCAAACCAAACATTCGTGCCTAAACTTGCACGTCGCGAAGAACCGACAGTGGCCCTCATTATAGAGCCAACATGACCCGTTTGGACGCGGAGAGGCCGCAGGGGGCTGTTGCCCGCCCCCCGCGGCACCCCCTTGAAAAGTAGGTTTCTGAGGGCGTTGAGCTAAAATGAGTTGCAACCATACATCGGTCGCTTTTGTTGCCCAACTCACGGCCGTGCCCGACACGCGCCGACGAAAGTCCTCATCATAGCGCCACCACGCGGCGCCTCCGTGCAACTTATATGCACTGAAAATGGTGTTAAGATAGACCAACATCTCGGGACCTTTTTTGGGGTGCTGCTGGCATGTAACGTACGCCAAAACCGTAAACGCTTGAACCCAATTACAGAAAGTCTTAGCGACCTTCGGTTTTTTATCCACACGATCCGACACCCTCTCCTTATCCACTGTCACATGGTCCGGAGACAACAGAGACCATATATCCACATAAACACCTTTCCGGATCTTATCGAGTAAATCATCCGACACACCGACCCCCAAAGGGGCAACCCCGCAGAACAGTGAGTCTGCGTATCTCAACCCTTCCATCGGGTCCACGTCACCTCCGCTTGTTAAGCCACCCTCCTGCCCCACGGGTGGACCCGCGCCCCCCGGGGATCCACAGGACACCGATAAAACCTCTTTTTTATCCATTTTACTCAAAACCGATTTTAATACTAACACCAAATCATTTTTCTCCGCCACCTTGGCGGGATCCATTACATTTTTCCATGCATTTAAACAGTCTGACTCACCGGCACGACCGTCCTCCGGCATCGCCAAGGGCGAGGTCCCTGCCGTCCTTCTCCCAGGGCTCCTGCCTCTGCTGCTCGATGGCTGCCGCGAACTCACATGCGGAGCGTCGTTTGTTGCATATCCTCCCGCTGCCATAAGGTGGCCCCGCTCTGGCCGTCCTGGAGGTGTATCCCGCCTCATATGGCGTATGTTGTGCATGCTTGTTGTAGTTGTTGGCGGAGGTTCCGCGTGGCGGTAAGTATCCTGGTGGTGCCGTATACCTGGACCCCTAGATCCATCGCCCAGACTCTCTCCGCTCTGCCTCCTCATGCTCTCGCTTGCTTGCGCTCCTACTCTCGCAAACTCGCTCTCACGCCTTTGCTGATCCCTTGCCCTCCTAGCTCTCTCACGCTGTCTACGCTTAGCACCCAGACCTTGCCTATTGCCGCTTGCGCGACTGGCGTAGCCCTGTGAGGAATCCCCCCCACCTGACGATGTTGCCACCACGAAACGTGGATTGACATAACAAAGACTCTGTGCGCTAGGGGCCGCTATCGCTTGCTGCTGTGGAAGGTGATATCTGTGAGCCGCGCGACCGCTATGCTCACAAGTCTGGGTGCTGCATGCGTACCCGGTGCCAGCGGGCGGGATGTAGGTGACGTACCGGCTATGTCGCTGCTTATGAGTGGAGTGACCCACATAAGCCCCGATCGAGGGACCCTCCGGGACAAGGGCTACCAAGGGGATCCCCGCTTCTCCTGCAATCTCCCCACTTTCCCTAACTCCCTGTGCACACCCTGCTCTAGTGACTGCACTGCTGGAAGAGCTGGCGGCCGGGCTATATCCCCTATCCCTCCCCCCCCAGGGCTATACCTCCCGGGAAATGGGTTTAAGTGCCTGGCCACCTGACTCTCTGAGGACGCTCCTCCCCCCCTCCTCCCCGGTACCTGGCGCTGCTGCTTTGCTATGCCGCCATCTTGTGCTTGCCTGCCTTCCCGCCATGCGTCCGCACGTGGCTCGTGCCTCCTTGGCTGCTCCATGCTGCCGGTGTTTCCTGCTGCCGTGCGCCCGACTGCGCGCTGGCTCCTGGACACGGAGCCCCTGTTTGATGCTGCCGATGCCCCTCTGTTCCCTTGCGGACTGCCGCCCGGCTGTTCCCGCCGCTCCTCCGCGGTCGCTCCAACCGCCGCGCGATTTGAATTTCGCGCCTCCACCCTCGTGGCGCGTCCCGCGCCCTGCATAATCTCTCCGCTGCGGCCGCTCCTGCGGCCGACCCTCTTGGCGGCGGGGCTCGGACTGAGCCTCGCAGGGGGGTTCCGTCTTCTCTTCGGGCGGCCTCGCCCGGCATCCCCTGGTTGTTCCGCTCCCTCGGTTGCCACCGGAAAAGCTGTTGTGGGCCCAACTGGCCTCCCGGACTCCGACCCCGATCTGCAGCTTGCGATGATCTCTTCCAGCCACTCCGCGCCGTCCGTCTGGATCGCCTCCCGAATCTGCGCTCGCAGCTCCTCCATCTTCAGGTCTTGGGACTTCTGGATCACCGGACGCGGTTGCGTTCCCTTCTTCCTCACCGCTTGCAGGTACTTCTTCACCGCTTCTCCTCTTCTGCTGGATACCCCTTCCTTCTGCCGAACCTTTTCTCCGCTTTCTGGAAAGTCACTCTTCACCCTTGGCAATCTTCTTTTCTGCTGCTGTCTCTTCTCCGATCTTCTCCCTTCTCCTCTTGTCTCGCGACTGACGCTTCTTCCGCTCCCCCCCCTTCTTTTCCTGTCTAAACTCCACCCCCCTTTTGCTCGCTCTGCTTAACCCCTGCTGTGCCTGTTCCCAGTCATGTGCCGCCTCCTTAAACAGCTTGCAGCATTCAGAGGCAAACAGGGTGGGGTGCCATAGGGAGGGGTGAGGGACTAGGTCAGGAGATTTGGTATGCTTCCCTGAAGAGGTGCGTTTTTAAGGCACGTCTGTAATTTCGTGCATCAGGAATTGTCCAGATGCCTTGGGGTAGAGTGTTCCAGAGGATGGGTGCAGCTCTGGTGAAGTCCTGGAGGCGAGCGTGTGAGGTGCATATTACAGGGGTGTTTAGTCTGAGTGTGTTAGCCGATCGGAGTGAGCGAGCTGGGTGGTGTACTGACAGTAGGGAGGGGATGTATGCTGGCGCGGCGCACTCTCCCTAAACCCCCACTTTATAATCCCAATATTTGCAATAATTTTATGTCATGACTCATGACCGTCGGATCAAGTTTAATATTTTGTAATTTCGGCCAATAAACATCAGTGACTTTGTGAGAACCATAAAAGTTTATGGTGATGTTAGTGATCTGCTGCCAAGCTCCATCCCTTGGAAGGTAAGCACACAGCATATAAACCAGATACCAGTGGGCTCCCGGGCTGAACAAGCAAAGCCTCAACATATGGACCCGGGTCGTGTGCCTGCTTGTCCTCATCCACATCAGTACACAAGTTACGGTGAAGGTAAGACCTACTCCAGCCGCAGGACTATTAGATCTGGTTGGAGAACCATCAGTCTACCTGCAGCAGGCAGATTTGGCTGAACGACTCTCAGTGCAGTGGTGGGGACTGAAATGGAGGATAGTGGTGGTTCATTGTGACCTCTTGGGCTGGCTGAGGGGTACATGCAGGTCCAATGGACTTTCTTATAGTTTTTATCCCATAAATATGTATCCCAGGAGCCCCCCATAGGATCCGTTATTACAGACCATTCATAGTCACTGGGTCTCTGCAGCACTTGCCCCACATAGGAGACTATAATTATTCAGGAACAGCCAAAAACTGCAGGGAGTGCAGGGGTCCATGCTCATGAAAGTGAATACCTCAAATACTTAAAAACTAGTTTAGTAGATTCATCCACACACAGGGGGGGACACTCCAGTCATTACTAGAGGTGCAGAGGTGGAAATCTGAATCACTGCAGTCCTTTACTTCCTCCCGGCTGAGATAGATAGATAGATAGATAGATAGATAGATAGATAGATAGATAGATAGATAGATAGATAGATAGATAGATAGATAGATAGATAGATAGATAGATAGATAGATAGATAGATAGATAGATAGATAGATAGATAGATAGATATGAGATAGATAGATAGACGTGTTAGATAGATAGATATGTCATAGCTAGATAGATAGATAGATAGATAGATAGATAGATAGATAGATAGATAGATGATAGATAGATAGATAGATAGATAGATAGATAGAAAGAAATGAGATAGAAAGACAAATATATGATAGATAGATAAATATGTGATAGAAAGATAGATAGATAGATATGTGATACATAGATAGATAGATAGATATGTGATAGATAGATAGATAGATAGATAGATATGTGATAGATAGATAGATAGATAGATAGATAGATAGATATGTGATAGATAGATAGATAGATAGATAGATAGATAGATAGATAGATAGATAGATAAATATGTGATAGATAGATAAATATGTGATAGATAGATATGTGATAGATAGATAGATAGATAGATATGTGATAGATAGATAAATATGTGATAGAGAGATAGATAGATAGATATGTGATAGATAGATAGATAGATAGATAGATAGATAGATAGATAGATAGATAGATATGAGATAGATAGATATTAGATAGATAGATAGATAGATAGATAGATAGATAGATAGATAGATAGATAGATAGATATGTGATAGATAGATAGATAGATAGATATGAGATAGATATGTGATAGATAGATATGAGATAGATAGATAGATAGATATGAGATAGATAGATAGCTAGATAGATAGATAGATAGGTGAGAGATAGATAGATAGGTGAGAGATAGATAGATAGATAGATATGTGATAGATAGATAGATAGATAGATAGATAGATAGATAGATAGATAGATAGATATG
Source organism: Eleutherodactylus coqui (assembly GCF_035609145.1). Classification (NCBI taxonomy): domain Eukaryota; kingdom Metazoa; phylum Chordata; class Amphibia; order Anura; family Eleutherodactylidae; genus Eleutherodactylus; species Eleutherodactylus coqui. The sequence continues at coordinate 12,202,775 of NC_089842.1, forward strand.
TGATAGATAGATAGATAGATAGATAGATAGATAGATAGATAGATAGATAGATAGATAGATAGAAACAGCGCTTGGCAAAGGAATGGCTGATGAACGTGTACAGAGTGATGACAAATATGAGAAGATTTGCAGCAAGCACGCTTTACCAGAACTGCAGGATCTGTGTGATACCAAACAGGCAAATCTCATTACGGAGACTCTGCATTGACTTGGTATGAATGAAGTGTACTAAGATATTTCCTGTCCTATCACAATTTACCACTGTTTCAGTAAATGAAGGGAGCTCATTGTATAATGACACTTTCTACAGATTCGGTATTGTAGGGGTTGAAGTGAATGGAAGCCTTGCTTGTTATACCAAGTCTGGCCACTGCAGAGAGAACAGAGCTGTCTGCTTCCTGAAGAAATCAGCTCAGTGCACTGGCCAAGCAAACAGCTGATCTGCAGGGATCCCAGGCTGCAGACCTCAACTGATCTACTATTGATGGCCTATTCTATAGATAGACCATCGATAATTTACTACTGGACAGCCCCTTTAATTCCTCATAGTTTACATGTTCTCTGCTTGCTGTTAGTAACTAGGAATCTTCAGGTGATGATGATGCTAGAGCTTTCATAACTGTACTTATAGCGACCATGAAAACTAACAAAAATTCCTACAGAAAGTGCATGGTAAATTGCAGAACTGTGATCCAGGGATTAACAATCACTTACTGAACCCAATACTAAAGAATAAGTGCTAATTAGCACAGCTGAGTCAGAGGCATACCTAGAGTCCTATGGGCCCCAGGTGGTGTTATCTGTGTTTGGTGTCATTCACTTTAACTTTTCTTCTCCATCTGGTGCAGACCACTCTGACAACTTCTTTCAACCACAAGTCATCTCTGCAGAATTTAGTTCACAGACATTTTTGGCTCCTCGGTTTTCCAGAACCCACCCCACCCACCTTTAAATAAAACTCCCACTAAAGAGCCATTGACAATAACAATAACCCTTTGGGTCTCACATAGTAATAGTACATCCCCCTCGGTGCCTGAACACATTTAGTACCCCATTGTACCTCCATAGAGTATTAGTGTCCCCATATATTGGATATTACCAAAATATAGCAGTTTCCCCATATAATAGTGCTCTCTCATACAGTGGATAGTACCCTCATATAATATTGGTATTCCCATATAGTAGAATGTGGCCCCATCTATTAGTTTTCCCATATATTAGTGCCCTCGTACAGTAATAGTTCCTCCTTATACTAGTACCTTCATACTGTGGATTATACCCTCATATAGTAATAGTGCTCACATAGGCAATTAGTGCCCCTTTTGTTCTAATTGAAATTAAAAAAAAACCTGAAACTCCCTTACTGTGTCCCCATGATGAGCACCCCGCTCCGCTTCCTGCTGAAGTGATATTCTTGGGCTGCCTGAGCTGACTGGAATTCGAACTTTCAAACCCTAGAAAAGTAAATGGAATGGCAGGAAGGTAACAGCGGTATTATTGTATTTTGACTCCACCGGAAGCTAGTGGTTTGACAGAGAAAATGCCCCTGTCGCACCCCTAGCTCCGATTGGCGGAATAGGGAAAGGTCCTACAAGGTGCCTGAATGGATGCGGGGCTGAGGCGGCGTCCCATGTAAGTGACCTATGCTCCCTCTGTCTTACCCGCTGCTGGGCTGCACACCTGTTAGCCGCCTCAGGGTCACTGTCCCGCTGCTGTTGCCTCCCTGCTTCTGGGAGGCGCGGTCCATGCACCAGTCCTTCAACGCTGTTGGGTCCCTTGCCTTCTAATTAACACAGCCAACTGGGGCGCGCAGGTCTGTGATCCCTGGTCTGCTGCTGCATGGTGGCGGTGGTCAGTGTCTGTGACGCCAGCCCTGTGGCTTCCCTGGAGCGGTCACAATGTTAAAGTGCAATCGGGTGCTGGGTGAGGGCCCCCGCCGTGTTCTCGTGGACTGTGCTGTTGGCGGCTCAGACTGCCTCCTCCCCTGGCCTTGGGGCCTCCCTGCAGCGGCCAGTATGTGAGAGTAAGAGCGGCTGGAAGTGGGGGTGCGCTTTCTGGGGTGCCTCCGGTGGCGCAGGTAAAGACGCTTCTGGACACTTTTGCCGCAGAGATTTTTAGGTCGCGCAGCGCTACTACAGTGAGGGGGGTTCCGGCTTTTGCCTCGCTCGTGAGGAAGCCCCTTGGAGCTGTGGTTGTGCGGTCGCACCAGGGGCCGCTGTATGGCTTTTCCCACAACTTTTAGTGGCCTACCATGACCTAGAGCCCAGGCTGCTGTGCAGCTTTTCAGCATCAGGGGACGTCCCCCCCCCCCCCCCCCCCTCTGTCAATCTTGGCTCCACTAGGACTTCCTGGTGGCGTCAAGATACAATAATACCGCAAACAGCCAAGTGAAGTCGCTGCTGGCCCTAGGATCGGGCAAGGTCCCCTATGTCCAGGCATGGTAGCACACTCTAATTTCTCTATCTCACACAATGTATCACTCCCATCATCCCTGACCTGATGAGCTCACAGTCTAATCATTCAATACCATACACTGGCATTAGGATAATTCTTATTAGACTATCAGTCTCTATCAGTTGTGGCCCCTGGATGGGATCAGACATGGAGCCCAGACTCTTCATCATCATTGCTTCTGATGTTATCTTGTATCGATGTGTAATCTCCTATACTGTCACTCCTGTCTATATATATATATATATATGTGTTTATATTAGTATGTTAATATTTTAATGACCATGATCTATATGTTTCCTTCCAGAAAGTGTTGCAGATAACATGAATTTTTGTGACGTTTGCGCCATTCCAGCCTGCATTGGCTGTTAGTCGTCCGCTGCCGGTCCTCTGTTCTCAGTGTTCATTGTGGAATATCTTCTGTGACGTGTGAAGTGATATACTAAAATGTGATTGTTCTCAGCAAGAGAAACGACGTAATCTTGTAGATATGATACCTTTTAATGGCTAACAAAAATACATGATGTAATAATAGCGAGCTTGCGAACCAACGCAGGGTACTTCTTCCGGCTTAAATGGATTGGATCTGAAGAGGCATGCATATTTATACACACTTACAACATACATACTTATGACAAGGCACAGATATGGATGTGATTGGTTCGCACTTAAAAGGAATTCTGCAAACCAGAAAACAAACTTTTTTTGTCTAGGCACTGATAGCGGAGTGAAAGTTTTATGGTCCCTAAATTACTGTTGGAGGGGGGGAAAAAGGTCAACAGGCTCGAATTGTTATAAGAGATACACAGACATTTTTAGCTAAATACTGATAAGGGAGTGAAAGTTTATGGTCCCTGAATTACTGTTGATGGGGGTCTTATCTGTGCAATCAAGTCTCACACTTCCCATTCACGCATAAATCCTGGGGAATAGTTTAACCCCGTATTCAGCGTGTCAAAGGTTGTTATCAATTTATATTCCCAAATTCTTCTGTGGTTTTGTGACTTGAAACCACCCTTCAATATCAAAACTCTCATATCTCCTATGTCATGTCATGGTCCCTGTGGCCGAACACTTCTCTAACCATGGACATGACATAGGAGATATGAGAGTTTTGATATTGAAGGGTGGTTTCAAGTCACAAAACCACAGAAGAATTTGGGAATATAAATTGATAACAACCTTTGACACGCTGAATACGGGGTTAAACTATTCCCCAGGATTTATGCGTGAATGGGAAGTGTGAGACTTGATTGCACAGATAAGACCCCCATCAACAGTAATTCAGGGACCATAAACTTTCACTCCCTTATCAGTATTTAGCTAAAAATGTCTGTGTATCTCTTATAACAATTCGAGCCTGTTGACCTTTTTCCCCCCCTCCAACAGTAATTTAGGGACCATAAAACTTTCACTCCGCTATCAATGCCTAGACAAAAAAAGTTTGTTTTCTGGTTTGCAGAATTCCTTTTAAGTGCGAACCAATCACATCCATATCTGTGCCTTGTCATAAGTATGTATGTTATAAGTGTGTATAAATATGCATGCCTCTTCAGATCCAATCCATTAGCCTGAAGAAGTACCCTGCGTTGGTACGAAAGCTCGCTATTATTACATCATGTATTTTTGTTAGCCATTAAAAGGTATCATATCTACAAGATTACGTCGTTTCTCTTGCTGAGAACAATCACATTTTGCTCTACTGGCTAACACGGTACCAGATCTTTGTTTTCGTGATATACTAATAAACGCTGTAACGTCATTGGCTCTTATATTGTCTTTACTGATCACTGATGATGCGCAGAGAAATAAATGAGCCCCCACTACAGGCTGCAAAATATATGAAGAGCGCATAAAAATACACCCTGAGAAATAGACACTGCAACATACAGGACAGTATACAGCAGTACTAACAAGACACAGGACAGTATACAGGACTACGAATAAGACAACATACAGGATGGTATATGGAACAAGACACAGGACAGTATACAGCAGTACTAACAAGACAACATACGGGACGGTATACAGAACAAGACACAGGACAGTATACAGGACTACTAATAAGATAACATATGGGGTAATATACAGAGCAAGACACAGGACAGTATACAGGACTACTAATAAGACAACATACTGGACAGTATACAGAACAAGACACAGGACAGTATACAGCAGTACTAACAAGACAACATACGGGACGGTATACAGAACAAGACACAGGACAGTATACAGGACTACTAATAAGACAACATACTGGACAGTATACAGAACAAGACACAGGACAGTATACAGCAGTACTAACAAGACAACATACGGGACGGTATACAGAACAAGATACAGGACAGTATACAGCAGTACTAACAGGACAACATACAGGATGGTATACAGAACAAGACACAGGACAGTATACAGCAGTACTAACAGGACAACATACAGAACAAGACACAGGACAGTATACAGGAGTACTAATAAGACAACATACGGAATAGTATACAGTACAGTATACAGGACTACTAACAAGATAACATATGGGACGGTATACAGAACAAGACACAAGCCAGTATACAGAAGTACTAACAAGACAACATACAGGACGGTATACAGAACAAGATACAGGACAGTATACAGCAGTACTAACAAGACAATATACGGGACGGTATACAGCAGTACTGACAAGACAACATACAGGACGGTATACAGAACAAGATACAGGACAGTATACAGCACAGACATGTTCTGCCTCACCACCAACATGTAGGAAAAAGAAAACATAATATACTTACTTTCTCAGTTGCCTCTCCACTCATCTCGTCCCTTCCGGTCCCGCTGATCACCCTGCAGCCGGTCATGATGCTCCAATCCCTGGCCTAAGCGTTAGCACGACTGAGGCCAGTGATTAGGGAAGGGACTTGTTATTTGTATAGCACCCACTTATGCCGCATTGTGTTCAGGTAATTTATTTATCACCCCCACTAAGCTGGGAGCTCATTTTACTGTCCTCGGAAGGATGGAAGGCTGAGTGAAGCTTGAGCTGGCTACCTGAACCTTGTGGGGATTGAACCTGCAACCTTCAGGTTGTGAGTGAGAGCTTAGGACTGCATTTCTGCTGCCTAAACACTCTGCGCCACATGAGGCACATGATTGGCTGCTTAAGTCATGTGGCATCAAGCATATTATCGGCTGTTGGGACTAAGGCCAGGGGAGATGAGTGGGATCCGAAAGGACAGGAAGCAGAGAAGATGTGGTGACTGCAGAACCCAATGGGGATTACTATTATTACTGAGGCTGCTAATGGGGCATTATTACTGTAACCGTCAGATATGAAATACATATACGTACAGTTTGTGACGCCACCGTTCCACACACCTGCATTCATACACAGCAGATAAAATAACACTGGACGAGTGTATAGTACCTCGGGTCCTCCGGAACGGTGGAGGCGCGGTAAAACTTTACTAGTGACTTTTAAAACACGGTACAACAAACTTCAGCAGGCAGAGTTTACAGTGCAGGCAAATTAGTATTATTCAGACATCTTGACATGAAAGTCAATGGCCACAGTATGGCAGCAATGATCACCCCGCTCTCATAGACTTCAGTATGCGTGGGGTCAGTTAAAGGTGTACCTCTATACGGTGATCTATACTTCAGACGGCCGCAGAGGATTCATAAATATTATCTTCAGAGGTTCGATAGACTTCTGCACTGGTATTAGCTGTATAACGTAGAGTCACTTGAAGCCGTAGTTACTTACAATGGCTCTCTCTTGTGATGGGACTTTTGGGGAAGAAACATTTAGGCTCACTCCCATGTGCTTTACATACAGTTAGGTGGTCTTTCCTTTTCCTCCATCTTCAGCGACACGAGGGCTGATGGTGCCCTCATGCACCTCTGTGGTAGCAAGATGGGTGCTCCTCAGCCGACTTGATGGAACTCTCCAAAACCCCTCTCTGCAACCCAGTCACTCATATTTATAGATTCATCCGCATCACGTCACATGCTAAGATAGATACATTCAGCAGCAGAGCTGACAGACAAGGATTTTAACAGGGTTAAAGGGGTTCTGACCCCAAAAAATTTTCTTACTCACCTTGCCTGGCCAGGACCGATCGCCAGGCATGTCCCCTCCGTCGGCATCTTCTTCTGTGACTTCTAGAAGCAGAGCAGGAGCGGTCAAAATGACCGCTTCCTGCTCTGCTCCGCCCGTCAGCCACTTCCGAGGTGAACGGACGGGCCGCGCACAGCAAGCACGTCACAAGCAGTGCTTGCTGTGGGCGGCCCGTCCATCCTGGCTGAAGTCGGAGTTCTGCGCATGCGCAGTGGAGGCGCGGCCCGTCCTGACTGCTGTCAGAGGGCACCTGTCTTCTGCACATGCGCGGATTCCCGAAGGGGGGGCGGCTCGTCGGAGGATGAAGAGGAGCCTGCTGGGAGATGACCCCGCTGCACAACAACAACAGGAACAAAAGGTAAGTGTAAGATTTTTATGCTTTAGCAGCCATTAATCGTGGGTTCCCTGTGTCCATTAGGCAGACCAGGGAACAATGGCTGATAAAGCATAAAAACATTATTCGTGTCAGAACCCCTTTAACCCTTCAGACGCTGCAGCTGTGCAGCACACATACAGAAAATAGACATGACAGCTTTGCACAGTGCATCTACATAAGGCAAACATGTATGACAATGATGGAGGGGACCAGGATGTTGTTCTGGGACACTACATTACTACTGGGGGCCCCATTATTACTGGGGCTGCTAATTGGGGGAATACTCCTGGGGGGCCTATTATTACTGAGGCCACTATTACTACTGGGGCCCTATTATTACTGGGGGCTAACGGGGGCACTATTACTACTGGTGCACTAATGGGAACACTATTGCTACTGTGCCGCTAACGGGGGCACTATTAGTGCTGAGGCCGCTAAGGGGGGCAGTATTACTACTGGGGGCACTATTATTACAGGGACCGCTAATGGGGCACTATTACTACTCGGTTCGCTAATGGGGCTTACTATTACTACTGGGTGTATTATTATTACTGGGGCCACTACCGGGTGCACTATTATTACTGGGACAGCTAAAGGGGCAGTGTTACTACTGGGTCCGCTAACAGGGGCCCTGTCAGTGTGCTGTGCAATGTGCTTCGTTTCCATCAGCGATCGCATTAGTGGAACTAGCGGTAGCGCCATTTTTCCGAAGTGTCCCATGAACCGTTTTTCAACATGACAATGCTAGGCTGCGTGGCCTTAACATACTACCACGGCCTGCAGCGTCTCCGGACTTGTCTTCCATCGAGTACATCTGGGACATCATTGGTCGGCAATTGCAGAAGGAGCCGCCAGCAGCGCATCTTGATGATTTGCGTGCCCAGGTTAATTCAGCGTGGCAGAACATCCCTCAGACAACCATTAATAACCTCATTGATAGCAGCCAAGCCGTGTAAGTGCGGGTACTTCTGCACGTGGCTCCTAGGCCACTCTGACATGCTGCTTTTTACCATGATTAGCGCAGTGTCCCGAGCGTGGTGCTAATTGCCATACAATGCTCCCATTGTTTTCAATGAGGGCTGTGCAGATCAGCGCTCGACTTTAAGACGCTCTGTCCTATTTTTGTGTGTTTTCGTGTTTTTTGACACTCCTAATCGCCCATATCAATGATGGTGTGTGTTAAAAAGCGCTGTCAAATGCTGTGACATGTGTTCAAAAACACCACTCTAAATCATGGTAAAAATGCTGTGGTTTTGAGCATGTGTGAGAGCGGCCTTACTCAATACTGCATAAATTGAAATGTTTTGCATATTTTGATTCCATTTTTATAACATTTGCATATCATTAACATGTCTATCGATCTGGTGATTTCCATTATTCCGTGACTTTTCTTTGTTGCAATTTCAGTTGAAGAGTGTATACCACTAGTCATCAGGGCTGTGCGCTGTGTATATCACTAGTCATCGGGGCTGTGCGCTGTATATATCACTAGTCATTATGTAGGGGCCCAGAACACCATCCTGGTCCCTTCCATAAATGTCATACATGTTTTGTCACATGTGGATGCACTGTGCAAAGTTGTCTTTTCATTTTCTCTATGTGTGTTGCACAGCTGCAGCGTCTGAAGGGTTAACTGTAATAAAATCATTGCCTGTCTGCTGAATCTATCTATTCTCTTGTGTCATGTTGTATAAGTGAAGGTATAAATGTGAGTGTCTGAGAGCGGGAAAGGAGTACATCTTCAGGAGGAGAGAGTGCTAACATAGAGCCGCATGGAAGCACCTTTAGCTTCCATGTAGGTGAAGATCGAAGAGGAAGAGCGCCATCACAGCAATAGAGAGACAGCGAGCGCATTTCCAAACTTTCTAAATACAGGTACCTGTTCACAATACAGGCGTTTTTTTTCCTGTGCGGCCGTCCGATTTTAGGATCACCGCCCATAGGTACTAGATTGTGACACCCATGTGTATGCTCTATGGGGTGTATCTTGGCTAAGCCTTTTTCTGAAGCAATTGTCTGCCAGAGTGTTTGTGGAGTAAATACAGAATACACAGCAGCAGTGGGTAGAAAATCCCCTTGTGTTCTCAAACCTTAGTTCTAAGGCGGGGAGGATAATGCAAAGCCTGACTGGGTCCAGATGACAACCCACATGGACATCCACAGAAAAGCATGGTCAAGGTAGCAGTCGGATGAATAAAAATCGAACTTTATTCCTCCATAAAATAACTGGCGATGTTTCGACCCAACCAAAAAGGTTCCTTATCAAGCTCAGTTAACATAGACAATATACCACATATATATTGTAGCAACCTGGGGATCATCTGCTCACATCACAGGTAGATACCAATGAGTCAAACTCCAAATTCCTATTTATTTTCACCTTCTTGCTCTCAGCCCAGGTCCCTCTCTGGACCTCTCTCCGGCTCTCACAGCCCAGGTCCCTCTCTGGACCTCTCTCCGGCTCTCACAGCCTAGGTCCCTCTCTGGACCTCTCTCTCCGGCTCTCACAACCCAGGTCCCTCTCTGGACCTCTCTTCGGCTCTCACAGCCCAGGACCCTCTCTGGACCTCTCTCCATTTCTCACAGCCCAGGTCCCTCTCTGGACCTCTCTCTGACTCACACAGCCCAGGTCCCTCTCTGGACCTCTCTCTGGCTTGCGGACCCCTTTTTCCCCTGACTGTAGCAGGAATGAACACCTATATCCTACTTCCTGACCACACCTGTGGACGTTTTCCTTTTTCTCAGGCACCAGAATGCCTGTCTGTTTCCCCCTACAGGCCATTCTCTGTAGTGCACCTCTATATATCCCTCCCCCTTGATAAAGGCCATAGGCCGTATCACACTTTTTCTCTTTTGGCCCTCCAGGGTCAAAACTTCAGGCTCGGGGGTCTCTTTCTATCTTTACTTGTCTGACAAGTTCTTTCTTCTTGTCTTCACTCTACTCATCACATCCTTGCAGATCTCTATCAGACTGTGCCCTCACAACTTGCAAGTTGACTTCCAAGTGCAACTTTGTATCCTCTGTGGCTTGTAACTCATCTTCAAGTTCCTCTAACTGCATCTTGCTTTCTTCTACTTCCTTAGACTTTTCTAGTTCCTGTTCACTCTTTTGACAATCCTCCTTGGAACTAACTAAGTCCTCCTTTTCAGTGCGCAGTGGCTTGTTAAGTCTTTCAAACTGAGCCTTCATTTCAAAGGTCTCTTCTAGCTCAAGACCCTTCTTTCTGTATTCTTCCAGTTCCTCTTGTAGCTCATGCTCCAGCATGGCCTTGCTACGGGTTACAGCCTCGAATTCATTTTTCAATCCATTCAGCTATAATTATTATCTTTTCCTCCCTTTGAAACAATTCTATTTATTCTCTTAGTACCGTGTTGTCGTCAGTTAGAGCCATTGGCATTCTTCGAACATCCTTTACCTCTGAATCTAACTTTTCCTTGGTAGTTTTCAGTTCACTGATAAGTTGGTCCTTGGAGCCAGCATTCCTGTGATAGGCTTCTACCACCTGGACAAACTGTTTCTTCACTTTCTGGGTTTGCTTTTTGAGGTCATCATTCACTTGCTGCAGTTCTTCCAAGATTTCTGCTGCCACTTCTGAGACCTTCTCAGCTTCAGTAGCCTCACTTTGTAAACATAATTTGGCATTCTTTACTACTTGTAACTCTTTTTTCAGATTCTTTAACAAGATCATTTTTTCTTTTATTTTCTGTCTGAACTGGGTTTTAGACATCTCTGGTCTCAGAACCCTCTTTTCAGCCACTTGACTATTTGATTTCCAGCATTTCATTTTCGCACACAACTTCACTGAGAATTGCTGAAACCCCACTCGGTATTAGTGTATCTTGACGCCACCGGAAGCTAGGGGTTTGAGAAAAGGAACGCCCCTCTCACACCCCTAGCTCCTGATTGGTAAAAGCTGTAAGGTTCTTTATTTTCAGTTTCATCCTGCAGCCTCCTGTCAGCCTCACAGGTCCCCCACTCCCTGTGTGCTTCCCCGGCCACTGCAGCACAGTGCAGGAAGGGCGATGGGGAAGCGGCTCTGGCGCCCCTGCACTGCTCCCTTAGTGTCCCCCTCCTTCCCCTTTCTCATTGACTGTCAGGGCCGCAGCTCCCCTACTCCCTGTGTCTCACTGGGCACTGCTGAGTGAAGGGAGGACGACGGGGAAGTGGCTCTGCCATCCCCCCCGCTCCCTCTGTGTCCGCCACTGGCCTCCACCCTCAGCCTCCCCCTCCCTCCGTTACTCAGTGTGAGGCATTGCAGGAGTGCAGCGGCTGCCGCTGCTGATGCCGCCGGTGGTCCACCAAAGTCCGGCGCCGATGGTGAGTTCAGGGAGGCCAACAGGAAAGCTGCTCTGCCGCTGCCACCCCCGTCGCTCACTCTGTGTCCCCCACCACTGCAGAATGCTGACAGCCATCCGGGAAATCGGCTGTGCTGGCACTTCCTCAGTGTTCGGATACGCAGTGCACTCCAACACCGCCTAAGGCGCTGTTACTGAGTGCCAGGACCTGACGCTGGTGTGAGAATATATATATTGCCATATGTTTTTTTTTATGCTTTATACCTGTATGCAAGTTCTATTCAATTCCAAATGAAAAAAACTTATATGTCGCCTTACATCAGATATTCCAAGAGGCCTTGCCAGGCGAAGACAAAAACGTATCTTGAACAAAATGTATCTTAAACACAGCAAAGAAGAACCAGACATGAAGGCCGCATGTACTTGGCCGTTTTCCCAGAAGCGCTGGAACAAGATATCAAGATGTTCAAATGTACATAATTTTCACTGTCTTAGGCCAGAAATCCGGACTTCCCATATATGGAGAATGCATGCTTGGCCGTTTTCTTAGAATTGAGTGGGTGATTCTTTGTACTGGAGTTAATTGAATACGTGATTTTCTGTACATAAGCCAGAGGCGCCTCACTGTCTCAGGCCGGAAATCCGGACTGCCCATATATGGTTATAAGCCCATCACCCCTTGTTGGTGATGGGACAAAGGGTATAAGATCTCATGTAATCTGTAATAAAGCACGTCGGCAAAGCACAGCCGAGAGCCATGTCCCGTGTGAGAAACTATACCAGACCTCCGTGTGGTGTTTTCTTCTTATCGCCGGCAGCGGGCAAGTGGGGTGGGCCCGATTGGTGCTGTACTTAGAATTTAATTACCCTGACAAATGGCGCCCAACGTGGGGCGACAAAGCCAGAGCCTACAATGCATTCCACCCGGATCCACGCCACTGAGAAGCCGTCCTGCTGCAAACCGAGCCTGATCAACTCACAAGAACTCCAGGTAAGACCGGCATATATTTATGTTGTGTTTTACGCTGAGAGTCTTGCAGCGGGACTGACTATCTGTGGTTTGTGACCGGACGGGTTGGGTTAAGAGTTCTACACGGTAACTCGTGTGGGCTCCGGGTTTGCCGTCATGGACCACTGACCGTGATATGCGCACCAATCGGTCACCCAGAAACTAGTCTGTAGTCTATTTGTACTTTGAAGTTTTTAACGTTTTAATAATAGTGGAGATTGTTGTATCTGCAGAAGTTTTTTTTTTCTCTTACTTTTCATTTGGTCTCACAGACGAAGGAACCCTCCGTTTGAGTTTATTTAGTCGTTAATGGTTTAGCTGAGAGGGAAGCACTCTGTAAGACAGGTCCCATAGACGAAGGAACCCTCCGTTTTAGTTTAGTTTAGTTGTTGATGGTTTAGCTGAGAGGGATGCACTCTTTGGGACTGGTTCCATGAAAGAAGATGCCTTCGGTTGTCTTGCCGGTATATAAGGGGCTGACAATTCGGGTCAGAAGGATGCACTCTATGGAGCGTGTTATTATTATTGTTGTTGTTGTTCTAATATACGTAAGATCTTATTAAAGAAGACAGAGCCCCTCAAGGGCTGCCGCCGTGTGGATGAATTTGTAGAATGTAAGAAAACTCTAATGAAAATGTGTGACACCGACCCGCACGGCAGATTACAAAATGGTGTCTGGGAGGAGGTCTTTAGGACCAAGAGGCGCCTTGGAAGATCAAGGTTTGCTAGAAGCAGAGAGACAGTCAGAGAAAGTATGTACACATTATTTGTTTAAGAAAGTATCCGTAAGTGAAATGTTGGAAAGTACAGTAAGTGATCAAGAGGGCGTCAGGAGAGTGTCTATTAAAGGTTATATTGACAGCTAGGTAGGGAGAGAAGTATGAGGAACAAGCAAGTCGATAAGAAAGTTACAATGCATGTGATTTGTTGGCAAAAAGAGGGAAATGTGTATAATACAAGATAGATAATAGATATGGATATATATGTGTATATATGTATATACTGTATGTGCAAATAGTTAACTGAGCTTGCTTTTAGGGGAGAAGAGTTTTGTTGACATGTAGCTGCGAGTCTGTGTAAGCTTTCCAAGGTCGGAAGATAACAGCGAGAGAGAAAATGCAATAACAACCTTGGTTAATATCTTTGCTTGCTTACAATGAATTGAAATGAATTTAATTAGTTATACTGTCTTAGTAGGCAGGGAAATATAGCAATTTCTAATGTATATTCTTACTTATACAGGGGTTGAAAATGAATGTTGCAAGGTCCCAGCATATGTGTTAATTATGATTTCAAAATGCAGGCAATAGTTTAAGCTAAAACTTATTCAGTCTGTTTCATATTCGTAGAGAGATAACAGTATGTTTTAAAAAGGTGGGGGCTTTCAGATTCACTCTGAGCTCAGGGTCACAAGGGGGGCTGAAAAATACCCAGAGATTCTAAAATACTTCAGCGTTTAATACAGCATATAATAGCTTCAGTAGATAAGAAATATAGAATATCTCAGTCACTCAGCAAACTTTTTCACATAATTTGTTAAAGATAGTGCTCACAATCTCATCTCAATAGAATCATGTACTTTATAAAATGATAGCACTCACCTCAATGTTTTTCAACTGATGTATGTATGTTTGTCAAACTTTTTTTGTCTGTGCATCTGTATGTACTGGTACACCTTCAATGGGGGGTGATGGAGCAGACTTGAGAGCATGGATGGATGAGAGTTAGTGACCCGTGTTCAAGCTCTGGTGGAATGTGTGATGTGGATAATGACTGGGGATAAAAGTCCTCCCCATGCATGGGACTTTGCTTGGTTGAGATGTGGACGTGTGGACTGTTACGCTGAAAGTGAGCTCTGAAGAAAGTCGCAAGGAGCCAATATCGAAGGGGTGGAGCTAGATGATGTAATAGTACGTAGTAATGTTTCATCCTTCTTGTCCAAGGGAGGGGTGAGGAGTTTGAGCAGCTAGTAAAAGTTTTTTGTTTTGTTTTTTCTCCTGTCTCAGATTTTGATAAGACATTGCATGCAGGAACAGACTAATAATGAATTCACTTAAAGGAATATCACATTTCAAGTATTAGTAGATGTTTTGTAGGTTATTCTTCCCCGGTGTAACTCATGTTTCTGCTATTGGTGCTAACATCTTACAGGCCTTATCTGCATCCATCAAATCTTTTTACAATGTTGTACTACCTTAAACCGGGTACTATTGTTCCAATTGCGTACCCTGGTTTAAAGGGGGGAGGAGAAGGCATAGGTGATCTAGGTATTGCAAGTCAGCCATTTTTGAAATTTTTTTGCAAGCCATTTTTAAATTTTTAATTTTTTGCAACAAGATTCTGATCTTTTTGAAATAGAATACCAACCTGATTGTCTAGCATTGATGCAACAAGAAAATTTAAGTTTTAAAAAAGTTACTGAAAGCCCTTGTTAATAATGCATATTTTGAGTTGTTTTTTATAGATGGTACCCAGGGTGATTGACGACTCCACACTGGATATGCAGTGGTTACACAACAAGATGTCCTAAAAGCAGAATGCCTCCGCATGTCGCAGTACAAGAAGCGGAACTAAAAGCCCTTGCTGAGGCGTGTAGAGTGGAGGAAGGTAAGACGGCAAACATTTACACTGACTCCCGGTATGCATTTGGCATAGCTCATGATTACGGCCCAACATGGAAGGCCAGACAGCTTGTTACCTCAGCAGGACAGCCAATTAAGAATGATGCAATGGTGCAGTCTCATGGAGACCCTACTTCTACCTGACAAGGTGGAAAGCTCACACCAATTCCTACACCAAAGAAGCGAGAGGCAACGCCATCACAGACCACACAGCAAAAGCAGCGGCCCTCAAGCCGTGGAAGAAAGAAGAAAAGAAGAATTTGATAAAAACTTGGACTTTGATAAAAACTTGGACTTTGATAAAAACTTGGCCTTTGATATGCTAAAGACTTTACAGTTACGAGCCAGCAAGGAAGAAAAGACAAATGGACTAAAAAGGGACGGCATATGGTGAACAGTCAACAGCACTTGCCCACCATAGTCCCTGTGCCCCATGATGGCCCAGCTGACGCACGGAAAGACGCACCTCTCAAAGCAGTAATGATGTCGACGCTTGAACGAGGACGGGTGGCTCCTTGGTTTTCTGTAGCTGCTGCATCATCATTTGTCCAGTTTTGCATGATCTTTGCCGTAAAGCAACAGGGCAGAAGTAAATTTGCCACATCACACTTGCCGGGGCCACTCTACCCATTTCAGGGATTGCAAATTGGCTACACTCAGCTCCTACTTGTTGGGAAGCATGAATATGTGCTTGTTGTTGTTGATTTCTTTTCAGGTTGGAGGCCTACCCTGTTACCAAAGTAAATAAGCAGGTAATCGCACAGAAGCTCATGAATGAGGTAATCTGCAGATACGGGGTACCGGAAGTGATTGAGTCAAACAAAGGTACACACTTCACAGGTGAAATAATGCAACACATCATGTCTGTTTTGGGTATATTCTAGGCTTTTCACACACCCTACCATCCGCGGAGTAGTGGGAAAGTAGATACAAAAGGCAATGAAGAAAATGGGCAAATTTTGAATTCAGTGTCTTCTATTAGTTTTTCTTTTTCTTAGGAGGGTACATGTCACAGTAGTTGAGTTTGGGGAATGATTTTCTTGTTAATTTTGTCATAGGTCTCTCCAAGGAATTGTCAATAATGCATTCTGCAGTCTCTGCTTTTATCCCAGGTCCGACAGATGAGTGTCACAATCTGAAACCAGGTGACAGGCTCTATGTGGAAAAAGTTTGAGCGAGAGACCCGGTTTGAATGTCCTTACCAGATGTTGTTCACCCAACTGCAGTCAAGCTCGAAGAAAAAAACCACTTGGATCCACACTTCGCACTGAAAAAACACATGATCCTGCATATCCTTTACATGCTATAATGTGGTACAATTCCTCTAACACACACCTTTGTCTACTGTACACTAGCCCCTGTTTCAGAACAAATTAATACAATCAAATGTGCAATATGAAGAGTACACTGAGGGTGAGAATCCAACACCGCATCGTGCGAAGAGAGAAGTTGACGCTCCAGATGGTAACTTTGACCCACATGTATACATAGATGTAATAGGAGTGCCAAGGGGGGTGCCAGATTAATTTAATTCTAGGGATCAGGTTAAAGCAGGTTTTGAGTCCTTATTTGCTTTTGTCACTGTTAATAATAATGTAGATTAGATGAATTATATCTTTTACAATCAGCAGAGGTTTGTAAACTACACCAGAGATGCTTTGCAAGGGTTAGCTGACCAGTTAGGGCCCACTGCATCCATGGCGTTCCAAAATAGAGTGGCCGTGGATATGATTTTAGCAGAAAGAGGTGGGGTATGTAACTTCCTGTACGTGTATTATCCCTTTGATCAAAAAGAGTATGAGTAAGGGACTGGACAATGTGACACCAACATTTCCCTTGTTTGAAAAAGATGAAGAGCCAGTTCCGATAATGCCAACCAGGTACGTTACCAGAAGAATGGAGAGATGGACTAGTACTGCGCCGCCCCGGTCTCATAAGATGGAATGTCAGTGGAATTCCCATTTGCCTAGGGACAGTGCAGAAGACCTTAGGTTCCGGCGAGGGCACACCCTGTGGGGTGTTAACTCGTACAGATAGAGGGTATGGATGCCCGGAAATAAGCCCAGGGAATCCATGGCCTCCTTCTGAGGTGAGGTAGGGATCCCTCCCTTTTAGGAGTAGGGACTTACGGGCAGTGGAGAAACCCTGGCGCAAGGGAGAGACGACCGAGGAAGAGTGCAAGGTCTGATGCTTGATCTCCATATTAAGTTTTTTAGGGGGGTTTGTGAGGATATATATATATATTGCCATATGTTTTTTTTATGCTTTATACCTGTATGCAAGTTCTATTCAATTCCAAATGAAAAAAAACTTATATGTCGCCTTACATCAGATATTCCAAGAGGCCTTGCCAGGCGAAGACAAAAACGTATCTTGAACAAAATGTATCTTAAACACAGCAAAGAAGAACCAGACATGAAGGCCGCATGTACTTGGCCGTTTTCCCAGAAGCGCTGGAACAAGATATCAAGATGTTCAAATGTACATAATTTTCACTGTCTTAGGCCAGAAATCCGGACTTCCCATATATGGAGAATGCATGCTTGGCCGTTTTCTTAGAATTGAGTGGGTGATTCTTTGTACTGGAGTTAATTGAATACGTGATTTTCTGTACATAAGCCAGAGGCGCCTCACTGTCTCAGGCCGGAAATCCGGACTGCCCATATATGGTTATAAGCCCATCACCCCTTGTTGGTGATGGGACAAAGGGTATAAGATCTCATGTAATCTGTAATAAAGCACGTCGGCAAAGCACAGCCGAGAGCCATGTCCCGTGTGAGAAACTATACCAGACCTCCGTGTGGTGTTTTCTTCTTATCGCCGGCAGCGGGCAAGTGGGGTGGGCCCGATTGGTGCTGTACTTAGAATTTAATTACCCTGACAAATGGCGCCCAACGTGGGGCGACAAAGCCAGAGCCTACAATGCATACCACCCGGATCCACGCCACTGAGAAGCCGTCCTGCTGCAAACCGAGCCTGATCAACTCACAAGAACTCCAGGTAAGACCGGCATATATTTATGTTGTGTTTTACGCTGAGAGTCTTGCAGCGGGACTGACTATCTGTGGTTTGTGACCGGACGGGTTGGGTTAAGAGTTCTACACGGTAACTCGTGTGGGCTCCGGGTTTGCCGTCATGGACCACTGACCGTGATATGCGCACCAATCGGTCACCCAGAAACTAGTCTGTAGTCTATTTGTACTTTGAAGTTTTTAACGTTTTAATAATAGTGGAGATTGTTGTATCTGCAGAAGTTTTTTTTTTCTCTTACTTTTCATTTGGTCTCACAGACGAAGGAACCCTCCGTTTGAGTTTATTTAGTCGTTAATGGTTTAGCTGAGAGGGAAGCACTCTGTAAGACAGGTCCCATAGACGAAGGAACCCTCCGTTTTAGTTTAGTTTAGTTGTTGATGGTTTAGCTGAGAGGGATGCACTCTTTGGGACTGGTTCCATGAAAGAAGATGCCTTCGGTTGTCTTGCCGGTATATAAGGGGCTGACAATTCGGGTCAGAAGGATGCACTCTATGGAGCGTGTTATTATTATTGTTGTTGTTGTTCTAATATACGTAAGATCTTATTAAAGAAGACAGAGCCCCTCAAGGGCTGCCGCCGTGTGGATGAATTTGTAGAATGTAAGAAAACTCTAATGAAAATGTGTGACACCGACCCGCACGGCAGATTACAAAATGGTGTCTGGGAGGAGGTCTTTAGGACCAAGAGGCGCCTTGGAAGATCAAGGTTTGCTAGAAGCAGAGAGACAGTCAGAGAAAGTATGTACACATTATTTGTTTAAGAAAGTATCCGTAAGTGAAATGTTGGAAAGTACAGTAAGTGATCAAGAGGGCGTCAGGAGAGTGTCTATTAAAGGTTATATTGACAGCTAGGTAGGGAGAGAAGTATGAGGAACAAGCAAGTCGATAAGAAAGTTACAATGCATGTGATTTGTTGGCAAAAAGAGGGAAATGTGTATAATACAAGATAGATAATAGATATGGATATATATGTGTATATATGTATATACTGTATGTGCAAATAGTTAACTGAGCTTGCTTTTAGGGGAGAAGAGTTTTGTTGACATGTAGCTGCGAGTCTGTGTAAGCTTTCCAAGGTCGGAAGATAACAGCGAGAGAGAAAATGCAATAACAACCTTGGTTAATATCTTTGCTTGCTTACAATGAATTGAAATGAATTTAATTAGTTATACTGTCTTAGTAGGCAGGGAAATATAGCAATTTCTAATGTATATTCTTACTTATACAGGGGTTGAAAATGAATGTTGCAAGGTCCCAGCATATGTGTTAATTATGATTTCAAAATGCAGGCAATAGTTTAAGCTAAAACTTATTCAGTCTGTTTCATATTCATAGAGAGATAACAGTATGTTTTAAAAAGGTGGGGGCTTTCAGATTCACTCTGAGCTCAGGGTCACAAGGGGGGCTGAAAAATACCCAGAGATTCTAAAATACTTCAGTGTTTAATACAGCATATAATAGCTTCAGTAGATAAGAAATATAGAATATCTCAGTCACTCAGCAAACTTTTTCACATAATTTGTTAAAGATAGCGCTCACAATCTCATCTCAATAGAATTATGTACTTTATAAAATGATAGCACTCACCTCAATGTTTTTAAACTGATGTATGTATGTTTGTCAAACTTTTTTTGTCTGTGCATCTGTATGTACTGGTACACCTTCAATGGGGGGTGATGGAGCAGACTTGAGAGCATGGATGGATGAGAGTTAGTGACCCGTGTTCAAGCTCTGGTGGAATGTGTGATGTGGATAATGACTGGGGATAAAAGTCCTCCCCATGCATGGGACTTTGCTTGGTTGAGATGTGGACGTGTGGACTGTTACGCTGAAAGTGAGCTCTGAAGAAAGTCGCAAGGAGCCAATATCGAAGGGGTGGAGCTAGATGATGTAATAGTACGTAGTAATGTTTCATCCTTCTTGTCCAAGGGAGGGGTGAGGAGTTTGAGCAGCTAGTAAAAGTTTTTTGTTTTGTTTTTTCTCCGGTCTCAGATTTTGATAAGACATTGCATGCAGGAACAGACTAATAATGAATTCACTTAAAGGAATATCACATTTCAAGTATTAGTAGATGTTTTGTAGGTTATTCTTCCCCGGTGTAACTCATGTTTCTGCTATTGGTGCTAACATCTTACAGGCCTTATCTGCATCCATCAAATCTTTTTACAATGTTGTACTACCTTAAACCGGGTACTATTGTTCCAATTGCGTACCCTGGTTTAAAGGGGGGAGGAGAAGGCATAGGTGATCTAGGTATTGCAAGTCAGCCATTTTTGAAATTTTTTTGCAAGCCATTTTTAAATTTTTAATTTTTTGCAACAAGATTCTGATCTTTTTGAAATAGAATACCAACCTGATTGTCTAGCATTGATGCAACAAGAAAATTTAGGTTTTAAAAAAGTTACTGAAAGCCCTTGTTAATAATGCATATTTTGAGTTGTTTTTTATAGATGGTACCCAGGGTGATTGACGACTCCACACTGGATATGCAGTGGTTACACAACAAGATGTCCTAAAAGCAGAATGCCTCCGCATGTCGCAGTACAAGAAGCGGAACTAAAAGCCCTTGCTGAGGCGTGTAGAGTGGAGGAAGGTAAGACGGCAAACATTTACACTGACTCCCGGTATGCATTTGGCATAGCTCATGATTACGGCCCAACATGGAAGGCCAGACAGCTTGTTACCTCAGCAGGACAGCCAATTAAGAATGATGCAATGGTGCAGTCTCATGGAGACCCTACTTCTACCTGACAAGGTGGAAAGCTCACACCAATTCCTACACCAAAGAAGCGAGAGGCAACGCCATCACAGACCACACAGCAAAAGCAGCGGCCCTCAAGCCGTGGAAGAAAGAAGAAAAGAAGAATTTGATAAAAACTTGGACTTTGATAAAAACTTGGACTTTGATAAAAACTTGGCCTTTGATATGCTAAAGACTTTACAGTTACGAGCCAGCAAGGAAGAAAAGACAAATGGACTAAAAAGGGACGGCATATGGTGAACAGTCAACAGCACTTGCCCACCATAGTCCCTGTGCCCCATGATGGCCCAGCTGACGCACGGAAAGACGCACCTCTCAAAGCAGTAATGATGTCGACGCTTGAACGAGGACGGGTGGCTCCTTGGTTTTCTGTAGCTGCTGCATCATCATTTGTCCAGTTTTGCATGATCTTTGCCGTAAAGCAACAGGGCAGAAGTAAATTTGCCACATCACACTTGCCGGGGCCACTCTACCCATTTCAGGGATTGCAAATTGGCTACACTCAGCTCCTACTTGTTGGGAAGCATGAATATGTGCTTGTTGTTGTTGATTTCTTTTCAGGTTGGATGCCTACCCTGTTACCAAAGTAAATAAGCAGGTAATCGCACAGAAGCTCATGAATGAGGTAATCTGCAGATACGGGGTACCGGAAGTGATTGAGTCAAACAAAGGTACACACTTCACAGGTGAAATAATGCAACACATCATGTCTGTTTTGGGTATATTCTAGGCTTTTCACACACCCTACCATCCGCGGAGTAGTGGGAAAGTAGATACAAAAGGCAATGAAGAAAATGGGCAAATTTTGAATTCAGTGTCTTCTATTAGTTTTTCTTTTTCTTAGGAGGATACATGTCACAGTAGTTGAGTTTGGGGAATGATTTTCTTGTTAATTTTGTCATAGGTCTCTCCAAGGAATTGTCAATAATGCATTCTGCAGTCTCTGCTTTTATCCCAGGTCCGACAGATGAGTGTCACAATCTGAAACCAGGTGACAGGCTCTATGTGGAAAAAGTTTGAGCGAGAGACCCGGTTTGAATGTCCTTACCAGATGTTGTTCACCCAACTGCAGTCAAGCTCGAAGAAAAAAACCACTTGGATCCACACTTCGCACTGAAAAAACACATGATCCTGCATATCCTTTACATGCTATAATGTGGTACAATTCCTCTAACACACACCTTTGACTACTGTACACTAGCCCCCTGTTTCAGAACAAATTAATACAATCAAATGTGCAATATGAAGAGTACACTGAGGGTGAGAATCCAACACCGCATCGTGCGAAGAGAGAAGTTGACGCTCCAGATGGTAACTTTGACCCACATGTATACATAGATGTAATAGGAGTGCCAAGGGGGGTGCCAGATTAATTTAATTCTAGGGATCAGGTTAAAGCAGGTTTTGAGTCCTTATTTGCTTTTGTCACTGTTAATAATAATGTAGATTAGATGAATTATATCTTTTACAATCAGCAGAGGTTTGTAAACTACACCAGAGATGCTTTGCAAGGGTTAGCTGACCAGTTAGGGCCCACTGCATCCATGGCGTTCCAAAATAGAGTGGCCGTGGATATGATTTTAGCAGAAAGAGGTGGGGTATGTAACTTCCTGTACGTGTATTATCCCTTTGATCAAAAAGAGTATGAGTAAGGGACTGGACAATGTGACACCAACATTTCCCTTGTTTGAAAAAGATGAAGAGCCAGTTCCGATAATGCCAACCAGGTACGTTACCAGAAGAATGGAGAGATGGACTAGTACTGCGCCGCCCCGGTCTCATAAGATGGAATGTCAGTGGAATTCCCATTTGCCTAGGGACAGTGCAGAAGACCTTAGGTTCCGGCGAGGGCACACCCTGTGGGGTGTTAACTCGTACAGATAGAGGGTATGGATGCCCGGAAATAAGCCCAGGGAATCCATGGCCTCCTTCTGAGGTGAGGTAGGGATCCCTCCCTTTTAGGAGTAGGGACTTACGGGCAGTGGAGAAACCCTGACGCAAGGGAGAGACGACCGAGGAAGAGTGCAAGGTCTGATGCTTGATCTCCATATTAAGTTTTTTAGGGGGGTTTGTGAGGATATATATATATATTGCCATATGTTTTTTTTATGCTTTATACCTGTATGCAAGTTCTATTCAATTCCAAATGAAAAAAAACTTATATGTCGCCTTACATCAGATATTCCAAGAGGCCTTGCCAGGCGAAGACAAAAACGTATCTTGAACAAAATGTATCTTAAACACAGCAAAGAAGAACCAGACATGAAGGCCGCATGTACTTGGCCGTTTTCCCAGAAGCGCTGGAACAAGATATCAAGATGTTCAAATGTACATAATTTTCACTGTCTTAGGCCAGAAATCCGGACTTCCCATATATGGAGAATGCATGCTTGGCCGTTTTCTTAGAATTGAGTGGGTGATTCTTTGTACTGGAGTTAATTGAATACGTGATTTTCTGTACATAAGCCAGAGGCGCCTCACTGTCTCAGGCCGGAAATCCGGACTGCCCATATATGGTTATAAGCCCATCACCCCTTGTTGGTGATGGGACAAAGGGTATAAGATCTCATGTAATCTGTAATAAAGCACGTCGGCAAAGCACAGCCGAGAGCCATGTCCCGTGTGAGAAACTATACCAGACCTCCGTGTGGTGTTTTCTTCTTATCGCCGGCAGCGGGCAAGTGGGGTGGGCCCGATTGGTGCTGTACTTAGAATTTAATTACCCTGACAAATGGCGCCCAACGTGGGGCGACAAAGCCAGAGCCTACAATGCATTCCACCCGGATCCACGCCACTGAGAAGCCGTCCTGCTGCAAACCGAGCCTGATCAACTCACAAGAACTCCAGGTAAGACCGGCATATATTTATGTTGTGTTTTACGCTGAGAGTCTTGCAGCGGGACTGACTATCTGTGGTTTGTGACCGGACGGGTTGGGTTAAGAGTTCTACACGGTAACTCGTGTGGGCTCCGGGTTTGCCGTCATGGACCAATGACCGTGATATGCGCACCAATCGGTCACCCAGAAACTAGTCTGTAGTCTATTTGTACTTTGAAGTTTTTAACGTTTTAATAATAGTGGAGATTGTTGTATCTGCAGAAGTTTTTTTTTTCTCTTACTTTTCATTTGGTCTCACAGACGAAGGAACCCTCCGTTTGAGTTTATTTAGTCGTTAATGGTTTAGCTGAGAGGGAAGCACTCTGTAAGACAGGTCCCATAGACGAAGGAACCCTCCGTTTTAGTTTAGTTTAGTTGTTGATGGTTTAGCTGAGAGGGATGCACTCTTTGGGACTGGTTCCATGAAAGAAGATGCCTTCGGTTGTCTTGCCGGTATATAAGGGGCTGACAATTCGGGTCAGAAGGATGCACTCTATGGAGCGTGTTATTATTATTGTTGTTGTTGTTCTAATATACGTAAGATCTTATTAAAGAAGACAGAGCCCCTCAAGGGCTGCCGCCGTGTGGATGAATTTGTAGAATGTAAGAAAACTCTAATGAAAATGTGTGACACCGACCCGCACGGCAGATTACAAAATGGTGTCTGGGAGGAGGTCTTTAGGACCAAGAGGCGCCTTGGAAGATCAAGGTTTGCTAGAAGCAGAGAGACAGTCAGAGAAAGTATGTACACATTATTTGTTTAAGAAAGTATCCGTAAGTGAAATGTTGGAAAGTACAGTAAGTGATCAAGAGGGCGTCAGGAGAGTGTCTATTAAAGGTTATATTGACAGCTAGGTAGGGAGAGAAGTATGAGGAACAAGCAAGTCGATAAGAAAGTTACAATGCATGTGATTTGTTGGCAAAAAGAGGGAAATGTGTATAATACAAGATAGATAATAGATATGGATATATATGTGTATATATGTATATACTGTATGTGCAAATAGTTAACTGAGCTTGCTTTTAGGGGAGAAGAGTTTTGTTGACATGTAGCTGCGAGTCTGTGTAAGCTTTCCAAGGTCGGAAGATAACAGCGAGAGAGAAAATGCAATAACAACCTTGGTTAATATCTTTGCTTGCTTACAATGAATTGAAATGAATTTAATTAGTTATACTGTCTTAGTAGGCAGGGAAATATAGCAATTTCTAATGTATATTCTTACTTATACAGGGGTTGAAAATGAATGTTGCAAGGTCCCAGCATATGTGTTAATTATGATTTCAAAATGCAGGCAATAGTTTAAGCTAAAACTTATTCAGTCTGTTTCATATTCATAGAGAGATAACAGTATGTTTTAAAAAGGTGGGGGCTTTCAGATTCACTCTGAGCTCAGGGTCACAAGGGGGGCTGAAAAATACCCAGAGATTCTAAAATACTTCAGCGTTTAATACAGCATATAATAGCTTCAGTAGATAAGAAATATAGAATATCTCAGTCACTCAGCAAACTTTTTCACATAATTTGTTAAAGATAGCGCTCACAATCTCATCTCAATAGAATTATGTACTTTATAAAATGATAGCACTCACCTCAATGTTTTTCAACTGATGTATGTATGTTTGTCAAACTTTTTTTGTCTGTGCATCTGTATGTACTGGTACACCTTCAATGGGGGGTGATGGAGCAGACTTGAGAGCATGGATGGATGAGAGTTAGTGACCCGTGTTCAAGCTCTGGTGGAATGTGTGATGTGGATAATGACTGGGGATAAAAGTCCTCCCCATGCATGGGACTTTGCTTGGTTGAGATGTGGACGTGTGGACTGTTACGCTGAAAGTGAGCTCTGAAGAAAGTCGCAAGGAGCCAATATCGAAGGGGTGGAGCTAGATGATGTAATAGTACGTAGTAATGTTTCATCCTTCTTGTCCAAGGGAGGGGTGAGGAGTTTGAGCAGCTAGTAAAAGTTTTTTGTTTTGTTTTTTCTCCTGTCTCAGATTTTGATAAGACATTGCATGCAGGAACAGACTAATAATGAATTCACTTAAAGGAATATCACATTTCAAGTATTAGTAGATGTTTTGTAGGTTATTCTTCCCCGGTGTAACTCATGTTTCTGCTATTGGTGCTAACATCTTACAGGCCTTATCTGCATCCATCAAATCTTTTTACAATGTTGTACTACCTTAAACCGGGTACTATTGTTCCAATTGCGTACCCTGGTTTAAAGGGGGGAGGAGAAGGCATAGGTGATCTAGGTATTGCAAGTCAGCCATTTTTGAAATTTTTTTGCAAGCCATTTTTAAATTTTTAATTTTTTGCAACAAGATTCTGATCTTTTTGAAATAGAATACCAACCTGATTGTCTAGCATTGATGCAACAAGAAAATTTAAGTTTTAAAAAAGTTACTGAAAGCCCTTGTTAATAATGCATATTTTGAGTTGTTTTTTATAGATGGTACCCAGGGTGATTGACGACTCCACACTGGATATGCAGTGGTTACACAACAAGATGTCCTAAAAGCAGAATGCCTCCGCATGTCGCAGTACAAGAAGCGGAACTAAAAGCCCTTGCTGAGGCGTGTAGAGTGGAGGAAGGTAAGACGGCAAACATTTACACTGACTCCCGGTATGCATTTGGCATAGCTCATGATTACGGCCCAACATGGAAGGCCAGACAGCTTGTTACCTCAGCAGGACAGCCAATTAAGAATGATGCAATGGTGCAGTCTCATGGAGACCCTACTTCTACCTGACAAGGTGGAAAGCTCACACCAATTCCTACACCAAAGAAGCGAGAGGCAACGCCATCACAGACCACACAGCAAAAGCAGCGGCCCTCAAGCCGTGGAAGAAAGAAGAAAAGAAGAATTTGATAAAAACTTGGACTTTGATAAAAACTTGGACTTTGATAAAAACTTGGCCTTTGATATGCTAAAGACTTTACAGTTACGAGCCAGCAAGGAAGAAAAGACAAATGGACTAAAAAGGGACGGCATATGGTGAACAGTCAACAGCACTTGCCCACCATAGTCCCTGTGCCCCATGATGGCCCAGCTGACGCACGGAAAGACGCACCTCTCAAAGCAGTAATGATGTCGACGCTTGAACGAGGACGGGTGGCTCCTTGGTTTTCTGTAGCTGCTGCATCATCATTTGTCCAGTTTTGCATGATCTTTGCCGTAAAGCAACAGGGCAGAAGTAAATTTGCCACATCACACTTGCCGGGGCCACTCTACCCATTTCAGGGATTGCAAATTGGCTACACTCAGCTCCTACTTGTTGGGAAGCATGAATATGTGCTTGTTGTTGTTGATTTCTTTTCAGGTCGGAGACCTATCCTGTTACCAAAGTAAATAAGCAGGTAATCGCACAGAAGCTCATGAATGAGGTAATCTGCAGATACGGGGTACCGGAAGTGATTGAGTCAAACAAAGGTACACACTTCACAGGTGAAATAATGCAACACATCATGTCTGTTTTGGGTATATTCTAGGCTTTTCACACACCCTACCATCCGCGGAGTAGTGGGAAAGTAGATACAAAAGGCAATGAAGAAAATGGGCAAATTTTGAATTCAGTGTCTTCTATTAGTTTTTCTTTTTCTTAGGAGGGTACATGTCACAGTAGTTGAGTTTGGGGAATGATTTTCTTGTTAATTTTGTCATAGGTCTCTCCAAGGAATTGTCAATAATGCATTCTGCAGTCTCTGCTTTTATCCCAGGTCCGACAGATGAGTGTCACAATCTGAAACCAGGTGACAGGCTCTATGTGGAAAAAGTTTGAGCGAGAGACCCGGTTTGAATGTCCTTACCAGATGTTGTTCACCCAACTGCAGTCAAGCTCGAAGAAAAAAACCACTTGGATCCACACTTCGCACTGAAAAAACACATGATCCTGCATATCCTTTACATGCTATAATGTGGTACAATTCCTCTAACACACACCTTTGTCTACTGTACACTAGCCCCTGTTTCAGAACAAATTAATACAATCAAATGTGCAATATGAAGAGTACACTGAGGGTGAGAATCCAACACCGCATCGTGCGAAGAGAGAAGTTGACGCTCCAGATGGTAACTTTGACCCACATGTATACATAGATGTAATAGGAGTGCCAAGGGGGGTGCCAGATTAATTTAATTCTAGGGATCAGGTTAAAGCAGGTTTTGAGTCCTTATTTGCTTTTGTCACTGTTAATAATAATGTAGATTAGATGAATTATATCTTTTACAATCAGCAGAGGTTTGTAAACTACACCAGAGATGCTTTGCAAGGGTTAGCTGACCAGTTAGGGCCCACTGCATCCATGGCGTTCCAAAATAGAGTGGCCGTGGATATGATTTTAGCAGAAAGAGGTGGGGTATGTAACTTCCTGTACGTGTATTATCCCTTTGATCAAAAAGAGTATGAGTAAGGGACTGGACAATGTGACACCAACATTTCCCTTGTTTGAAAAAGATGAAGAGCCAGTTCCGATAATGCCAACCAGGTACGTTACCAGAAGAATGGAGAGATGGACTAG
The DNA here is from genome assembly GCF_035609145.1 of Eleutherodactylus coqui. Lineage (NCBI taxonomy): Eukaryota > Metazoa > Chordata > Amphibia > Anura > Eleutherodactylidae > Eleutherodactylus > Eleutherodactylus coqui. The sequence goes on from NC_089842.1 coordinate 12,230,831, forward strand.
TACTGCGCCGCCCCGGTCTCATAAGATGGAATGTCAGTGGAATTCCCATTTGCCTAGGGACACTGCAGAAGACCTTAGGTTCCGGCGAGGGCACACCCTGTGGGGTGTTAACTCGTACAGATAGAGGGTATGGATGCCCGGAAATAAGCCCAGGGAATCCATGGCCTCCTTCTGAGGTGAGGTAGGGATCCCTCCCTTTTAGGAGTAGGGACTTACGGGCAGTGGAGAAACCCTGACGCAAGGGAGAGACGACCGAGGAAGAGTGCAAGGTCTGATGCTTGATCTCCATATTAAGTTTTTTAGGGGGGTTTGTGAGGATATATATATATATTGCCATATGTTTTTTTTATGCTTTATACCTGTATGCAAGTTCTATTCAATTCCAAATGAAAAAAACTTATATGTCGCCTTACATCAGATATTCCAAGAGGCCTTGCCAGGCGAAGACAAAAACGTATCTTGAACAAAATGTATCTTAAACACAGCAAAGAAGAACCAGACATGAAGGCCGCATGTACTTGGCCGTTTTCCCAGAAGCGCTGGAACAAGATATCAAGATGTTCAAATGTACATAATTTTCACTGTCTTAGGCCAGAAATCCGGACTTCCCATATATGGAGAATGCATGCTTGGCCGTTTTCTTAGAATTGAGTGGGTGATTCTTTGTACTGGAGTTAATTGAATACGTGATTTTCTGTACATAAGCCAGAGGCGCCTCACTGTCTCAGGCCGGAAATCCGGACTGCCCATATATGGTTATAAGCCCATCACCCCTTGTTGGTGATGGGACAAAGGGTATAAGATCTCATGTAATCTGTAATAAAGCACGTCGGCAAAGCACAGCCGAGAGCCATGTCCCGTGTGAGAAACTATACCAGACCTCCGTGTGGTGTTTTCTTCTTATCGCCGGCAGCGGGCAAGTGGGGTGGGCCCGATTGGTGCTGTACTTAGAATTTAATTACCCTGACACTGGGAGTGGCCCAGCATGTCAAAAACACTGTATCTTGTCGCCACCCACTCTTCTGGTGGCGTCAAGATACACTGATACCACCCCACTCTTTCTTCTGACACCACTTTCAGGGTGCGTGTCAAGGTTAGTACCTCTGTTTCTTTCTCATTAGCCCTTTCTTCTGCATGCTCAAGTTCACTGGCATATCTCGCAGATCTGGCTTTCTCTTCAGTCAGCCCCTGTTCACACAGCTTCTGTTTCTTCTCCAGTTTGGACACAAGGTCCTGTTGGTGACCAAGCGTAACAGTAACATCTTCTAACTCTTGCTGAAGACTTACTTACCTTCTCAAGTTTATCATAGGCGGCTGTTTTCTCTTCATACTGCTGCATTGTAGCTTCTAATTCCCCTTGTATTTTTCTTTTCTGCTCTTCCACAGAATGCAAGCACACAGCGCTCTTCTCCGTTATATTTTCCAGATCTGACACCTCAGCCTGAAGTGTTGCAATCTGCTCTGACAGGTTTCTCTCAGCTTCTGCATCTTCCTCTAACTGCTTGAAGAATCCACTTCTCTCATCTTGCATTGTCTTTAGCTGTGCGCTGAGACCAAGCTTCTGCTGTGTCTCTTCTTTCAGTAGCTTCTGGGACTCTTCACTCTGAGCTTCCAGCTCCACCTGCAGTCTGCTCACCTGCTCAGACAGCGCTGTCTGCACACTGTCACCCTGAGTGATTTTTATTTGTAGCTCTTGAAGCTGCATCTCTCTTGCATTCAGACTCCTGCTTATCCTGCAAAAGCAACTTCACCTTATGGGTCAGCTCAGTGGACGTTCCACAGCCTGTTTGACCTCTTCCAAGGTTTCTTTCATCTTTTCAGCTTGCTCCAACCATTGGGACAGTCCCCTCATAGCTAGCGTATGAGTCTGATTAAGGTTCTGGATCTGGGCTTCATATAATTCTATTTCTTCATCTGTAGCTAGGTCAGCACTTGCTCCTGACGAGCTTCTTGGGCTTCTTTGAAGTCCAGTATGCCTCTCAAGACCTTTGTTTGCTTCTCTGCTCGGCAGCAAGCAGCTTTCTCCATTTCCATCTTTTCCTTGAGCTGATTTATCTGAACTTCCCATTCAATATTTCTCTTTGCTGACTGTGTTTTCAACTTTTCCAAGCCTCTTTCAGACCTGTGAGTTTGTTCTCCCAACAACGACCTGTGATCAGCTTCAGTTTCAGTTAATCTGGTGAGGCGCTCCTTCTCCTTTAAGACTGTCTCCCTTTGGCTTAAAGGTGCTATCTTCTCTGTAGCCCTGACTGACTCTGTCAGTGCAGCCAACTGCTTCATTAGGAGTAGCCTTTCTTCCAGCTACACCTGCATAGCCTCCACATGGGCTTTTTGCTGCTGCACAACTGTCTCCTGTTGCTGCACCTTCTCCTGTATGAATTGCTTCAGCAATTCCTCCCTACTCATAGAGGCTGTTTGCATTTTCACTGCCGTTTTGAGCTGGGACATTCACCGCTTGTGCCAGCGCATCCTCCACCATATGTAGCAACCCGGGGATCATTCGCTCACATCACAGGTAGACACTAATGGGTCAAACTCCAAATTCCTATTTATTTTCACCTTCACAGCAATATCAGCTTGTTTCAGCACAGCACTTCATCAAATAAAGTTAAATGTCCTTTTAAGCAGGGTTTCAATAAACAGTCCAACTGTGTTTCTCACCCACTCTCCAGGGCAACTTCATAGAGTTGTATTCAGTTCAGGACTCACTCTGTTTTCCTCAAGAATGCTTCACCCAACTCTCCTGAGGCACACGAACAGTCTCTTCAGTGTCCAGGTCTCTCTCTAGACCTCTCTCTGGCTTGCAGCCCACTTTTTCCCCTGACTGTAGCAGGAATGAACACCTATATCCTACTTCCTGACCACACCTGTTGGTGTTTTCCCTTTTCTCAGGCACCAGAATGCCTGTATGTTGCCCCCTACAGGGCATTCTCTGTAGTGCACCTCTACAATATACACACATAAAAATGCACAAAGCCTCCCCAGCTGGACATAAACACATAACTGCCCATCATTTGCATATTAAAATAACACATTCACAACTATGACCAGTTCACACACAGTGAGCTAATGAAAGTACCTGTCATCTCTGGGCATCAGTGGCGTTAATGACATCCCACCACACCTCAAAAATTAGCAAGGTGGGAAACAACGCTAGTAGTGGAGTTGTTCAATTCCGGTCACGTCAGTGGAGTGCGCATGGGCAAATTTTTAGATTGTCCCATAAGATTACCAACACCGCACCTCATCATAGCACATAGAGCATGCGCCGGCCACATCACAATACTAAAGTGCGCGTGCGTGGGATTCCAGATTGTCCCGCGGGATTACCACGGCACGTCATCACAGCACTCAGCGCATGCGCCAGACATGTCCTTAATGTGCGCACGTGCAAGACCTTAAACCATCGGGTGCAGCTCCAAGAGGCACCGGCCAACAGGTCATCCTACTGGCACATGTATCGGGAAACCAGGAAGCCACTCAATGGAGTCTTAACCACACACGTCATCACCGTCAAGTGTACTTATGTACAGAGCTAAGGATCCCGCAATGAACGCATTCCACTCCACCTATGTATCACATTCTATGCCCTTTTCCCGTAAATATATAACACATGATATTGATCCCTCACAGGATAAAGACCAATTATCAAACAATTATGCACAATTCCGATGGACAAATCTCTAATCTCATGTCCTCATACATAGTCCCCCATTAAAGAATGGTGTCTATGCTGTATCTAATATCCATGACCTGGAACAGTGGTATATCCCAACCCATCTTAGATATGGTGATCCTACCAGAAACCCAAGTCACTCGAAATCATTGCAAAAAAATCTTTATTGAGACAAAAAAGAGGGTAAAAGTGAGAACCCATCATCTGATACAAGAATGCCTCACTCAATCATCGACTAGTATCCAGTTGATGTCCAGCAACACATCTCAATGAACAAGACAGCAACAATCAACCTATAAAGTACTAAAAATAAAAGCGGTTATCAGATTGATAATATGGTACACAATCCGCCTACATAATAAACCACTAAAAGTCACAAATAACCACAATATCATATATATGGTGATAAATGAGTGTTTGCATTCCATAAAATGTTTAACAATGGGCAACTCCTTTACTTCTGTCCTAATTGTGCTTTTATGTTTGGTAATTCTTGCACGTACCTCCTGCACCGTCTCACCTACATATGCTTTGCCACAAGGGCATGTGATCAAATAGATCACATATGATGATCTAGGAATATAACGGTCCTTAATCTTAAACGTGTCACCCGTACCATGTTGCCACAGCATGAACAATTCAGACATGCAAAATGACCAGGTTTAGATGGACATAATGTTCTTTGAGTAATTGCAGCTTTGGACTTAGCGGACTCACTAGTTTATCACATAGATCAGGGGTGTCAAACTCATTTTCACCGAGGGCCACATAGGGCTTATGGTGACCTTCAAAGGGCCGATTGTAGGACAGTACAGTAAGGGCCTGTTCACACAAGTGTATTTGCGTACATAATATGCAGTGAATAGAAGCCATTGATTTCAGTGAGTTCTAATCTTCACATGATGTATATTTTCACACAGCAGGACCTGTTTTGTTACGTACTACGCACCCCAATAGGCCATTGAAGTGAATGGGCCGCGCAAATACGTGGTGAATGCGCAGGAAACCTATGTATTCACTGCATATTTGCACACAATTTCAGTGGGCCCATCTGCGTTCTTTTTTGCGTGCCCAAATATACAGGCATTAGCGATTTGTATTGCGCAAATACTCAGCGTATTTGTGCGACTGAAATACGATTACGCCCGTGTGAACGACCTATAATAGTGACCCCTATAGTGGTCGCAGTAGTAATAGTGACTCTCATAGTGGCACCAGTAAAAATAGTGACTCTCATAGTGGCCCCAGTAAAAATAGTGACTCTCATTGTGGCCCCAGTAAAAATAGTGACTCATATCGTTGCCCCAGTAAAAATAGTGACTCTCATAGTGGCCCCAGTAATAATATTGACCCCCATAGTAGGCCAATTAGCAGTAGCGACCCCCACAGGGGCCAAATTAGTAATAGTGACCCCCACAGTGGCTCCAGTAGTAATAACGACCCCACAGTGGCCCCAGTAGTAATAGCGACTTCCACAGTGGCCCGAGTAGTAATAGCGACCCCCACAGTGGCCCCAGTAGTAATAGCGACCCCCACAGTGGCCCAGGAGTAACAGGGTACTACACAGTGGCACCAGTAGTAACAGGTTACCCCACAGTGTCTCCAGTAGTAATAGCGACCCCCACAGTAGTAATAATAACCCCTCAGTAGTAATAACCTCACAGTAATATTATCCCCTCAGCAATGTTAACCCCCCCATAGTAATATTAACCCCCCTCAGTAATTATATTATCCCTGTCAGTAATATTAACCCTCCTCAGTAATATTAACCCCCAAAACAATATTAATCTCCCTCAGTTACATTAACCCCCCTCAGTAATAATATTAGCTCGTCAGTAATATTAACACCTCTCAGTAATATTGATTCCCCTTCAGTAATATTAACCCCCCCACATCAGTAATATTCCTCCCTGAGTCCTCTTGTTCGGAACTGAGGAGCATGGGACTGTCGTCAGAGTGTGTGCCGGGATAAGCGCTGCCAGCGTGATTACCAGCAGGAAGCTGCGGCACCCCAGCTGGTAGTCGCTACAGTGGTGAAGGGCTGTCAATTTTACAAAAGTCTCAATAGCATTATTTATAATACATGCCATAAGATATAATTTGGTATATATATAAAAAACATATATGATGACACTATATGTTATTTTTTTATTTTTTTGTTTTTAACAAAAAATAAGTTTCTTTTATGTAAAACCTATTAATCAATATAAATTTATATTTATATTCATTTGTATCTATTTTTTATTGGATGTTATAGAACAAGAAAAATTTACTGTTTTTTTTTTTTTTTAAAATAGAATGCATATGTATTTTTAAATATGAGGACTTAATGCTATGGTGCAAAAAACGCACACTTACCCTACAAACAACGGCTACACGTTCTATAGTGATTATACTGCACAGTCTCTATAGAGACAGAGAATGCTAGAATAGCATTCTACTACACCGAACAGTCACGTGACCGCTCTCCATAGCAACATAAGAAGCTTAGACTCTAACTCAGAATCATGTGACTCACAGTACAGGCGGTACGTACGTCCGACGTGACCGCATCACTAATCCACCGGCTCTCCCAGGATGTCGCAGAACACACTGACAGCGCGATCGCGTCATCGGGTCATGTGACCAATCACCTTTGGTGATGACGTGGCACGCTTGAGCAGCGTTACCACGCTACTACCGAAGCGAAAGTAAAACACACAGTGCCACGTAGCACATCCGGTGAATGCGGCCACGTCACCATATTGAACATGTGACACATACGGACCTATCACCACAGTCTCCTCCCTCTAGATCACATAACCCCACCCAGAAAATGGAGCCACACACAAATTGAAAGTGTTACTCAGAGATCTATAAATGTGAGTAAATGTATGCTTTATATTTATGTATGCATAGGCTTGAGAAAGGTGCATGCTGCACCGAAACGCGTTGCCTTCCTGTAAATTTGTTTTTAGACAAATAAAACCGAACAAATCAACTTGCTTCCTGCAAATTCCATCGGCAACTAAGAGGACCTAGAGGAGTCAGCACTTAGAGGAAGGGGCTTCTTGTTTCATACACCCCCCTCCTTTCGAGTAAGTGCTTTTCTATTTTATTTCCTTTTCCGTCCCTTACAGGACGGATATCGTATACATTCCGCTTGACTTGTTTGCTATCTTCGTGAGCGCATAGCTTTTTTATTGAAACCCTACCGTTCAATAGCATTATTGGTATTCGGTGGCTTGAAATTACTCCTGTTGTGCAGTCCAACACCAACCAGGGAAAATCCCCATGGGGGCTGGACTGCGCAACAGAAGAAATGGGACTTCAGGCGTAAGTGTCTAAAAAACCTTTCCAAGTCCAAGTCCATCTGAAACCAATTGGTGTTACTCCTTGGACAAACAGACAATCCCTTTGATAATAATGATATCTCGGCGGCCGATAAAGTTTTAGATGATATATTTACCACCAATCCATCATCAGGCTTTTTAATTCCTGAACTTCGGAGGTAGGTGTCGATTTGTTGATCTTGTTCTCATGCTGCTGCCACTTTTTGCGGGTTTGCAATTACTCAAAGAACATTATGTCTAAACCAATAACATTAACCATTTTGGTTAATAGCGCCACCATATTATACTCTGGTGGCACTGACCACACCCAGGGAGTGGCACTGATCCTTCACCCTCCCATAAATCAGTCCATGGATGTGTGGCATCTGAGCTCTCCGCGCCTTCTTTACGCCAGGTTTGTTCATCGTCATGGTCACATGTCCATCATTGTGGCATATGCACCAACTGAAGAACACACAGCTACAGATAAAGATGCCTTTTATGACCAGCTCGCCGCCACCGTGCAGTCCGTCCCCCCACATAATGTACTCATAGTGCTCGGCGACCTAAATGCAAACCCGGGTCCCCGGACTCCTGGCTACGAAGACGTCGTTGGACCCTTTGGCGAAGGCCCAACCAATGACAATTCACACTGGATGCTGTCATTCTATGCCTCAATAGGCCTCACAGTGGCAGGGTCCTGGTTCCAGAGATGTAGCATTCATAGGTTTACCTGTATATCCAACGATGGACGTACAAAATAGGAACTGCACCATATACTCATTCGTCACCGCAATTCTGTCAAATCATGTCAAGTATACCGCGGGGCAGAAGCTCCAGCAAACACAGACCACCGTTTCCTTATTGCCGAAATAGCAGTTCCACTTCATCCACCTCATAAGACCAGATCACAACCTTCATTAAACGTTGACGCCCTGAGGGAAAATCCAGCACTCGAATGTCCATATAATATCGCAATTGAAAACCGGTTCCACGCTCTGGCCAATCTTCCAAATAAACCAAAGGCAGCTTGGAATGTCACAAGAGACGCTATCTGTGAAACTGCAAAGATCGTTCTTGGATACTGGCGTCACCATAGGCAGCCCTGGCTAATGGACGACACTATGCAGGTCCTTGAAGCGAAGGTGAAAGCCCGCCTTAAAAACGACCAAGCAGAATGTAAGAGACTAAGGCCTCCCTCACACAGGGCGTTTGCAGAAACGCAGCGTTTTCCAACGCCCGGTTTCAGCAGTGCTGGCATACTTTATGCCAGCGTTTTGGCTGCGTTTTTAGCTGTGCTGAAAACGCAGCCAAGGATGCTGAAAAGAAAAAAAAAAGCAATACTCACCTAGCCGCTGCAGTCCGGGTCGCGGCCGCTGGTCTCTGCCGCTAATCCAGGCTTCCCCTGCACTCCCAAGTCTATTGCCGTAGGCCAGGTTTGAGAACCTCGCCTCCAGCAATAGAGTGCTGTGATTGGTTGTCGGCGCGCTCGATGCCCAATCACAGCTCTTCATTTACTGCTTGCCGGCGCTCATTGGCTGAGACAGTCAATGAAGGGCTGTGATTGGGCATCGAGCACGCCGACAACCAATCACAGCACTCTATTGCTGGAGGCGGGGTTCTCAAACCAGGCCTACGGCAATAGACTTGTGAATGCAGAGGAAGCCCGGATGAGCGGCAGAGACCAGCGGCCGCGAGCCGGACTGCAGTGGCTAGGTGAGTATTACTTTCTTTTTTTTCTCTATCTAGCCTAGCTGGGACTGACTTTCGGGGAAGGGCTTCTATTGCAAGCCCTCCCCCCAAAAATCGGTGAGCGGTTAACGCTGCCAAAAACGCGGCACCAAGTATTGCTGCGTTTTCAGCAGTGCTGAAACCCCGGCCCATTCATTTTAATAGGCGACGCAAGGCTGAAAACGCCCCAAAATAGAACATGCATCGCTGTCAAAGCGCAGCGTTGGGAGGCGCTGCGTTTTCAGCCCTGTGTGAGCAGCCCCATTGAAATGAATGGGAGCCTTGTACAGCGTTTAGCGCTGGGCTGAAAAGGCAGCGCTAAACGCTGTACAAAACGCCCTGTGTGAGGGAGGCCTAAAGGGTGTGTTCTGGGCAAAGGCCGAGAAGGACAGGGAGCGGTACTATAATGCTCTGGCTGATGAAGCTGAGGAGGGTCTAAAGTCAATCTAAGAGCAGCATACAAAGCAGTCGCCAGAATCTGAGGGTCCTCAGGGACCAGCCGGCATATGCCAATCCACTAATCCTATGGCAGCCCTTGTACCAACCATGATGAGAAACTTCAACGCTGGCGTGAACATTTCTCATACCAATGAATTTCATAGACAGGAGTATTACTTGGATGTTATTCTTCCTGCTTTATTCAATAAAAATGTGCAATTCACAGATATAATGGAGTACACGTCTCAGTTCTTGCTAGAACCTTGCTCACTTCTACATCATCCTTGAAACCTAATTCTTAATTAATTAATTAATTAATTAATTAATTAATTAAAACCAACTGTGATTTAACCCCTAATTAATTCCTAATCCTGAGTGCCTTTCAGTCTATCTCCTCCCGTAAGATCTGACATTAAAAAAGCCTCATTAAGGGTGCATGCACACGAACGTATATCGGCTCGGTTTTCACGCCGAGCCGATATACGTTGTCCTCGGGTGCAGAGGGGGGAGGATGGAAAAGCCAGGGCCAGGAACTGAGGCTCCCGCCCCCTCTCTGCCTCCTCTCCGCCCCTCTGCACTATTTACAATGGGGAGAGGCGGGACGGGGCGGGGCCAATTCCCGGACTTTAGCCCCACCCCCGTCCCGCCTCCTCTCATTGCAAATGTAGATTAAAGAGTACGTCCTGATCCAGAGTCGTTTGACCCTATGGCAGGACCACCATATGTGGAGCATGTCTCCAGGGGAAGAGCAACCTCGGAAACATTCTTTTGAATAACCAGGGACCGCAAGTGCAATTCGGGTGGGGACTAGTTACAAACATAGAAGAATTTTATATGAGGTTTCCAACATTAATATGTTACGGACACCGCTGTTGGTAGATCTCCAAATCTGAGACCACTCCTCCTCACTCAGAACATCCCCCAGATCCCATCTAGTTACATAAGATAATTGTGTGTGGAACTTGGTGTGAACAAGCTTCGAGTATATTTGGGAGATGAGACCTTTTGCCTGAGGATGTTTAAGACAATAGGATTCGAAGGGGGTGAGGGAATATGGAGGTTTTGCGTTCCTCAATAAGGAAGATGACCAATTTTTAAACTGTAAATAGCGAAATATTTCTGAGGATGGTAAGTTCTTATTCTTCTGTAGGATGGGAAACGCCGTCACACGTTCCTTTGAAAGTAAATGGTGTAATTTGGTAATACCTCTATTTGTCCAATTTTGAAAAGCTAAAGGGGAGTCTAAAAGTAAAGCTTTTTAAACTACCGGAATGCATTTCTACTAAAATGTTTTAATGAAATTGAATTGCTTCTGGTGCCGCATGGTGTGGTATGCTAGAGTAAAGGTCTTTAACATCACATATTATCCATTGATAGTTATTCTTCCATTTAATATGCTGCAGTTGCTGAATGACATGTTTGCTATCTTTTAAGAGTCCTGGGACTTTCCGAACTAATGGTTGCAGGCATCGATCCACCTACGAACTAAGATGTTCACAGGGTGAATCGATTCCCTGCAACTATGGGGCGTAGGGTAGGTGGAAACACTCCTTTGTGAATTTTGGGAAGGCCGTGGAACACGGCTATAACCAGACTAGTGGGGCATAGATAGGACACTTCCTTATTAGAGATGAGCAAGCACACTCGTCTGAGCTTGATACTCATTCGAGCATTAGGCTACTCGAGATGCTTGGTACTCCAGTCGAGCAACACGTGGTACTCGAGAAAATTTCATTTCCTTTCCCCGCATGTTTAGCGCCATTTTATTGCCAGTAAACATGCGGGGAAGGCATTACCACTTCCTGCTGTGACGTGCAAGCCCTCTGCATGTCTACAGCTGTGAGTGGCTGGGCCGATCAGGTGACCGCCGAAAACTTAAACTGGTGCCGCCCGCGGCTCGCTTCAGACGCATGCTAGCAGAGGCTAGGGAAAGTGCTGCTGCTGATATAGGGAAAGTGTTAGAGTAAGGATCCTGTCTTCAAGAACCCTAACGGTCCTTCTTAGGGCCTATCCTCAT